>NC_051245.2:87732092-88039015 GCF_015237465.2 Chelonia mydas
AAGGGAAGAAGCAAATATCTCAAAGGAGTATCAGACGTTACAAATTTCTAGAGGGAAAAGAAGTGACATTGCATGGTTTCAGTACATCAACCTGTTAAAAGTTTAAGTTTCCAATTCTCAAAACCAACACTGAAGGTCAAACTCTATTTGCTAGCAAAGCTTAATCTGTTCAAATATCCTTTCACCATGTTCCTAATAAGAGGATGCAATATAGTTACTATAAGCTGATACTCAGGAGATGGACATTCTCTGCATTTTTAAGAGTGGAATATTTTTGAAGATTTGCACAAAGCATGTATCACTTAAGGAGATATTTGCCTACTTGCAACAGGCAGACTAACATCACAACAAAAATTTGTTTTCACACTGTCTCCAGACTATTTACTCATACTACTGAATACAAAGAGATAAAATAGTGTCTTCTTAGGCTACTTCTACACTAATAGTGCTACAGTGGCACACTGCACTGATGCAGCTGTGCCATTGTCACACTTCTGGCTAAGACGCTCTAAGCCGTCGGCTTAATTACTACACGAGAGGTGGTAGCTATGTTGGTGGGAGAGTACTGTCTACACCATCGCTTAGCTTGGTATAATTTACATCGCTCAGGGGTGTGGATTATTCACATAGGGATACGGTTATACTGAAGTAAGTTCTAGTTTAGACAAGGTCCAGATGTGCAAACAAAACACCATGATAAACAGGCAACTACTTGTTCTCTCTTTCATCATGTAGCAGACTGAAGATAAGGATATAGAGAATTCATCAGTGACTATAGTGAAGTTTATCAGACGCCTTGGGTAAATTAAAAATAGCAACTGTCAGTGGCGATTCCTCCTCATTTCACGAACCAATGAGCACATATAGCCTGATTTTCAGCTACACCAAGCACAGACAACTCTAACTGACATCAATGAGACGGGCAGACGCTCATATCTGAATCACACCCATACCTTCTTGGGAGTTTTAAATCTAAAGTATTTCTTTTTTCTGACGAGACAAGAATTTTTGGTTTGTATATTAATTATTAGAATGATACACATAGGGGAAAAAAGACCGGAGAAAAACAGTGTAACACAAGGCAGTTACACTGTTTTTCTCCAGTCTTTTTTCCCCTAAGTGTAACACAAGGCAGTTACCTTATTTAAAAGTATATTTTTATTTACCTCACGGGTGGGCCCATTTCCTAGTAGATGCTTATTAGGCACCTGTCACTTTATAACTTTATTCCTACTACTTTTAAAAAAATATTTGTTTTATTTTAAAAATGATTGGGATAAAAAAGCCTTCATGCACAAGGAGTATCCACAAATTCGTGTTTGACAACTATGAAGTCTTATGAAATAAATTTTATTTAAGTTATTTTGTCAGTTTTTTTTTTAACATATTGCAATACCAATGCATTTTCTCTCTCTAATCTAGAAAAAGAAGTGACACTGTAACAATCTAAGGGCTTGTCTACACATACAGCGCTGAAGAGCGCATGTAGTGAAGATGCTCTATGATGGGAGAGAGCTCTCCCACTGACGTAATAAAACCACCTCTGAGAGAGGCAGTAAATATCTGAGAAGAAGCTCTTCCACTGACATAGCGCTGTTCACACTGGTGCTTATGTTGGTGTAATTTATGTCGCTCGGGTGGGGCGCACGTGGTTTATTCACACCTGAGTGACATAAATTATGCCAACGTAAGTTGTAGTACAGACAGTGTAGCTTTTTTGGGGATTTCACAAAAATAATAAAAACAAGCTACAGAAAAAGTCATTATAGGACAATGGACCAAATCACACCCAATTTAGGTAAACAGGGATGTAGCTATAACTGTACTCTTGCTTTGGTAAGTTGTCACTATAATTAATTAAGCAATACCTCCGGTATTGAAACAACTTCCATCAGCAAAGACAAGCCTATCTTTATGGAGGCAAACACATTTTGATAAGTCCATTAAGTTGGAATATTAAAGTTTGATCAGCAGTACTAAAAAAAATAATCTCATAGTAAGCACACAATAATTCAGCAAACTCATACACCAACAAAAGCAGTGGAACTGAATAAAAGTAGAGACACTACAGAAGAGTATTTAAAATGCATGGTCACACAGCTTGCAACTGCAGGCAGAATTTAAACGAACAGAAAAGCTTCAGTAAATTTGTTGCTCTTTCACAATAATCGGCATCCTGGCTAGAACTGAATCTGCATCAGCATTATGAAATTTCATGGTTAGACGATTGATTACTATGTTGTTTATTCCTTATACAGATGTCATAAGCAAGCTTACTTAAATTTGTATTAGAGACAAAACGTTTGTATATGTAATGAAACATTTGCAACAATTGAGAGCACAGTTTTTTGAATAGACATTTCTGATAAAAATAATATTTGATCTGGACATCTCCCAAGATTGTTCTACACATACACACATGCTTAGGATAATGCCAGATTAGCCAACACGCACAGGAATAAATCATGTACAGCTGAGACAATTACAGGGGATCCCATAGTATCAATACTTCTGGGGTCCTTTATTTGCATTTCCCCCCCCCTCCCCCAGAATAAAAATACACCAGTAGGATGATGAAGCAAAGTTTACTATTCTTGGGTAAAGGCACTGTGGTCAGTAGTAAACAAACTAAGAAGTGTTTCTTCAGCCAGGGCATATTGCTATTCCTTACATTAGCTTAAAACATCTATAGATTTTATGACAAGCCAAGATGGTTTTAAACTGAAACTAATAAAGGAGGTTTAACTTCTGCAGTGCATTTAGCAATACGTTTTTAATGGATCTTCCTCATTAAAATAGTAACAATTTTTATTTTGTAATACTTCTGACAATAACTATATGATAAAAAGGAAGAATCAAAGTATTTTACAACTAAAAATAGAACACTGAAAGAGTCCTTAATTTGAAACTCATTCAATGAGCCTGAGGGCACCTGTACAGTGCCTTCTCAAAAGGTGTTCGAGGTACTTTATGATGCCTATAAATAAGCACACCATATTCCACTTGAACTATTAAAATCAGTGCATTCATTCACCTACCTTATTTGTGACTGCCACACACACAGTATCTCTAAATAAGGGGAGAAACAGCGTGGCTTTGCAAGACTACAGCCTCCAGCACTGCCAACCCCCAGTGTTAAAAAACTATGAGTCAGGCCCCAATCATATTGGTTTAAAAATAATAAAAATGGGGTCCTTCCTATTTGGCTTCTGGTTTTTGAGCCTTTAGGTTTCACATTTGCAAGCTTTTATTTGCAACCATGGGGGCTGAAAGCTTATTTAAAAAAAAGGAAAGCCGAGATTCTCACAAAACTTAAAAAAATATTTTCTGCTGAAGTGCCATATTATCAATAAGAAAAAGGCTAATGTTAGGAACACGAGAATTGCCAGCCTGGATCAGACTCAAGGTCTAATCTAGCAGCCAGCATTAGATGCTTCTGAGGAAGGGGTATCCCCCAGTAAGCAGCTGTGGGATCATTTCCCTCACAGATTAGGTTTCATCCTGGTCCCTAATAGTTAGAGATGGCGTAAACCCTGAAGCAAGGGATTCAATATACTTTTCAAAATTTGTTAGCACTACCTGTGAACATTTTTGTTTGTGCATACAGAGTACACATGTATTCACATTGACATAACCAGGTTAAGTTATGCCCCTTGCAAAATTTACATTTAAATTGCAAATATTTTGATACTAAAATTATACAATATTTACTCCAGATTAAAAACTGGGCCAGTAACAACAAACTTTAAAAAAAAAAAATCCTGCAGTTCACAAAAGACAAAACACAAACAGATCCCACACACAATTGACTTCATTTAACATTAAGCTGAAGGCTCTTAAAAGCCAAAGAACACTACAAACACTAGCCAACGCTTTTACTATCAAAAAGCTGTGGCAAAAGTCGTGCATTTAGTAGCATTCAACAAATGGGCTTTATATAGACAGTGTTAAACCTACAGCTCTTAACCACTATAAGTCTCTTGATCTGACTTTTTTTTCCACTTGGAACAGAATAATTCAACACATACGCCTTGAATCTTCACTAAACAGAGAACAGTTAAAAAAATTAGATGGATTCTCTCATATCTTTATATGGGGAGTACCATTTTGGTTTTAGTAAAATAATTAAAGATCACATGACAGATATACAGAGCTTCTAAAATGTAAAGTGGATTTCTCTCTGTATACAAACAATATATTGCAATTTAAGTTACCTGTTTGAATAACATACGTCAGAGCACAACACAAAATTATTTCAGATCCCTATTTAAAATCTCAGACACATGTACATGCAGACTGTTAGACATATAAGTATGACTTTAGAAGGTATTAATTAGCAATTATCAAATTCCAAATTCCTATTAGTTTGAATTATTTAAGACAGCAACATATATTGTTTAAAGTCACATTCCTTATTTGAATTATACCTTCTAGAACACACTGGTATCTTAAAGAAAATAAGATGGGACAACATGACTATGTATAGGAACAAGAAATTAAATCTACATGTATTCTTTAGATCTAGGTCAATACATTTTGCTTCAGTCCATAATAATGAATTTCTGTAGGACATGGAAGTACTACCAGTACCATTAGGAGTCCCTTAACCTGTGTTGTACGATCACCTCATTTTTCTGTATTCACACTCAGGGTATGTCTACCCTACAGCCATTACAGTGGCACACCTATGGCTCTGCAGCTGTGCCACTGTAGCGCCATAGCGTAGATACTTCCCACATTGATGGAAGGGTTTTTTGTGTCATTGTGGGTAAACCACCTCTCCGAGAGCCCAAGCTAGGTAAATGGAAACATTCTTCTGTTCATCTAGTCAAGTCTCGACAGGGGGTTAGGCTGACCTAACTACACTGCAGAAGGCACAATGTTTTTCACAGCCTAAGAGACGTAGCTAAAAGCTTTGCCCAAGCATCACACAAAAGCCCCTCCCAATATTATAATACTATTAATAAGGATATTCATCACTAGATTCCTTTCACAATTTATGATAGTTATTGGCCAGCTTGATAGCCATTCACAAACACACTGTACAATCTTTCAGGACCTACTGTACCTGCCGAGTTCTTCTCCAGTCTCATAGTAATCATCCAGGTTCTCCTGCCTGAAGACAGTCATGATAGCTGTCACCCTTCAGAAAAACCCAGCCGACTTCAGCACTTTTTCCTTCCAGCTCATCACCACATCTCTGTAGTACCCAATGACACTTCATGCACTACTGTGCGCCCTGGAGAGAGGGGAAGAGGTAGGTGAGAGCCTGGGTTTGTAAGAGGGCTGTGTGGGGTGGTGCACATCACACACGCAGACTGACAGTAGCAAATCTCCCAGCTAAGGTTACACAGAAATCCCCACGGGGATTTAAGGGATTAATCACAAAGCGCGTGTGGCCCTGAATCCCTCGCTCTGCTCCGCGCAGAGCAGAAGGGCCCAAGCCCCGCGTCCACTCCCGCACTCCCCCAGTGCGGAGCCGAAGAAGAAAACCTGCGAACCGCGCCTCCCAAGCCCCGGCTCTGCGGCGGACACATGGGCAGGGGCAGGAATGCGGCCGGCAGCCTTCTAGGCTCTGAGCCTCCGCTTCTCCCCGCGGCTTCCTCCCCTGCGCCTTCTC
The DNA here is from genome assembly GCF_015237465.2 of Chelonia mydas. Taxonomy (NCBI): domain Eukaryota; kingdom Metazoa; phylum Chordata; order Testudines; family Cheloniidae; genus Chelonia; species Chelonia mydas. Next base: position 87,737,713 of record NC_051245.2, read on the forward strand.
CCGCCGCGGCACCCAGCGGCTCCCGGGCAGGCACTTCCCCGCCGCACGGACGCCACATTCCTCAGTGACCCCCCCCCCTTCCCCGTTACCCGGCCAACGAAGACGTGCTGCCAGGCGGAGCCGCCGGGGCTACCGCGCCTCCATACACGCCAAGCTAGCAAAGGCGAGGGGCGAACCCGCCCAGGCGGCAGGGACTCCGGGCATCCCCGCGAGCCTCCAACGCACCTGATTCCCGGGCGCAGGGGGGAGACGGGGGCCGACGCCTCTTGCGTCTAGCGACAGGAGTCTCGGCCTTTCCCCGGCCGGCAGAGCTGCCCGAGGGGGGAGCCCCCCTCCCACCTCAATCGTGCTGCGGCAGGGCGAGGGGACGCGGCCGCAGCGCCCGGAGAACCCACCCGCCCGCTCCCCTCCCCCGGCGCCACTCACTGCCGCTGCCGGGGGCTCGCCGGCGGCCGCCGCAGGCAGGAACTGGGACGCGGCGCCAACCTCCCCGCTGCCCGGCGTTCGCTGGAGCAGCGCGCAAGGGAGCCGCGCAGGGCTGGGGAGCGGGGCTCCGCAGCGCGGCCAATGAGAAACCACCCGCCGCCGCCCCCGCCCCCCTTCCGCCGCCTTCTCCTCCCCTTCTGGCCGCGGCCTGCCCCGGCCGTGGGGTGGGACCGCCGCTCGCTCACAGGTGCACGGCCAAGGTGCGGGAGGCGCCGGCTCTGGGGCCCTGACTCCCGGAGGCTTAGCTCCGGGCGGGAGCCGGGCGCGGGGGAGGCACCAGCGCGGTCGAGCAGGTTCCTTGCGGCGGAGCCCGCTGGGATGTGGTGCGGGTGGGACTGTGGAGCGGAAAGGACCCCCGGAGAGGACTGTGAAATCTCGGGGCGGTTGAAGCGAGAGCCGGCTCCTGGTGCCCGGGGGTGGCTGTTAACCCTCCCCTCTAATTCAGGGGCGGGGCTGCCCTTCGGGATCAGCTTCTAGGGGGCAGGTGCAGAAACCCCTTAGAGAAGTTCTCCCTGGCTCCTGCCTTCGCTGGCCCACTGGAAGAGAAAACCTCTCGCGGATCCACCTGCCTTCCTCACAACCCCAGAAACCCCTTTCCCCCCCTTAGTCCTCAAAGCATTTCACCCTGCGGCCCGACCCACGGGGTGTATGGGACTGCCCATTGTGGAGTGACCGTGATGGCAGGCAAGTTGTTGACCTTCCTAAGAGCCAGGTTATAAGCAGCCCTTGCGTGGGCACAATGAGGGAGTGGGGACCTAAGGAGTCTTCTCCTACTAGTTCTCCCCCCTCCTTTGCATGGGCCATACAATGGCTAGTCAAAACAGCAGCCCATCCACAAGGATTGCTCACCATCTGTAGTCCCTGTAAAAGTTATCACCCCAAAGGAGATGGTGATGAGGCAAAGCCCTGCAGGACTCTCTCCCGCACCACCCCACAGAATGGGGCTGGTACACCCAACTAAGGGCAATCTGTGCCATACATTAGCGCACACACCCCATACACAAAAAGAGCAGCCACAGAAGAGATTATGGTTCCTGAGGCACAATCTCTCTTTGTAAATTGTACCTGCAGGAGTGGTGTGACTCTACAGCACCCTTTCTGCAGGGCTGCATCCAAAATGCACAATCCAGCCTTAAATGTATGCTCAGAGCCAATGCATCAGTAGTAAAAATCATACAGCATCTGGCACAAAGTGGAACACACAGTGTGCACCCTACGATGCCTCTACTGCATCCACTCATTTCAAAGATAGGTAAGTATTATTTTGGCTCCTTGAGGTCTGGATGTCTGAAAGTATGTGACCATCATGCAGTAGTAACTAGCATTTTTTCCCTGAAATATATTTAATTGGGTTTTAAGGGCATCACATATTATATTTGATTTTCCTCAATTGTCCCCCTATTTGCACACACCATTGCCAAGTTTTCTTTTTTGGAAATTTTGGTGTCTGTTTTTCAGTAGTAAATTGGCATGGCATCATGCCAGGCAAGAAGTTTACCTACGGCTGAAATTTTTGAGTCAAATTCTTCAGTACAAGTTGCTACCATTTCCTGCACAACCCCTGGTGTACAACCCCCAGGGAACATATGACCCTGAGTAACAAAACAGTTTATAACTTCCCTCTGAACTATCAGAACTTTCAGAAAATGAAGTGCTCATCAAAGGTGAAGAGAAGTTCAACACAGTCATGTGCCTGTACACATACTTAATTTAGCACCTGAGGCAACCTGGCCTACTTGTACTATAAATGGGTGCTGAGAGTAGGAGACCTGGATTTTGACTTTACCACTGAGTTACTATGTGACTTTGGGCAAGTATTTAAACTCTCTGTGCCACAACCGACCTCATTTGCCAGATGGAGATAATATAATTGAATGGATCCCGCAGTTTCAAATCTTACAGGGCCCTTGCCAAAGAGTGGAAGGGTGTGGACTTTTCAGACAGAAAAGAGCTCAGAAATGTATACTGAGGATTCCTAATGTATTTGTAACCAACTGTGAAGGAACACAGTGCTGCACTTAATCTCCAGCACATCATCTATGGCTTTCATCTCTCTGTAATGAATGTTCAAACTCATGATTTCTGTGGTTTGCTGCACCTTTCCCTCCCCTCCCCCATGCATCCCATGGTTTAGTACATACAGTCAATAAACTTTTAAAAAGTTCATTACAGTTTTAGAGATATTCTTGACCCTTAAAATGGAGAATACCATTAGAACCAGCAATATCTCTAGAACTGGAATGTACTTTTAAAGCAAACCCAACCCACAACACTTATGAAAAAATAATTAAACATGTTTCTGCTCCTTCATTTTTTTCCACAGCAGACAAATGTGGTCCTGAGCTAATAGAAAGATACATACAAAAAGTAAAAAAGGTATTTTGTGTGAATTATTGCAAATGTTAATGTTGGCCTTTTTTTTTTTTTAATTATAAAACCCCATTTTTACTTGTTTGGAATGTATTTGGTATAAAGAGACAACATCAACTTGAAATTTAGTCAGTTAAATGACAAACATTTAAAAGTAGTTTGGGGTATTACACTTGTCGCATAATACTCCTGTCAATGTGATTTATAATCTCATTTTCTTTTTATTTTTTCTCGTTTTTGCTATGTGAAAGGCGTACCCCAAAAACAGAAATGGAGTAAGGCCCTGATTCAGCAAAACATTTAAGTACATGAGTAGTTCCTTTGATATTCAGTGTGCTTAAGTACTTCGCTGAATCAGGGCCTTAGGAATCAGTGACATTGACTATATGCAAAATGTAGTCAAATACTCAAAGCAAACAAACTGAAAAAAAGAAAACATCCTGTCCCCCACCATAATCTCTCAGTTATGGTAACCTTAGCTGTTTATTGTAACAATGGTAGGTAAAAGATTTGGAGAGAGAAGTGTGGTTTTTAAGTTGATTGTGTCCTGCTAAGTATTTTTAATGGATTGCCAGATGAGGAATTATTATGGTGGTTGGAGGGATCAGCTTTGTTTACAGGTGGAAGCTTCAGAATTGCTTAAAAAAACCAGATAAGTCAGAAGGTCCGGGCAGTAAGACTGATTTGACCAAAGAGTTCTGCTGTTGGCCCAGTCTTTTATGGTAATTTGGCAACAAAAGTTTAATTTCTACAGCTACGCAGGCCTAGAAAAGAGCAGCATAGAACAATAAATGTATTGATACAAACAATAATACCTTTATAATGATGCCCTTCATCCCAAATATCAGGGGGTAGCTGTGTTAGTCTGTATCCACAAAAACAACAAGGTGGCACCTTAAAGACTAACAGATTTATTTGGGCATAAGCTTTCGTGGGTAAAAAAACACTTCTTCAGATGCATGGAGTGAAAATTACAGATGCAGGCATTATATACTGACACATGAAGAGAAGGGAGTTACCTCACAAGTGGAGAACCAGTGTTGACAGGACCAATTCGATCAGGGTGGATGTAGTCACATTTGGGGACAACTTATATCTTCAAATCAGTGGTACTGCTATGGGTACCCGCATAGCCCCACAGTATGCCAACATTTTTATGGCTGACTTAGAACAACGCTTCCCCTCTTGTCCCCTAGCACCCTTCCTCTACTTGCGCTACATTGATGGCATCTTCATCATATGGACCCAAGGGAAGGAGGCTCTTGAAGAATTCCACCTGGATTTCAACAATTTCCACCCCACCATCAGCCTCAGCCTGGACCAGTCACCACAAGAGATCCACTTCCTGGACACTACAGTGCAAATAAGTGATGGTCACATAAACACCACCCTATACTGGAAACCTACTGACCACTATACTTACCTGCATGCCTCCAGCTTCCATCCAGGACACATCACACGATCCATTGTCTACAGCCAAACCCTAAGATACAACCGAATTTGCTTCCAATTCCTCAGACAGAGACAAACACCTACAAGATCTTTATCAAGCATTCTTAAAACTACAATGCCCACCTGGGGAAATGAGGAAACAGATTGGCAGAGCAAGACGGGTACCCAGAAATCACCTACTACAGAACAGGCCCAAAAAGGAAAATAACAGAACACCACTGGCCATCACGTACAACCTCCAGCTAAAACTTCTTCAGCACATTATCAACGATCTACAACCTATCCTGGAAAAAAGAAAAGGAGGACTTGTGGCACCTTAGAGACTAACCAATTTATTTGAGCATGAGCTTTCGTGAGCTACAGCTCACTTCATCGGATGCATACTGTGGAAATTGCAGAAGACATTATATACACAGACACCATGAAACAATACCTCCTCCCACCCCACTCTCCTGCTGGTAATAGCTTATCTAAAGTGATCATCAAGTTGGGCCATTTCCAGCACAAATCCAGGTTTTCTCACCCTCCGCCCCCCCACAGACAAACTCACTCTCTTGCTGGTAATAGCCCATCCAAAGTGACCACTGTCTTCACAATGTATATGATAATCAAGGTGGGCCATTTCATGCAGGTTGTAAGGAGAGTGGTCACTTTGGATAGGCTATTACCAGCAGGAGAGTGAGTTTGTGTGTGTGGTTTTTGGAGGGGGGGTGAGGGGGTGAGAGAACCTGGATTTCTGCAGGAAATGGCCCACCTTGATTATCATACACATTGTGAAGACAGTGGTCACTTTGGATGGGCTATTACCAGCAAGAGAGTGAGTTTGTCTGTGGGGGGGGGCGGAGGGTGAGAAAACCTGGATTTGTGCTGGAAATGGCCCAACTTGATGATCACTTTAGATAAGCTATTACCAGCAGGAGAGTGGGGTGGGAGGAGGTATTGTTTCATGGTGTCTGTGTATATAATGTCTTCTGCAATTTCCACAGTATGCATCCGATGAAGTGAGCTGTAGCTCACGAAAGCTCATGCTCAAATAAATTGGTTAGTCTCTAAGGTGCCACAAGTCCTCCTTTTCTTTTTGCGAATACAGACTAACACGGCTGTTACTCTGAAACCTATCCTGGAAAACAATCCTTCACTTTCACAGACCTTGGGAGGCAGGCCAACCTAGGGTGGGCTTAGATTGCCATCAGAATCAGGGAGCCACAAGAGGTTCCCTGATGGCTCCTCCCTGCTGTGCCAAAAGGAAATGGTACAGCAGAGAATCTGGGCCAATATATCCATTTCCAAACATATCTTCACTTGATTTATCATTGGGTGGGGTCATATGTGAGGCTGAGCAGGTACCTTATAGATTCATCTACAAGGACTAATAGATGATCCATTATTATGTTTCCGAGATTTAAATAGTTGTTTTGTTCCTGTGAAATTTCTGAAACAGAATAGCTGTTGTGTACCTATGTGCTGTACAACATAATAGCTGCTGTGTACGTATGCATCCAGCTGACTGTGTAGGATTTTACATCCTGAGCCTTGTAAGGGCTTTCCTTCTCCAAACACCCTAGAGGCTTGTCAACTGCAGATATAACATGTGAGACAAGTGGCATTCCCCTGTCATTTATTGTCACAAGAAAAACAAGTTCTCTTAGTCAGTGGTTGTCTAAAGTTGCTCACTGGAATGGAAAATGCCTACACAAAATTTTGACCAAGATTTAAAAAAATAGATCCATCTAAGAGCTGGGGAGTGTGGGTCTGAGGTAAGCACTACTTCCTCATTGCCAGTGGTGCCCCAGGCAGGGTTGCCACCAAGAAGTATGGAGAGGCTAAGCCCTGCAGAAAGTCCCAACCTGAGGGACATAAGTGACAGCCCTGAGTCCTTGATTGGCTGACACTCTCCCTATAAACCAGAAGGCCATCTCTGGGCATTGTCTGAGGAACATGGCTTGTTGGTGTGCTTTTTCCCTAGACCCTGCCTTGCTGCCCTCACTGTGACTTACCTGGCTCTCAACCTCGGCCTGGCTCTCAACCTCAGCCCAGCTCTCGACCTTTATCTTCATTTGTGTCTTTGTCTTAGAACTGTTGCTGACCCTAGTTCAAGACCCTGGCCTGACCTAATCCTCATTGTCACCTCACACTCAATATGGCAAAGGACTCTGACTTTTGGTTTTCACTTGGCCTGGCCCTGAAGTGATCTTTGACTCTTCAGCCCTGATACTGAGCAGCTCACCCCATGCCCACAGGTCACCCTGACCTAGCCCTGACATTCCTCAAGTTAGGCTTCTAGGGCTTGACCCTGCAATGGACTGAGCCCTCTGAACCCATCTTAGTAAAGCACTAGCCTCATAATTAATTTAAGCACGTGCTTATGTGCTTTGCTGGAGTGGGACCAGAGTGCTCAGCACCTTGCAGGATTCAGCCCCTAAATTCTTACTTAGATTCTTAAATAAGTGGGATGATTTTCAAAACTGCTGAGCACCCAGTAGCTCTTACAGACTTCAGTTCCTGGGGAGTAGGCAGAGTTATGGCCACCTATTAACATCAGGGCTGACTAGTTGCACTGAGGGTAGCATGATGCAAGTTGATCTTTTTCTTAGAACATAATTGTATTCTAGCTGAAAGAATAGGTTTGGAGGGTCTAGATACACTAATTCTCAATATTTTTTGTTTCCCTTCAGCGTATTAAAATAGAAAATGTGTGCCTTTTTGCTATTCTCAACGTAAATGTATAAACACATTTTCTGATAATTATATCCATGATACTATCTAAACAATATTCATGTAAATTATGTAATGTTTTATGAATGTAATGGAATCTAAATGGACATTGGAAAGATCAAAAAGCTTGTTAGCTTTAAATATTCCTAAATTTAAAAATACATACAGTACATTAACATTGATTGTCTTGTACCTGGAACTCTGTTTAATAGCTAATTTAAACTGACAAGCAATGAAAAGCAGGTCTATGCTATGGCTCTTATATCTCTTGACTTTAGGATTTTGTGTGGTTGCAAAAAGAGCTAATAGATAATACTGTATTGCCAGGACAAGCATGCAATGAAATAGTTTATTCAAGTACAGACATTTATTTTTCATTAGATGAGCAATTTCTGTTACATAAAACAAAAGCATAATATAAATAAAAGGTTTAGAGGTAGTACAAGATCTATTCAAAGTTGGTCAGGGCATGTAAAAAAGCAACAATAATGATCTACCAAAGAATATATATTATATAAACAACTTATTAATTAAATAGTACATAATGCTTTGGCCAATTAATGAAAATATAAGAAACAGAAACTTTCAATAATACACATTTGAAAAATATTTTGAACCAGATCTTCAGCTCATGTAAATCAGTGTGCCTGCATTGAAATGGCTGAGGATCTGACCCTTTATGTTTTATATATCTATATAAATAAAACACAAATCAACAGTTTAACTTAAGCACTTGGCTTGATTCTCAGAGGAGAGAAATGTGCTCAGTTTGCTGTGACTCTCACCAGAATTCATATGATCACTCAAGGCCCCATTCTGCTCCCCCTCACTCACACTGTGTAGCACGTTACCCCAAGACTAGTCCCCTTAGAATCAATGGGATCAAGCACGGAGTAAGGTACTACTCAATGTGAGAAAAGCTGTCAGAACAGAGCCCTAAAGAAATATCACTACAGCTAGCTATAGAGGCTCATAATTCATGCTGATATGGTAGCTTTATATATCATTTCAAAATAAAATAGAGGCCTGTAATTTTTTTGCTAATGCAATTATTTTGAATTAAACTATATTCTGTTCTAACATGCCATGTGTGGGAGATGTTCTGCTCAGCCTGTAGATTTCAAAATTACAACATATATCAAGTTGCTGTGGTGCAAGGGTGAGGTGGCACACTGTGTTAATGTAATAGCATTTCACCTCAGGAGACCAAGGTTCAACTTTAAATCTGAAATTGCTTTGGCAGTGTCAATCTAATATAGATGTTTGCTCCCTCCCCCATCACCAAATCACTACACATTCTGGCACAACTGACACTGGCAGTTAGTATATACTCAGAAGAGATACAATTATAGGACTCTGGATGGAGGTACATTCATGGATATTATTTGAGGCCAGAAGACGTTTTGCACGATGTACCAGTCTATCTCTAAACAATTCAAGAATTTACTTTTTCCTTCCCCCTCTCCTCCCCCACCAACAAGCATTCTACATCTTACCTCTCCCAAAACAATTTAAGGATGCTAAGGTATAAGAAGCTATGGGGAGGGAGGTTGTGGGTTATTGACAGTATGAAGGAGGAGTGGGTGGTGATTGCACATTGCAAAAACCTGAAAGAAAGCCAGTATGATATAATTTCACCCTGGGAATCTATTGCTATGGCAACAAAGAACAGATTTTTTGAAAAATAAGGTTCAATATAAAAGTATCATAAAAGCAGAGAGATGGTTATATAAAAAACAGCCTTTCCTCATTTAGCTTATATTTTATTTATTTAAATATTTACTTGAAATGTTTACTGACCCACATTATCAAAAATAAGAAATTGGTGCTAAAGTACATATCTAAAAAAATAAAAGCTCTTTTTATTTGGTGTGATGAAACAGCAAGAAAATGCTTCTGATATCCTCAGTGTATGTACTATAAGACAACATATTCTAATTGGAGTTATTGTGGAGTTGAATTACTATAGAGTTACTCCAGATTTACACTGATGTAATGGAGAGCAGAATTTGGCCAATATATATCTATGTGCCAGTTAATAAGAAATAATGAACAAATGTCTAACACTTCTGTTCTTCAAAGAGAACAAAGCAGTATGTAAATACCATTAAGAGACTTGTTGTGCTTGCAACATTTCATTATCACGATAGTGGGTAGAGCTGTGGGGATAATGGGGAGGGTGTAGGGGAGGGAGCAGTCACCTACATTTTCTGCACAAGGAGGAGGAGGAGGAAGGATTTAAGATCTGCAGTAAAATCGAATGAAGAAACAATAATCATCCCCTCCCACAGGGAAATGAGGCTTTTTGACAGAAGGTCAAATAGAAATCCAGAGGCCAAATAAATGTGTGGCCTATTCTAAACAACTAGCCTTCTGCATCATGAGTCCGATTCTGTCAGTGGCCATCTATACATACAAAAATTAGGACCAGATCTTGCCTTTGTTGTGCACCTCGCTCGCTCACTAGTTTCAATGGTATTTTAGCTACAGAAGGAATGAAGGCTTATTACTTAAAAAGTCCTCTATAACCCAAAGTTGTGAACTGTCAGTATAGAGTTACCAGTTGAATGGATTACAGACCAATCAATCAGTTCTTAGCTCCAGCCCTTTGATTTTTCCAAATTTCACCCTTTCTATACTTCCCCTCTTCTCGCAAGACTCTTCCTTATAGAAGTTTTCAGTGTGGTAATATTTTCATTTGCTCAAATAATGAAGTTACCACGTCTTGCTGATTTGTGTGATGGGTGGTGAGGGATGGTAAAGATTTCAGGATTTAATATGTGGTGAAAAATTAGAAAAAAAAAATCAATGGTTGCCTCTGGGAGTAGAAAGCAGCCAGAAAAAGGTGAGATTTAAACAAAACAAGAACAGGCGAGTGGCAAATACTGAAATAATGCACACATTCCATACATCTTGAGGTCCCTCATATGGAAAATGGTGTAAAACAAGAGAGAAAGAAACACACAAGGGCAGATCTTCAGCTGTTGTTAATTGCCGTAGCTCCACTGACTTCAGTGAGGACCTGTTCCAGAGAACCAGAGAGGGGAAGAGGCAGCCCCAAGAGCCAGTAGGAGAAGAAAATGCCTTTCCTCAGAGAGCCAGAAACGAAGGCAGAACCACATTAAAGTACATAAATAAATACAGTTTACGTGATACACACTCCGTTAGTCAATTGTTTTAGGCCATATGTTCTAGTGTTATTTCTTCCACCTTCCAAATAATTAATTATTATTTTGCTGTTTAACCTTCCCCCTGTGTGGGTAATGAACACAAAGCTAAATACGATGCACATGCTATTCCCAATAGCACTAACATGTTCACATACTCCCAAGCTCATTTAGTCCCAAAATTTCTTCAAGTTATAATTTCTTTAGGGTCACATCAGGGTAATTAAATGACAAATTCCATTTAGTGGGAGGAGAGAAGAGGCTTGGAGAGAGCAATTTAAAATTAAAATAGGGTCACTGAGGTGGATAAGGGATCATAAGGCATAGCTAGGGGAAAGTGTAGATGTTTTAAAAAATATAAAAATAATCCAAAACATTTTTATGTGCTTAAAGATATAAATGAAGAAGACTGACCATTAATAGGAAAGGTGAAATAGTCATAATTAATATGCTATACTCTATGTTCAGTACAATTATCCAAACTAGGTACGGAACGTCCTGATTCTGTAATCTGCCTTCATGAAGGCCCATGGAGACATCCGTAGTGCTCCATGTGCGGGTACTGTTCCACCTGAGTGCTGTTAACTGCAGTACACTGCGGCCTAGGTGTGTAAGGGGAGAGATCAGTTTATGGTGGCTGGCATAGATTTTTTCCAGGTGCCCGAGCATGTGGCTGATGGAAGGATTGGTGATAGCATCTTCTTTTGATTTTGTGCAAATGATTATTTAGGCAGCTAATTAGCCATCAACATGTGCCATAAGGACCATGATTTTAAAACATTTGGGGTGCAATCGTGGCCCCATTGGAGCCTGTGAGTGTTTTGCTATTGACTTTAATAGAGCCAGGATTTTACCCTAGGTCTTTAAAAATCAATAAAAAATAAGTAAAGTGAGTGGGGTTGGTTCCTGTCTAATTAAACTTCATGCATGCAGGAAGCAAAACTTTATCAGCAACTAGCCCTCAAATCTGGAACTAACTCCCATAACAACAGCTGAAACTTCAGTACTTTCAGAGCAAAATGCAAACCTCATGGTTTTGACCAACTTTCCCACACCAACGGTACAGTAACACACACAAAATAAATGTCAGTCCCTGATTACTGCAGGGAAGAGGTAAAGAGAGAAAGATATGTGTACACTTTATAATGTTGGGAGGTTCTGAGATACCACGGTGGTGGGCACCACATGAGAACCTACTATAGGCAGAAAGGTAGAGGAGAAAGACTATTATATTTTACAATCACATATTTGCATTAGCATTAATATTTCAACTCCACACAGGCACAATGAATTGGGCATTTTTTCCCTACTTAACTATACTTCAAGATTTCTTGGGACTAATATTGTTTTGTTTTGCCTGGGTTACATTTACATATATCATTTTACATATTGTCATGTTCCAGACACAGATCTTGCTAGAGAGAATCCTTGTTCTTGCTGGTGTGAACTTGTGTGCTCCATGCCCAAAAGCTTCTGGGAACTTCAATATCATTGATAAACAACTTACATATTTAGAAAAGAAAGCCAAAATGCCCAGAACAAGGAGCAGAGAATTAAACAAAACACCCTTCCTGCCCTCATATCTACAATTCACATAGCCATAAAAACACAAACAAACCAAACTAAAATGACAAACAAACAGTGACAGCCAGGAGAGACCTATAGTTTTGCTTAAAGGAATGGTAGGGATGACGATCCAGGAAGAGGGAATTCCAAAAGCATCTCTACTTCAGCCACGGCCACACAACTGTAAGGGATCAAAGACACCACTCTGGAGAGAGGGCATCTTGGAAGCCTAATGAGTCATCCTATGGCTGAAGAAGAGTTGATAATTACATTTTTTCCACTGAGCTGCCATTAGTTTTCATGCATGTGGAACTGGAGTCCCGGATTCTCAACCCCACTCTGTTCTCTTTGCGCTATTCTGTGGGTGTAAAAGAGATGGAAAACTCCCTTGCTGAGTTCAACAGCTAGCTAGGGCATTCCCTTGCCCAGGGGAATCTCTGGGTGGCATAAGCCTGGTGCAGACAGCTCTATGCCACCCACTCCATATTAGTATGGCTGATAAACAATCTTGAGGCCTAATTTTGCATGTAGTGGGTGCTCTGGGGATGAGAAGGACTGTGTCAGAGGGAGCCATACTTGGAATACTCTGAGCTACGGCATCTGTGAGTTGGCAGAATAGTCCCTCAAGGGCTGTTGCAGGTAATGGTCTTCTGGACAAAATTCTTAGATTGTAAATAAATAATTTACAGAAGGGCCAATTTTTTTTCAAAATGAAGGCTAAAATCTATGTACAATTATTGGGACTGTGTGAAAATTGGGTTATTGCCCATGTAAATGGCACCTGATTAGCAATTTCTGTGGGCAGCTGTCGTGAATGCACATGCAAAGGTAGGTGTACCTTTGCAAATGCTTTTTTGCCCTCATTCTTTTGCACTCTTTAGTATATGTTCCTTACTTTTTTGGATGTCAAAATGTCACTAAAATAAAGCTCTTGTCAAACTCTTCCCTTATGGAAAAGTCCTACAGGATTTAATATGCATGAAACCAATAGGATTCCATATGAGTTTCACAGGGTTTTGCAGAAATTATCTAAAGACCGTATATTTTCTGGAGGTTCTTCAATCATCTAATGGGTTTTGTAGGAGTGATACAATTCTCTGTTAAGGCAACCTGAAGTGTCTTAGATACTTTTTTATTTCTAATTCCTCCCCCCGAAAAGTTTTCTAATTTCTGTAGGGCAGACACTCAGGATGAAATCCTGGCCCTACTGAAGTTAGAGCTTTGTCATTTAGTGGGGCCAGGATATCACTCTGTTCTCCCTTTACCCTCCTTGCATTGCTAATGGAGCTTGAAAGGAACATGGCTTTCTGTTTGCTTGGCCAATAATTTCACATTGATTATTTTTTCCTAGTATTTTTTTGAAGCAGTCGCTAGGGCCCACATTCCTCCTTGGTATAACTCTACTGAAAACAATGATGTTATACTAGTGATTAACGTAGCACTTGATGGTCTATAAAAATCCCGTTCTTAAAGATGGGTATTTACTGAAAATACCCATTTTATATGGCTGTGAGAAAATGTTGGAGTATTCCCCAGGGTTGCTGCTAGCCCAGTTGCATTTTCTTAACTTCCAATGCAAATATATATACAAGAAAGGATACTTTATGTAAAATATGCTATGTTTACTGTGATTGGATTTTTGCTGTATGACAGTATAAACGAATCATATCAAAGGCTATTTAAGGTACAAAAGGCTAACCTACAATTCCGTTGTACATAGCAAAAAGGAAAGGTGAAATAGTAATTTAATATCCTATCATCCAGTGCAAATCTTTCCCTGTACTGTGTCCATGTAGGTCACAGTAAAGGGGGCAATGCAACCCATCACTTTCACAGTTTTCTCTTATGAAAAATCCTTTTAGAATTTAATAGTGAGGAAACCATAAAAATAATTTTAAAAACCTATAGGTTGTATAGAGAATGATATGCCCACTATAACATTCTGTAGGTTGTTTTAAACATTCCAGGGAAAGATAATCATTCTGTATTAGGTCTATAGGTTTTTAAAATAAGGGTTGCTTTTAAACTACTGTATTAGCACTTGAAGAAGCAGGCTCAAAGGCCTTTTAGGTATTTACAATCCATTTGTTGATCTATTAAACTTTATCAGCCTTACATACCTGTCATTCCTTTGAGGCACCCAGTTCAGGCCAAAATCTGCTCTCAGCTATACCAGTGTAAATAGAGTAACTCCACTTAATTTAATGGAGGTACTCCAGTTTTACACAGGTGAAAAATGAGCAGAGAATGTGGCTCTGCATTTTTAATATTTTCTGTAAAAAAAATCCTCTTTACTTGATTGAAAGAAACATTCTGCAAACTAATTAACACCGGCATCATAGTGTATGGCATAACATTGCTGCAATATTATTTACAGTTAAGAAGCTGACAGATTAATTTATTGTTAGATTGGTATTTGTGCTCAGGAGAAAGTAAATTACTATAGTCCTTGACTGAGTGCAATTTACTTTTGCCTTTGTATGGCGCCAGCTACTTTAACCCATAAGTAGAGGGAAGAAACCAAGGCTCCATCCATTCCCTGCCCATCTCTGATACCTGCCCACCCCACTGTTTGCAACCGAAGTATCTGGAAGTCAGAATCTGGACTCCATAGCAGACCCAAGATCCAGATAGCTGAACAAAGGGATTGGGAAGGGGTTATTACAACCCAGATCAGATGAATAAGAAAAAGACGCAGTGTAGCCCATTGTGAGTGAGGATGACAGAATTTGGCCCTAAACAAAAACTAAAAAAAGTCAATGCAGTATAAAAAAAATAAAATAAATCACCCACAATGTCCAAGAAATTAAGTCGTTATATTTGCAGTTTAGAGTTATTGCTCCTGATTGGCCTCTGGAACTTCTGTATCAGGGAAACGGTTCTCAGTAATGGTTTTCCTAAAAGAAAGATAATCTAGTACACTGTCAGGTGCTCAACAGGAGGTCTGAAAAAGATAAACAAGGGAGTGCAAGAACGAGTCATCACTATGACTAAACTGAACAAGATTAGCTAGTCAAATTTCTGCTAATCTCATTTTCTCTCTTGTCATTGGCATGGACTCCCCCATTCGCTAAAACAAAACAAAAACAAAAAAAGGAAATAACTAGTAAAGCTTGACAGCCACTGTAGCTAGATTATACCAGCCTGGAAGGAAAGAGCATCCATGAAGCTTCTGAAGGTCCTATGAATGACGGTCGAACACTTTTTTTGTTTTTATAAAATAATGTGGATGAATGACTGTCCTGAATTTTATATTTAACATCTAATATAATTTTATAAGCCAATGGAGCATTTTTTACTTAAGTTATTGAATCTAATATAGGGCAATGCAGATACTCTTGCTATTCAGAAAAGATACAAAGTTGGTGCTAACTTCACAGTTTATAATCTGACTGGACAAGAGGTAATGTAGCTAGCCAACAAATATCCTCACATATTTACAGCCAACCCCCATAAGAGGAGTATTTTGGGATAGCTGGTAACCTGAACATTTGCAGCCTTTATACAAGATGTAGCTTCATGACAATCATTTAAATTTGGTAAAGCAGAATATAGAGCTAAAGCATGAGTAGTCAGAACTGAGTATAGAGATTAAGATCAGACAAACGAAGGTTTTAGGTGAAAAAAATCAGATAAAAAGTACAACATTCTGAAAAGAAATGTAAATAGATCCAATTGGAGCTCTGAGAATGAATCCCCTATATATTCTGGTATCATGGCATATATACACTCAATGTGTGCGCGAGGGTATAGTAGCCTGACAGGGCTTTGAGGCTGCTTAATTCCCACTGAGCAGGTAAACATTAGCACTGTGCCCGATTTAGAATAAAAACCACCCTCAAAAGTTGACACATTCCTGTGTAGTAGTGTCAGAGAGGCAAAGGATTGAGTGGCACACAGATCAAACTATTTCCTCTGTTTTAGGAGTGGTACTTCCAAGTCGGCTTTATTCTTTTCCTCTTCTGTTTCTTCCCTCTCCCTTCTACATTCTTCTCTTTCTCTCCCCCTCCCCCCATACCCATTCAATGTGTACTGTCTTCTATCCCCTCCTGTTCCCAGGCTCTTTCCCCTCTGCTAGTTCAGTCCATACAGGTGCCTTCCAGGCTTACGTGGCTTGGTTAGCTGTAGTGCCATCTGCGGTGGAGAAGGCAACACTGCATCTGGACACCATGCCAGTGTTTGCCTTCATTGGGCCAGATCCTCAGTTTGTATCAATTAGCATAACTCTACTGAAACCAGCAAAATCAAGGCTATCAGAATCTAGCCCATAATGGCTGCAATGGCTTGGGATTCTGAGTGGTCAAATTGACAGAGGGCTAATCATTTTTTCAGCAGACATCAGAGTCTGGTCTGAGACTGCTGCTCAGTCTGATTCCTCTGCATGAGAGAGTGTTAAGTGCATTTTACTATTTCTCTTCTGCTATTCCAGTCATTATTTCCAGAAGACAGTGATGAATTCCTGATCTTCTGTTTCCTCTATTCACAGTGCCCATTAGAGTGATCTCATTCTCCTTGGCAGCAGCAACCACCTGACCTTCCCTTTTCGCTGGGCATTTAACAGTTATTCTGAAGATGTAATCAGTTTACAGCTCTGACAAACTATTTATCTTTTGTGAGACCTGTGTCCTTGAGGGCACATTGTAACAGCTGTTTCATTTTGAACCAAAGGTGTCCCTATTGCGGACACAAGAACACCATTGTCAACAGATAACAAAGTCATAGAATCATAGAAGATTAGGGTTGGAAGAGACCTCAGGAGACCATCTAGTCCAGCCCCCTGCTCAAAGCAGGACCAACCCCAACTAAATCATCCCAGCCAGGGCTTTGTCAAGCCGGGCCTTAAAAACCTCTAAGGATGGAGATTCCATCACCTTCCTAGGTAACCCATTCCAGTGCTTCACCACCCTCCTAGTGAAATCATTTTTCCTAATATCCAACCTAGACCTTCCCCACTGCAACTTGAGATGATTGCTCCTTGTTCTGTCATCTGCCACCACTGAGAACTGCTTAGTTCCATACTCTTTGGAACCCCCCCTTCAGGTATTTGAAGGCTGCCATCAAATCCCCCCTCACTCTTCTCTTCCGCAGATTAAATAAGCCCCGTTCCCTCAGCCTCTCCGCATAAATCATGTGCTCCAGCCCCCTAATCATTTTCATTGCCCTCCGCTGGACTCTCTCCAGTTTGTCCACATCCTTTCTGTAGCGCGGGGGGGCGGGGAGGAACTGGACCCAATACTCCAGATGTGGCCTCACCAGTGCTGAATAGAGGGGAATATTCACGTGCGTCGATCTGCTCCTACTAATGCAGCCCAATATGCCGTTAGCCTTCTTGGCAACAAGGGCACACTCAACTCATCTCCAGTTTCTCATCCACTGTAATCCCCAGATCCTTTTCTGCAGAACTGCTGCTTAGCCAGTTGGTCCCCACCCTGTAGCAGTGCATGGGATTCTTCAGTCCTAAGCGCAGGACTCTGCACTTGTCCTTGTTGAACATTATCATATTTCTTTTGGCCTAATCCTCCAATTTGTGTAGGTCACTCTGGACCCTATCCCTACCCCCCCGTATATCTACCTTTCCCCTAGCTTAGTGTCATCTGCAAACTTGCTGAGGGTGTAATCCATCCCATCATCTAGATCATTAATGAAAATGTTGAACAAAATCTGCCCCAGGACCAACCCCGGGACACTCTGCTTGATACCGGCTGCCAACTAGACAGCAAGCCATCGATCACTACTCGTTGAGCCTGATGATCAAGCCAGCTTTCTATCCACCTTATAGTCCATTCATCCAATCCATACTTCTTTAACTTGCTGGCAAGAATACTGTTGGAGACGATATCAAAAGCTTTGCTAAAGCCAAGGTACATCACATCCACCACTTTCCCCATATTCACAGAGCCAGTTATTTCATCATAGAAGGCAATCAGGTCGGTCAGGAATAATTTGCCCTTGGTGAATCCATGTTGACTGTTATATAAACCAACAAGATGAAGATGATGATGTTGAAGATATCAAGTTCTCCATTCATGTGCATCATTTGCTAAGTGGACAGTTTTGGAAAGCTGTGCAATGTTTCAATATGGAAAAAGTCAGGAAAGATGGTAAGAAAAAAAATAATGTACCGAAGGAGGCAAATCAACTGTGTAGGGCATGGATTGCTGACAATGGCTGTGTCTTGCAAAAATCTGCTGTCTCCAATATAGTTGTAAAGTATGTTGACAAACTGGATGTTGGTCCAATATCCCTACGTAATCAAAAACACTGCAGTGTGCCCTATACTAGACCCAAATATCTATAACAGGTACCAAGAACAAGCATGTTAGAAGACCTCTTATGCACCAGAGCTTCAACATAGCTCTAGATAAGGGAAATCCAAAGAGACAATCATCTTAAGGGAATGCTGATATTAACGTTCATGACTATGTAACATATTAGAAGCTATTTTCTGATGGGAATGTGTGTCACAGAGTGGCTGTTTCTGAATCTCTCCTAATTAGTATGCTGCCTCCTATATATGTAGTTAGCATGGGATGGGGAGCCCGATAGCAGCTATGTATTGGCTGGGGGTGTGTAACAGATAATTGCGAGCAATGGAGGGGGCTCATAAAATAAAAATAACCTTATGAGAAACTAGGTGGTAATGGAAAATGTCTGCTTTATTTATTTGAGAGGTTTATTCGTTTCCTCTTTATATCAGAGTATTATTGGAAGCTGCTTCTCTGTATCTGACTAAGGTATTATATATGTTTTTCAGGTAAAGTTCAGTAAGACAATACATTCTGAAGTATTTGTTAACAGCTGAAGAAGAGTTTCAAACTGAAAATGTACCGTGTGACATGAAATTCCATGCTGACAATCATTCTTGAGTATTGGCTTGGTACCCATTACAACCACAGGGCTATCCCAAGCAGCTGTTGACTGGATCATCACTAGAACATACTCTGTCTTTGTCATGGGACCACTGAATATAAAAAGTGTGGCAATTTTATTTATATCATGGTCATTCTTCAATGCTGACCCTATCTCCTGTAAAAATAGGAACCTATTGCATTGGCACATCTTCAGACTGGTGGATCCCAGTGTGTCAGAACTCTTTGAAGCAAAATTCTGTTCAGCTGCTGGACACCATGATCATTTTCTATCTTCACCACCTGCCATCTACACAAGATGTGCCCTCTGTCTATATTGTCCTTGCAGTCCAAGTTGGTATACAGATGACTGACAGCAGGTGAAGTAGCAGGGGAAGAAAGTAGAGCAGGAGCTCTCAAGCTATTTCATGTTGTAGATCATATCTTACTAGAGATAATATACTTCATGATCCTGCAGACCACCTCCTCTGTCTTCACAATTGCATAACATCTGTGGAAACTACAGTGATTATTTACCTGGAAATTTAAATAGGAAAGAATTAAATATATTTTTTAGCTATCTATTAATGCAACTTACTGGTTGGAAACAAGGACAAAAGCCAGCAACATACTACCAGCCAGTTGTTCACAGATCAGTCTGAGAACCTTTGAGCTAGAGCATTGGTGATGGACAACTTGCTGAATGTTGCTTGTCGCGATGTAGAGTTTTTAAGTTCCTATATTGTGACAGTGGTGGTGGCTGAAATGACCGCTTTATTGTTCATCTCTGCCAAATTTATATTAGTGGCATTTTCCAACAGAAGAAAATGGCACTATTGGCGGAGTAAGGTATTACTCCGTAGGAGGGGTGGCCTGGGCAGGGCAGAATCTGGACCTAACCAAACATCCTCCCTCAAAACAGAAACACTCTTTCCCTCCCTACTGCTAAAATTCTTGCGTGTTCTTTCTCTCTTTATATATATATATATATATAAATCCTCCAGTAAATCTCTAACTATATAAAGAGGTTTTTGATAAAAACAGGAAATGATGAGAGCAAAATAGACTTTGAGTTTATAGACTGTCATACTTTGGGTGTCCCAAAGTTCTTACATAACAAGGATTATAAATAGCCAAGAGGCTTTGTTCATTGCAAGAGCAGAAGGATTTTTCACACTGTGGGTGTTATTTTCAGTGCCACCATGTTGTCTTGCTATTGAAATTCTGCTAACATGTGGGTTCTTAGAAACTGGTGAATAAGGCTTCCGATAAATTCTTGAGCTTTCCATCAACTCTTGCTGACACCATGTGATCAGTCTGTCCGGTATACCCTTTGCAGTTGGCCCATGTGGCTTGGGGACGGGTCATTAGATGTGTGGTACGTTTTTTCCTCTTTAAAGAAAGGGGTATGGTTGACAGGTTATTGTTTCTAGGGCCTTGCATAAAAATGTATGACTCCTCAGCAGAGTCATCTTGATGTCAAGCATGTGAACTCTTCCATTTCTATGAAAGGTATTTATGCTTTAAATCAGGTGTGTAAAACAGCCTGAGGCATATGGGAGACAATGACAGAGAGGGCTTTCAAAGAAAAACCCTATGTAGCCAAGTGGACTCATTCCAGACTCCCTGGGTTGCTGGGCATGGCATAGCAGGCTATGGTTCTCTAGTACCCTCTGATGATGGAGCAATACAGTGCCTGAGTGACTTTCTTCTGTGAGTTGTCACTTCAGCCAGGTCACATTTTAGTTTCACCCCTTCTTGCGTAACGAAGTCCAACAAACAGTAGTCCAATGTCCTTACATCTGGTCCTCAGACGCTGCTCTGGCCCCACCATCCCTATGCCTCTTCACTCAGAGCTTTCAGTCATCCTTATTTCCTTCTCAGGGGCCTCATACCACCTTCCCTAATAACTGGTAGGGGAACCCAAGCCCTCCCACTACACTGGGTTCCAGTTCAGGGACTCTATAACCAGCAGACAATGCCAGTTCTGTCAGGCTTCTTGCTGCTAACTTCCTGGATTTTTTCCTGCTGGAGGCTTTTAAAGCCTTCTGCCTACAGACTCAGAGTCTAAGGTCACCCTTGTGTTGGGGGTGAGGAGTCACAGGGCTCTTCCATAAAATCCTTCAGTAAATCTCCAGCCAAAAACACAAAGGTAAACCCGCTTCTGCCCTCCTTGGGCAGGACCTTTCATTCCTATTCAGTTTTCCCTGCCCTGTTCCTCCACTGAACACCCACAGAAGTTCAGAGCCTGCCCTTTTATCAGGGCTTACCCTCAGAGCTTGCTCCACCCCAGTGGCTGCTCCATGTCTCTCCAGGCCACTTGCCAGCTTTTCAGGAAAGAATCCCAGGATCAGCTTTAGAGCTGGGCTTCCTCCTTGCCCCTGCTGCTCTCTCCACTCTATCAACAGAGAGACTGCAATAATCTTTTCCTCTCTCCCTGCAGCAACCCCCTTTTTATGCTGGGCTTCCTCTTTTTATACTAACCACCCAGCTCTTCCCCCAGCTGGGACTAATCTTTAGTGGGGCCTGGCCCACCTTCAGCTACCTTAACGGAGTTCTCCAGCTCCTGTTAACTCTTTCATTACCTATGTGGGTATATACCCCATCACACTTAGGAATTACTAAGATCCAGAGAAAGCTGTAGCTGAGATTCACATTTTCCTGTTATTTATTTAGCAATAAAGGAAACTCCAGGGAGGTGGGTAAAATGAACCGTATGTTGATAGACTTTTGACCAAGTTCCAGTTCACTTATTTACACTGAGTGGCACCTTAATCTGCAAAATGTGTAATTGAAGTCAATGGGGTTGCTTGTATATGAGGTGCTATTCAACAAGAGTAAGAGTATAAGAATCGGTCTTGTTGGTAGCAGCAGGGTGGGAATGCCATCTGCTAACAATTTTTTAGAAATTTTATATGATTATTTTATATTTCACATGGTACGTTTTTCTTTCCCTCCTTCCCCCAGATCTTCCTATCAAATGCCACTTTCCTGATTACTTCCTCCCATAGCCTTACAGAGCTTCCTGGTTCTATGTTTTCCATATATTAAGAGCGAAAAGTGTGTTTTCAATCCAGATGACTGGATTCACATTAAGGAAAACATGGAATAAAGAAAAGGGGGTGGAGAGGGAATCCTAGGCACTATCAGATGTATTTCTTATGTTCTCTTTTCCATGGCTGTGAATATTTATACTGTGAAAGTGTGAGGTGGTGAGCTGATTAGTTTGCTGCACAGAGAGGTTTCTGCATTGCTGGAACATGTATCCTAATTCTAGGATATTCCATGACTAAAGGCAAAACACTGATGCTCTCAGGCAAATCCCTAACAAGACTGTTTTAGAGGTCCAGATGCAGAAAGATCACATCACATGTTTGCAGTAGCTAAGTGTTACCAGGCAGAATTAGAAAGGAAATTCACTGTAGTGTCTATAGTCTGAAACACTTTGCAGTGTTTTCCATTTGAACAGATTTGTGTGTTGATTGAAGGATTAAAAAGAAAAGTGCTATGAATGTTGATCTTCATGAGGGTAATGGACACAACGTGTGTTAGGACTAGGCAGAAAGTGAACTATTATTTTGTAAGTTCCCATCCATTCCTCTCTTCCCTCCATCCCCACTGTACCTCCTTCCTCTCCCTTAAAGACACCCTTTCTATTCCAAGCTCAGGTCACTTCTAAACATAGGCCATATCTACACTACTGGCTAAATTGGCACTGCTGTGATCAATACAGCAGTGTTGATTTAGTGGCTCCGGTGAAGATACGCTCAGTCGATGGGGGGAACGGTGTCCCATTGATGTCTGTACTCCACCTCCCTGAGAGGCAGAAGCTATGTTGATGGGAGAGCATCTCCCGTTGACATAGTGCAGTGTAGACACCGCTGCAAGTCGATCTAAGTAACTGAACTAGCGTAACTTAGATTGACTTAAGCATTAGTGTAGACCAGCCCATAGACTGCAATTCATGATGTGTACAGGAGTTTGATGTATTTAAATGAGGACTATGATCTGATCATCAAATTCATTTTCACTTGTGGCGTAAGGCAAGATTTGAACTCTGGTTTCCAGTAGGAGAAGGCTCAAGTATTAAAACACATTTTGTTCCCTAGACATTTTTTACATTACAATTGCAGCACATTTCACGGATGAATTTTCATAATTTTGTTCGTTGACTGAGCTCACATCATAAAACCTGATAGTAAATCTGTACTTCCTTTGATAAGAAAACACTACTGTAATTGTATAAGTTTGAAAAAATGTAAATGCCATGCTAAATGTGTTTATTTTAAGTAGACAGGTAGAAATAAACTGCTCACTTATTTTCTAAGATCCTCTGACATACACCAGATTTTTATGAAAAAAAATTTGTTCAGAAAAATTCTCTCTGCGTGGGTTCTTTTTTGGCAGCTTGGTGCATAGATGAAAGTAGACTGTTTGTTTTTTTTGCAAATTCCTACACAGTTGATCACTTAAGGCAAAACTCTGTCAGTAGATCTACGCTGTTTAAGTAAAAAGTGAGTTAATGAGGTTTACTGTGTAAAGTTTGCTCTTTGTGTTTCCACTGTACTGCAAACATGGCGCTCCCATATTTCAGATGAAGCCCAGCGCCGAAGTAGTAGTTAGGTCAAAAAGGAGTCATAGTTGTCTTGGGAAAATCATGAAATGATGGGTTTTTTGCAGGAGGGGAGAGCCTGGGAAGTATTGTCCAGGTTTGTAGAATAATCTTCCAGATTGTTATGTCTTTTTTAACAAATTTAAAAATTTTCAGAAAATACTGTTCTAAGTTAGGAAAACGATCATCCGAATGTTAGGTAATGAAATAAGGGCATCCATTCAATGTTTGGCAGATACAATTCAAAGAAATTTGAATAAACAAAACACACTTACATGTAGCCCAAGACGGGTGCTACATGATCTTGAATGATGATGTATTTGGAAGTTTAGAAATTTAAACTTCTGCCCCAGCTGATTGTGCATGTTTGAGAGAGAGTGGAGTTTGTATTGGCCTACTAGCACTAGAGTCACTGAAAATCAAAGGTTAAATTAAAAAAACGACAACTCCCTGACAGTAGAATTTGTGTATTTTCTTATTCATGGCTACAGTGTTGTAAGACACAGTACCTTTGTTAGTTAACTTTGACTGAGACGCCGCAGGCTTCATTTTAACCATTACACTCTTTTTCAAGAGAATGAATTTGTTTTGTCTATTTCCTGTTTGCTATAATTCCAGAGTGAATATCTGACCTATCCAAAGCAAGTTTAGGGGAATCCTATTGAAATTTGAGTTCAAAATAAATTCTAGAAGTTACTTAAAATCAAGGCTTTTGAATTGAAATGGTTACAACAATACTTCGGTCCAGAGGTGACAGGGGAAGGATTAATAGATGAAGCACTTTGAAATCTGTGGATGAAAGGTGCTCTGTATATGTATATTAATATTAGACTGTTATACATTGTTTAGTTCTCCTTTAGTTGTGAAGCATTTCCAGTATTCTAACAAATACTTCAGTACTCAGCACTGAGGCACTGATTCAGAAAAGCACTTAAACACATGCTTAATTTGAAGTCAAAGGGCCCTAAGATTGTTAAGCACATGCTTGATTTCTTTGCTGAATTGGAGCCATTCTAAATTAGATATGGAAGAAATACAGTACTCATTTGTTATATAGAGGCAATGAAGACATTAATATTTGGACATTCAAAGCCTTATCCACACAGGTTTGTTCTTTACTAAATGTTAGATTTTTGCCATATAGTTGCCACATTTTGATAAAAGGAGTTTTGTCTTTACTAGACCTCTTACAACATTTGAAAACTTTATCCAAATCCCGTTTAGTTTCTCAGATTAAACTATGTGGTCCAAATCCAGTTTTTACTTCACTAAAGCTCTCATTGAAATCACTGGGAGTTTTTTTTGAAGATGGACTTCAGGATTTCATCTTTGGTTTATTAGTTTATTGGGGGTAGATCACCTTCTATGGCAACCCCAGGTAAAGGGAGATGAAGTCTCAGAGATGAGCCCCAGCAGAACTTTTGCCTGATCAGTACATAGAGGGGCAGAGCTTGCCCCAGAAGAACAGGAGGCAGGAATCAAACAAAATATGGTTGATACCTAGCTACACAAGGGAGGCATAGGCCATCCATACAGAGGCCCTGTGTTTCTGCGGCAGTTCAACTATTAGCGGGCATTTCTATTGGAACAATGCAACTAAAGCCTACCTGTGGTTAAGGCTGCCCCTAGAAGGCATGGGAAGGAGGAGATGATGTAGCCTGTCTGTTCAGTCTCCCAAAGAGGACCAGGACCCATCTAATCTCTATGAGGTCTGGAGAGAGGTATTGATTTAATGCAGCTGGCTAAATCCACCAGTATGTACATGAAGGGAGGGTCTCACCTCAGCTGAAATAATGGAGATGATCTCATTGCCAGGCTGGGAGAGGGGTTTTATCTGGGACCTTCTGTAACTGATGAATATTTGACTCCTCCTGTTTATTGTACTTTTATTGCTATAGATGGGTACGGTGACTCACAATGGTAAAGTGCAACATACACTGTGAAAGGGTTTGTTTTCATAAACAAATTTGATATGCAATACCGTATTTGTTTTTAAACAGACAGATAGAACATCAATACTTCAAATCCACTCAGTGTTACAGAATATTTAGACAAGAAGGAAATGGGCGGGGGTGGTGGGAAGATAGGAGGGGGAACTAAAAGAAAAATAAGTGCGAAAGTAGAAGAACAAATGTCACCATTGGATCTCTCTGTAACAAAGATCAAAGTTGGTATGATTTCGTCTCCCCCTCCCCCCAAGTAATCCACAAAAGGAAAGGTACACATTCAGACACATGCCATATTATGTGAATATAACTGAAGATTTGTAGAATGATGCAAGGTGCCAGGCCTCTTGAGCTCATTCCAGTGTGGAAGGAGAGTCATTTTTTCCATTGCCTATAAGTAATGGACTGGGCAGCCAGTACAAAAACACCCTCGCCCCTCCCACCCCAAACTAACATCCAATTATCTGTGTGCCTCCCTATGAGTTCAAATACCTCTAGATACAAGATTCTTGAGTACTTTGTATTGAAAAGCGAGTGATTTTTCTTAACATGATATAGAACAAGTAACCAATATTAAGACAAGATGTCATATTTTTGTGGTAAACAGAGAAAAACATCATGAATCCATTTGTCACCTTTGCAGCAAAGATTTTAGCTAGAGCAGGAAGTGGTGCAAACTGCATCTGTTTTCATCAGTTTTAGGATACGGATGGTATCTCTTGCCTCATATAATACCACAAAGTGTTACAAACTCAGTTGGTTAATGCAATGTTTCCCCTCCTTTACAATATCTGTAATGTAGATGACAGCTGAACTTGGACCATTCTTTCATTGGTAGAAAACCTTGACTCAAAGGCTATGTATATAGAGAAGATCTTCCAGCCTCAGATATTTCCCTTGCTGGCACAGGAACAGGAAGGGCCATCCCTGGAGTATTGTCTATTTCCCCAAGTCCAGTGCTTTGGGTACCCCTCTCCTGGTGCCTCAGAAGGTCTTTTTAGGGGTGGGCAAGGGGGAGCGGCAGTGTAGGGTCTACTCTTCCGATACCCAGCCCAGGTACCAGCTACTTTCTGTGGCACTGAAACTAGTTCAGCTCTTGTGTTCCCATTAAGAAGAGAGTTGCTACAGTTCAGAGTTATGCTAGATCCCTTTCCATAGCTGCTATGGAGCATTACAGAGGAGCAATCCAGCAGATAACATGAAAGGGAAGACAGTTCAGCGGTTAGGGTGCAGACATAGCACCAAGGAAATCCGAGGTTAAGTCCCCTCTTGCATAGAATTTGTACATAACTTTGGGTAAGTCACTAAGGGTGAGATCCACAAAAGGTACCTAAGCACCTAAGTCCCAGTTTTGGCTCCTCTGTGATCCACAAAACTCTGACTGAACCCTGTAGGTGCCTAAACTCACTCAGTGACTAAGTTTTCAGGCATGCACACTGGCGCCTCCCCCAGGCATCTGGACACCTATTTCCCATATAAATCCCAGAGGGATTCATGAACTGGGGGAGGGTAGGTGCTTGGCCACCTGTCTTGCATGCAGGGCCCAATAAAGTAGGCAGCCTCTGAGCAGGCTTACCAGACTGGGGCCCATTCATAACCCAGCTTGAGGAAGAAGTGTCCACCTTATAACTTTTAGCCCAGTGGTTAGAATATTTAGCTGGGTTGTGGGAGACTCCAGGTTCAACCCTGTGCTAGAAGGGGAGAAACAATTTGAATAGGGGTCTGCGCCCTCTCTGAGAGAGCTTTACCCATTAAGCTATGGGGCATTCTGAGGGGGCGGGAGGCTCCCTCAATCTTTGCACTGTATATAAATAATGAGTGATTGGAGCAGGGGGCTGGACACAGGGTCCCCCCCCCCACCACCACCATGAGTGCCCTAACCTCTGGACTGCACAGGCTCTCTCTTGCACCCAGTGATTGTTCCACTGTGGACTATCCTACTGGGAGGTGGTAGATCCGCATCCAGATCCCTACTTCAATCTTTCATTATTTATCCACAATGGAACAACTTCAATAGGAGAGACTGAGGGAGCCCCTCATGAGAATATCCCATAGCTCAGTGGGTAACGCACTCTCCTTTCTTCCCTTTAGCAGAGACAGGGGAATTAAACTTGGGTCTCCCAGATCCCAGGCAAATGCTCTAACAAGTGACCTAAAAGTCACAAGGTGGGTGTGACCAAATGCACCCATCTTCACACCCCACAAACCATTGTAATATTTGTACAAAATATGCCTTGTGAAGTATCATCTGAAAACTAATAATTTGCTGGTCCATTATAGCATGGTGAAGTGTACATAGCAATATGGTGTAATGTAATGAAATCCCCCTGTAGGATATTTGCATATGTTCAAAATCAGAGACTTGCCTAGGGAAACGTTAAGCAGGTTTGTCCTAAAAAAAGGAATGTATTTACCTCAATTTACATGCAAGTTGTAAACAGCGTCCTCAGACTGTGAGGGGGGAAGACAGGAGACAAGGAAGACGTGCATTTCAGAAAACAGAGGTGAGAAGATACAGCATGCAACCTCCTTCACCAAACACCAATCTGGCTTCTTTACTGTTGGAATGAACTTTAACTAGGGATAAACC
Organism: Chelonia mydas; assembly: GCF_015237465.2. Classification (NCBI taxonomy): domain Eukaryota; kingdom Metazoa; phylum Chordata; order Testudines; family Cheloniidae; genus Chelonia; species Chelonia mydas. The sequence goes on from NC_051245.2 coordinate 87,765,465, forward strand.
TCAGGAAAATTCATTCTAAAGGGTGACTGAACTATAGAGCGAGGGGGCAAACACACCAAGTTCTCTCTCTCCCTATCCATCTCTCTGTTTTCCACTTAAGATGACAAAAGAACACAACCAGTGGACTTGGGGAGCAGATGCTGACCTGAAACTTGGCCAGCATTGTTACTGGGAACCTGTGGTAAGAATTTCACCTTAAACCAAGTCTAGTTTTTTAAGTTTAGAAAGCATTTTCATCTTTAGTTTTCTTATAAAGATTTCTGACTTTAGTGCCTTATACCTGTACTCACCTAAAATCTATTTGTAGTTAAATAAACTTGTTTTATTTCTCAATTAAAAGTAATACAGTGTTGTGAATTGTTTGGGTTACACCGTTTAAGGTAGCAGATTATTGTATATTCACCCCTTAGTGGGGAAACAGACCTACTATATCTGGACTGTCCAGGAGAGGGCTGTACAGAGCAGAACACATTTTGGGGGGGGAAATTCAGGACTGGGAGTGTGTTGGGGATCACCCTGCAAGGAGTAACAGAGACTGCTGGAAGCCAGAGTGCAGCTGGTGTTTGCTAAGAGGCTGCTGGGGTCAGAGTTGTGGACCAGGGCTATGGCTATACACAGACACTCAAGGTGTGACCTGCTTGTTGTTTGAGCCCAGGTTGGGAGCCACAGAAGCAATGCATTGTGGAGCACTGCAGGTTGCAGGGCAGGGGTGGTCTGGTCTGCACCCCAGAATGCCACAGCTGCCTCCTCCTCCATCAGCTATTTTGTGTGGAATAAAGTAGCATTTTAACTCATTCCCTCAAGAAGCACCTAAGCTACCCAACTCTGGGAAATGAGTTCCCATTTATGGATCACTCGTGGAGGTAGGCACCTCCCTGCAGCTCTGACTTAGGTGCTCATCTCAGAGATGGACAGAGCTTAGTGCATACACCCTGTCCTTGGATCTCTCAGTGACTAACTTGGATGGCTACCCACCTAGTGTGGCAGGTTCTGTGGACCTCATTCTTAGGTGCCTCTCTTCCCTTTCATCATATAGGGAACCTACCCCAGCTTTGTGGATTGCACCATTGCTCCCGTGATTTTCTAGGCACTCAAAAGTAAGGGGCCATAACACTCAGTGTTGCAACATGGACATCCCTTCATAGATACCAACCTAAGGGTGTCTGTGCCACAGGTCCTCACCTGTAAAAAAAACCCTCTTGAACCTCAAAGGGGCATGGAGGCTTTTTTTTTTTTAAAACATAAACTCTCATTAACAGTTCTGAGGTGCTCAGATACTACCATGGTGGCAGCAGGGCTCCTAGAGGAGTTAATGCAGTCTGCTCTTACCTCCATGAATCGGAGGATGGGAGCAGAGGAAAGAACACTCAAAGCCACCCATGGGTTTGGAGTCCTTACCCCCTACAAACTCTCAAGGAGATTAGACTGAGTTTCAGAACTGCAGGAGACAGACTACATGGGTGGGGACGCCTCTTTTGGCAAGAGAGGTCAGTTTATTGTCAGAGCTTGAGCCCAGTAAACTCAGTCCCTCAGGAACACTTACCCCAAAAGACAAGTCACCACTCAGCTCAAGGTAAAACAAAACCTGTGTGTTAGACCTCTCCTTGGGCAGAGGAAAGCTCTCTCTCTTCAGAGCTGCAGGAACTTTCTGCTCAGTTTGCCTCTTTATATCCACTCCTAGTGACTAGGTCCAGCTGCCCCTGTTTCCATCCCCATGGCCACTGGAAGGAATGACTCCTTTAGGTCCTAGCATCCCACTCATTGGCAGGTAATGGCCACTTACATAAAGGAATAGAGATGTGGGGGAACTCTGAGCCTTAAGGGCCCTGTCACAGGGTGCTCCCTCAGCTACCTAGCATGCCACACTGTCTCAACTGTTTTTATCACCATATGGTTATAAACACTCCCACACTGTTTTTCTTCCGACACACATACTTTATATCCCTTCACTCTTTTACACATGGAACATAATGCTGGCCTCTTGCTATACAACCCCTCTCCTCAGCACAGCTCATGTTTGGAGCTACCCTCTTGCTTCCTGTTCCTTCAACTTATATTCTCTCAGTTACCTCATTAGCCAAGTAATTACCACCTATGTGCTCATAATCCCCCAAGAAATCATATTTAATGGCTCAGAGCTGAGCTTGCAGCCTTCTTTATGCTGTAGTACCGCCAGCGATCAGGGGGCTGCTGCTAGCGTTCTGTCACAGTCCTCTTTTGGGCATCAAAGTATTTGTACCACCCATCACAGTCCTCTTCTTCTTAAGTGGATGCATAGCAGAGGAAAATCATGCCAAATTTTCCTGGTATTTTGGCCCCCATTCATTGATCTCTTTGCAGGTGGAAGTTATCTGTCCCCATGTAATTTAGTTTGGCTGTTACCATAATTTACTAGATGTGCTATTACACTTCCATACACAACCCTGCAATTGTGCATTGTGGGATCATCAATTTATATCTGAGAAATGGTGTTTGTGATATTCATTCCCTAAACCGTCCTCACAGGCCCATGGTTTGGAGCATCACTACCAAATGAACTGTGTAAAAGCTGTTTTTTTAAAGATTGGGACTCAGAATTTATTCCCATTTAGATAATTGATCTTCCCTCTTCTGAGTTAATTATTCATCCTTTTGAAGAGGAACATTTGAATAAGAATGAATGCTACAGCCAGGAACTTCCCCTGCATTGTTTCTGCACTCTATTACAGACTGTAAACTAGCTGCCAATAATCCATTAAAATGAACTGAGTGCTTTGATTTAGGCATTTTGATTATGTCAATAGTAACAGAGTATAGTACTGTATCTGAACTACTATTCAAGCACAACTTTAATCTATGTGTAATCCATACAGGAGATTATAGACTCCTAAATTCTCAACTGAGTGCCACAAAGGTTATAGCTTTTCAAAAACAAATGATAGGGATGTTTTAAATAGGTTCAAAATACCATTGTCTGATATTTGGCAATACTGTTTGATAGTACAATGTTAGGTGTTTGAGATTCATCATTACACTAGAATAACTGAAGATGCGAGCATGCTTTATCAGTATAATATTAGTACGGTTCTGATCCATAACCAAATATGCTGCAAGTACTGTAAGGGAAATACACTCTTCGTAATTAAACCGAAGGACATTTGTTTGTTAAATATGTATCAGTGCACTGGGGCTCATTTAGAGCTATTTGTAGTTCCCTCTTATTGCAGCTTTTCATTTTTAAAATATGTATGACATTTTAATTTCTTCCCCTTGAAAATTATTTCCAGTACAAAAATCCAAGGAAAACAATTAATTTTAAGGTGCAAAATTAATGTGCACAGAGATGGGATTACCGTTTCTTCCTCTCACAAAAGTTATTCAATTCAGGAGCCAAGTCTTTTCTTTGGAAGTTTAAAAAGAAAAAAAGAAATGCCAACAGCTGTGTTAGACACCACTTGTTCAGCATTGCATTTTGATAAACATTAGATTTTATTTCACTTGACACATTGAACATTCATGGCACTTGTCCTCTTTCCTGTATAACAGTCCTTATTTTACCCATTGTTATTTCATGGCCTGCTGTACTTAGGGTGAATGTATGTTAACTGAATGAGTTTTCTCTCTCTGTCCTTGTTTTCATAATATGAGATGTTGGAGCTTTTCAGTAATGGAGCAAACATTTTGGGAAAAAAGGCCTGTGGGACAATTAAGAAATTGGCATTAGAATTAGCACAGACACCACCTTCCATGTTTTTAGGGCCTTGGTATATCTGGATCTGCAGTGGTACTATTAATTCCACACCCAGAAAATGCCTGTAAAGCTTATTTTATCTGCAAACTGGCATTTACTTATACTGAGCAAAAATACAGATTGAAAAAATTACATACAAGTAGTATATAGGGAAAATACCATTTGGTTTCCAAAAATTGGTGTAGTTTTGCATTGTTTCTACTCAAGCCCATAAGCCAACAGACACACACTCTCGCAATGTTAGGAGTAGCAGAGATTGGTGGTTTGCAATGCCCTCCCCTCTGTTTCTGAGGATTCAGTGACTTTAGAGGCCTGGCAAGGAGAGCTCATTCATCCATTTACAGAAACTCTCTTCTTCCTATTCCCTGCCCTTTAGTAGCAGCCAGACCCTAAAGTCTTCATTTGCTTCCATTGCTATAATTTGATTCTTTAATAGATATTCTCCAGAATGCACAATATTTATCAGCAGATAGTGGTAATAGCCTAGTTCAGGGCCAGTCTTGTACTGGGACTGGGAGCTGGAGTGTGGACTTACCATGCCAGTCCTCCCAAAGATGGGAGAATAAACCAGCTTTCAATTCCCAAAGAACTGGGGAAGAGTTGGTAGCTGGTAGTCGCCAAAGGTATTGGAGGGTTTGAGGGAGTTTTCAGTCCACTAGGCCCTCCAACTCTGATGGGGATGGGGCAGGGAGGTTCAATTGTACCAAAACATCTCTAACGTCAAGGTAAATAAAGTGAAGGGGTGGGGGAGTGAACATGATGTACCATGGTTCTAAATTTCTCTTGAACCTCCTCTCTTCTGGAAACATTCTGATGAAAGATGGACTTTGACCCCAGCCTCAAACTTGGACCCAGGTTCTGCCAAAAGTTTGGGAAAAACTCAGTGACCCTTTTGACAAGCTGTGCTGAGTTCTTAGCTTGTAATGAAACCATGAACTGGATCTCCTTCAGCTAGGCTAGAATTTCATCATGAAAGGCTTGCAGAGTTCTAGTCCCATCTTTTCCTCTTGATATTATTGTACGTAGGCACAGATCATTACCAATCGAAAGAGGAATGCTGATGTACCAATTATTTGGTTCTGTTTCATAAAGTAGAAATCAAAACTGTAATAGAGAAGGAGAAACACATTACCAACCCTCACTTTGCATTTCACACATTTGTAGTAATTCTGACACCAATACCGTAGGCCCTTATGGAAATACATCATCTCACAAGTGGAAGACAAAAAGGCAGAAGCAGAGGTGGCAAAGGCAAAGGCCCCAGGCTGGGCCTTATCTCAAGAACTGAAACAGTCCCCAACAACTTCTTGATATGCAGGCCTGAAGGGAAGTACCTCCCATAATAGTTCAGCAGGATCAATAGCAACAGTAACTGAGGCTGTTCTTGGTGGGCACGGCCCACTTTTAAATTCTTGCTTTCACTTGTACCATAATGGCTTGGCCAAATCACAAACTGGTGTATGTATAGTGTACCTGTTACTCTATTTCTTGGCTAGATAGTTGTTTTGATTACTTTTTTCTTACTATTTATGGAGTTGAAGCCGACTTGCTTACATGTTGTTGACTCACTTTCTTTAAGAAGTTTTATTTTGCATATTATTATAACCACAAGCCACTATTCATGTCGCAATTCATTGTTTACTAAGTAGAGACAAGGACACAGAGGTAGCTGGTGTTTACATCCGAGTGGCTATAACAAGAGGCTTAAGAGCAAACATATTTTCTTCTTAAATAGAAAAATTCCAGGACTAGAAAAAAGCTAATTTACCTTCATCGTTAGTTTCCTGCTCTATCTGACACCCCCAAGGCATTGCTTTTTCTGCTGAACATACCTTTTCACACCTTTAACATCCAAGTAACACTCATTTTTCATATCCAATGAATGTCAAATTGGTGTATTTTGCAATGTGCATCTTTAGCTTTCTATGTTTTGTATTTTGTAGACATCTTTCTCAGTGTAATCTCTTGAGGTCAGGGCCGTGACTTCAAGTCACTTTATACAACGGGGCTGTCATCCCGATTGAGGCCACTGGGAGAGAAATCCCCTCAAGGGCCATTTTACCAGATCCGTCTCTGCTTGGAGCACCAAGAAGGGCTCTATAGATTGCTGGTGGGATGGAACACAAGTAGAGAGTGACTGACTTTAACCAACATACATACATTTCTTGGATGGCTTACATGCCTGTTGTAGTTTATATCACTGTCTACAATTACATCACCACTCACTTTGATCCCGGAGGTCTCTTCACTTCATAGTGAGCATGATCTGCATAGAGTAACCTTTGTTTTGGTACTTTGGAGCAAACCAGAAAATAAATTAAATTGTGTTAAGCTTTGACCCGGTTGCTGTTGGTCCGTTCAGCTGCTCTTGCTGTACCACTGTGGATTATGGTGGCTCTTTTAAAACGACTGGTAGGTAGTAGACACAAGGTGAAGCCACTGCAGAACATTTTGTCTCCTGCACCTCATATGTCAGGCAGCAGTAATATAGTAAAAACTGTCATTCATGCGTAGCCAACGTAAGCATTTATATTTCACAGCCTTTTTAGCTCTGTAGTCTCCTACCCTCTTCCAGTGAAATTGTTTTGCAAGTAAGGAACATGCAGTAGAACAGCTGTTTTATTTTAAAAATATAAATATGAGGGAAGCTGCCAGGGAGAACCATACCTGTCAGGCTTGACAAAGCCCTGGCTGGGATGATTTAATTGGGGATCGGTCCTGCTTTAAGCAGGGGGTTGGACTAGATGACCTCCTGAGGTCCCTTCCAACCCTGATATTCTATGATTCTATGTACTACCAGACATTTGTGCCAGCTAAACATTAAGGTTTTGTTCAAACCATTTTTTGCAGCTGGCAAAAGGCACTGAAGCTGTTTTACATGTTACTATGATATATATATTGAAAATATTTCATACATACACACACACAAAATATTCCAGTCTGGCTTGCCAAAAGCCTTCAGGCACCTTACTGCAAATTTCCTGAAACATAATATAAAAGGATCTTTTGTTTATTTAAAATTATGTTGGCTTGTCAGACTAGAGGACAGAGAAGGTTCAAAGCATACTTGTATACTGCTGCTAGAAATGGAAAGTCAGGAATACATCTGAAAGTAAAGGGTATTTTTAACTATCTGCATCGGAATATTTTTTCCTTATGGATATCTTAAACTACTCATCTGTGGCATTTTCTGCATTAGAAAATTATGATATTCCAGGGTGGCATCCAGACCAATGAGGGGCTGCCTCACAATGCTTTGCTGCTGTAGCTCCCACCTGGGCCACTGACAAACAGCATGCCGGTCACACCCTGGGTGTGTATAGCTACAGCTCTGTTCCAGCAGCTCTAACCCCAGCACCCTGTCAGCAAACACCAGCCACACACTGGCTTCCAGCATTACTACTTGCATGGTGACACAATCCCAATCCCAGATTTCCACTCTCCCCCCCCCCCCCCCACATGTGTTCTGCATTGTCCAGCCCTCTCCTGGGCAGTCCAGATATATTAGGTCTGTTGCCCCTCCACAGGGATCAACATACAACCGTCTGCTACCTTAAATGGAGTCACCCAAACAATTCACAACACTGGATTAGTTTTAATTAAAGAAATTTTAACTGAGTACAAGTAATGAGGCATTAAAATCAGAAATGGTCACAAGAAAAATAAAGATAAAAAGCTTTCTAAACTTAACAAACTAGACTTGGTATAAGGTAAAGTTCTTACCACAGGTTTCCAGTAACATTGCTGATCAGGTTTCAGATCAGGATCTGACCATTTCTTTTGTCTTCTTAGGTGGAAAGGAGAGAGATGGATAGGGCGAGAGAACTTGGGGCATTTTTGCCCCTCACTTTTATCGTTCAGTCATCCTTTGACATTCATTTTCCTGAGAGAATCCCTAGATAAAGTTCTTTCCAACTGAGAGCAAGGAGACATGGAGTCTGGTAGGAGAAAGGTTTCATGCTGTTGTTTGCTAAGATGAAGATCTGTTTGTTCCTGCCCTCTTTCCTTGTCAAAGAATGGCCACTTGATAGGTCATGGCCCATCAGCTTTGATGACACCTCAGTAGAGGCATCAACTTGTCCTGTCTTTTTGAGAACCCATCCGCAGACTTGTCTGATAAACACACATCAATCACGATTTCAGCTTATGTTCATAACTTTACATATAATTTTGCTACAAACATTTCACCATAATATTATTGATCAGCAAGTTATTAGTTTTCAAATGATAGCTTACAAGGCATATGTTGTACAAAGGTTATTACAATACTGCGTAGGGTGTGAATACATTGGTGCATTCTGCTACAAAAATACAGGGGTCTTCTTCAGTTCACAAAATATAGGTCAAAATGTATAATGTATCAGAAAGGTTGTGGAATGCACAAAGGAATGTAGAGGAATGTGCATAGCACTGAGAGTCAGGAATGCCTTAGTTCTAATCCTGACTCTGCCATTGAATAATTGCGACCTACAGCAAGTCACAGAGTGCTGTATTTTCCACAGTTGCATATTTACGAGGATGATTTGCATGCACAGTTATTGCAGTTTTCAGCACAATGGCCAATTAGCGTGTGCAGTTATTGTGTTTCTACATGCAATCATAGTAATTGCCTGAGCAAACTATGTGTACAAATGCATATGTGCCATTCTGAAAATCAGACCCTAATCACTCTGCCTTTTAGCAGAGAGTTTTAATCCTAGGCAACCCGTTCTTTAAACAGAAATAGTAAAACTCAATTACTTACCTCAAAAGAGTGAGGTAAGAGTTAATTAATGAATATTTGTACAGCACTCAGAAGATGTGAACTGCTGTGCATGTGCCAAGTGGTGTTATCGTTTGGTTCATCTTACACTGAATCCCCATTGTGCATCCAAAAGGCAGAACCATAATGAGAATGGACACCTGAAATGTCAAGAGAACATACTGCTATGGTTATTTGTAATCGTTGCTGATGTTATGTTAATAATTTTTTAATCCATTAGGGTCCTATGGGTAGATATTTCTTGGCAGGCCTGCTCTCCTCCGTAGATCAGTCACTTGGAATATCTGCTCCATTCTTAGACTCAAGGTATTTCTTAGTTCCTTTTTACTCTTGGTGTGGGACTAGGTGATGTGCCTTGAAGCTTCCGAGACAGAGTCTGGGTGAGGCGCTGCGAAGCTCTTGCTCTTGTGCACAGCCAGTTGGAACCAGACACCGGATAAAGCAGAGTTCTTACACTGGAGAGCACGTCAAGCACTGAGTGATCACTGAACACCAAAGCTGGTACCGTGTGGTGTTCAGTGATCACTCCAAGCCAAGAAGCCTGACAAAGGTCTGGTTCATTCGCACGTCTAAGTTCTAACTGATCAGCATTGCTTCAGCCAGAGCTTCTTAAAGGTACAATTCCCCTTAGACACTTCCAGCTGATGATATTCGGCTCATTTGATAACTGCTGTCCCTTTTCTACTGTGCTGCAGGATCTTGGGGTTCCCAGCTGTTATAAAAACAAACAAACAGACAAAATCAGCTGTGGATCTACCATCCTGCATCCTTCCCTTGGGCTTATTTAGCAAGCCAGCTATGGCTTACTGCATTTGATTTGTTATTCAGAGTGACGCAGAGAGAATGCTAATGAGGCAAAGGAATCAAAAAGCATTTTTTAAACTATTCCTTTAACATTTAATTGGCAATTAATTGCTCAGGATCGCCCATGGAGACACCACTGTAGGAATGATCACTAAGCTGAGTCATTTGCTTTTCTAGATCTTGGCATCTGACAAGTTCACATGGTCCAGAGTATACCCTCAGACATGTTAACTTCTTTTGAAGGTCTCTTATTTCTACGCTACAATACTAAAAAACAATTTTTTTTTTACTGGCTTCTTTCTGAAACATGATGTTTGTTTGCTTCTTGGAGAGAGCCTGCTTCTTTTCAGGAAAAAAAATCTAAATCTAAATCTGAATTTTTGAGAAGCAAGTCAAGGAGACTGGAAATCCCCACTATAGCCTGATGTAAATGCATAGCACAGATATGTCCAAAGCTCAGATGCTTTCTAAGAACATGTGAATATTTTACCCTCTGATGATCCCATCGTAAGTGGATTTCTCTGTGCATTGCTTACTGTCGAGCCAATATGGTCCAGCAATTACAATAGGGAAAGAAATGTCTCGCCTGAAAAGCTTCTGGTAACCTTGAAATACAAACCTTGCATAAAAGCCATTTATATGAGGGTTACAGAAATTGCTTAGCAAGGCACGTTTAAAAGCCAGCTGCTGATTTATCTTGACAAATGGAATTTCTGTACCTTCTTCTGCTTGTACCTGGGCAGTGTTGCTTGAAAATGCTTTCCATAGGCATTACTATATCTCATATGCTATAGGAATCACTGCAGGGGTAAAGGTGTCGTTTTTTTCATGAAACATTAAGCAGAGTCCCTTTTGCCATTTCTGGTAGCTTTCCAGATAGAAGTTAATGATCCCAAGACGCTTTTGGAAAGGAGTAGGGGATAATCAGTGTCCTGGATCTAAGTATTGCAACTAGTGTCTATTTACATCTAAGCAGATCATCACTTGTGATCTGGCAAGTTTCCAGGGATTGGGTATGATCAGTCATGCTGCTGTGACAGGTTGGGTTTTAGCAACAAGGAAGTGGGGAATAAGTCTTATGGTATTCTACCACCTTTCATGCCTAAATAACCTCCTTTCCATCCTAACAGGACTTGTGTCAAGGTTCCTTCCCCACTCTGAACTCTAGGGTACAGATGAGGGGACCTGCATGAAAAACCCCCTAAGCTTATTTTTACCAGCTTAGGTTAAAACTTCCCCAAGGTACAAACTATTTTACCTTTTGTCCCTGGACTTTATTGCTGTCACCACCAAGCGTCTAACAAATATAACAGGGAAAGAGCCCACTTGGAAACATCTTTCCCCCCCAAATCCCCCCAAGCCCTATACCCCCTTTCCTGGGGAAGGCTTGATAAAAATCCTCACCAATTTGCATAGGTGAACACAGACCCAAACCCTTGGATCTTAAGAACAAGGAAAAAGCAATCAGGTTCTTAAAAGAAGAATTTTAATTGAAGAAAAAGTAAAAGAATCACCTCTGTAAAATCAGGATGGTAAATACCTTACAGGGTAATCAGATTCAAAACATAGAGAATCCCTCTAGGCAAAACCTTAAGTTACAAAAAGACACAAAACCAGGAATATACATTCCATTCAGCACAACTTATTTTATCAACCATTTAAACAAAACAGAATCTAACGCATATCTAACTAGATTGCTTACTGACTTTTTACAGGAGTTCTGACCTGCATTCCTGCTCTGGTCCCGGCAAAAGCAACACACAGACAGAGAGAACCCTTTGTTTCCCCCCCTCCAGCTTTGAAAGTATCTTGTCTCCTCATTGGTCATTTTTGTCAGGTGCCAGCAAGGTTATTTTTAGCTTCTTAACCCTTTACAGGTGAAAGGGTTTTTCCTCTGGCCAGGAGAGATTTAAAGGTGGTTAGCCTTCCCTTTGTATTTATGACAACTTGCTTCCCAGTTTAAGTGCCTGATATTTATTTTTAGTATTGCCGGGTGCATTTCCACCAGCACAAGTATCTCCAACCCATTACTCAGTACAGTGCTTCAGGCTGTTATGGGCATTCAAAGAACAATCTCCAGTTAAACCTTCCTGAGTATGATTCTATCTGACTATTTTGTCTGTTATTTAAAAAAATGCAGAGGCTTTTTCACACCACATAAATGCATCAGGAAGTAATGTTGTAGGAGGAAAACACTTTCCAGTAAATATTCTTGGGTACAGGCAGGGACAAAAATCCTATCTGACTCATACAAGTAGCCTCATTCAAATCAATGGGATTACTTGCATCAGTACAGATAGCTGGATTTAGCTCTTAATGCATATTGGCACCAGTTTCCTAGGTTCTTTTCAATAGTTAATAAAGAGAAAGGGTAAAGAACCACATTAGGGCAGGTGCATGATATTGCAATGAGAAAGTGGGCTGGATATGGAAGCTGTTCAGACCTTCATAAGTTTCTGTGGTATTACAACTGTATTGAACAAGGCCTTACTTAAACTGCAGATGTGAATTTGGGATTACTTCTTCCCTGAGGAAAACCTGCTTTTAATTTTTGTTTACATCTGCAATGACCTCCATATCTTGTACACTTCTCCAAGGTATGACTGTTTACTCCAGTTCTCATGTATTCCCTTTGACTCATGTACTCTGGTGTCCTACACTGTCATCTCTGATTAGTTTATATACACTTCCTATAGATTGCATCATTTGGGAAAGCTATTGTCTTTCTATGTAAATAAAAATGGTTACATGGAAAATGATGCAGTCGAGGTATATTGCTATCAAATTAAACATGGTTTTAGCATGCCGTGTGTAGATTAAAAAAAGGAAAGGAATGAGATAAAAATACTAAAGTTGCATGGGCTCAACTGACAATAAGGGCTAAAGTATTTATAAGCTTATCAATGGTCCTAAGTATTAATAACCACACAATCTCTAGGTTGCTCAAATAAGAATATTGTGAGTACAGTACCAATAAAGAGTCCTTTCTTTCCCTGTGCAGTTGACTCTTTGTCTTTTGTGGGAAAGAAACTGTGCCAGTAGCACAATTCTTATATTTTGTACGGGCCTCGTATTAGATTTACTGCAGAATTCCACAGCTGACATCGTCTGCATGATCTGAAACAACCAGTAGCGTGAACTTCCACTGCCTGTAAAATTCAAAAATGGCACCGAGCTCCATGGTACTTCAGATAGTTTTATTCATGACCTCTCAAACAGTATGTGAAAACTGAAAATGTGAAGTGCAAAGGGAAAGCAGCAGAGCACAGGACTATAGTATGTTGCTAGGTGATGCCTAGCAGTAGCAGACTGTAAAACAGTGACAAGATACTGATAATAAAAGCCAAGATTTATATCATCTTATGATACCCATCTCTTAGATAAAATGCAAGATTCTGGGAGGAGCACCCAGACTGGTGGTGGTTGCCTAAGCTACACCTTTGAGGAAAGCTAAATTTTACCTGAGGAACAGTTGGAAGTAATACAGTGATCATGTAGCACTGGACACTAGCATCCTTGGACTACCACAGCATCTGTCACTCTTTCTTCATCATCAGCCCGTCCACTTAGTCAGACATATGGGCCAACATTTTCAGAGGTCATATTTAGACACCTAAATGAGTGGCTTGATCTCTAAGAGGGCTGGCATCTGTGCTTGTCATTGACATTAAAGGGAGCTATCGATGCTCAGCGTCTCCAAAAATTAGGCCACTTATTTAGGTGCCTAACTACAGATTTAAGTAGATCTAACCTTGGGACATTTTTTTTTTCAAATATAGGTACCCAATCTTTCTGCAGGATTAATATGAGATTTTGGGATGAGTTTAGGGAAAATTGCAAGAGAATATAGTAGTTAGGGCCATCATGAGAAGAAGTTGGGGTTTGCCTTGCCCTATGCTCTAATAACTGTTTGGAAAGCACATATAATTATTATCCTTCCTTTAAAGATGCTTTACTGGAGAAAAGAAAATTGAAAGGAATCCATAGATCTACAAATCTTCAGGCCAGAAAAGAACATTGTGATTATCTAGCCTGACCTCCTCCTCCTCCTTCCTATATTTAAATTAAAACATATCTTTCAGGGCATCCAACCTTGAAAACAAATTCTCTTATGTATAACTCTAAAAAAGTCCATTGTTTACCAGCAGCAGGATTTGAACTTTTACCCTACAGCATAGATCTCTACCACTTGAGCGAACAATCTCTCTGATTTCTGAAAAACCCCTGTGTAAAGACTTTCTGATCCTTACATGAAGGCTACTATAAAATAGTGCCCAATAATATTGCCACTATTATTTTATTATTACAGTGAATCCTGTAAGAGAGCACTCTTGTTATTCAAGCTGCACTTTTAAAAGACTACCACAGAGTATCTATCCACAAATTTATTCAGTACACTTCTGATTTCATTAGAAGACTGTGATGACCTGTGGCTTGTATCCGCTCAGCTGGCTGCACTGTGCAGTTTGGTGCACCTTTTTTTTATCAGAGGGTAAAATAATTACAGTTTCCATAGCCACCCAATTGACCCTTATTTTAAGTGGTTTAAATTCTCCAGGGCTAATGGTTGTCTTTGTGGTTCTCTCTTTGAATAATGAATAGCATATTTCTTTTGAGGAGGGTCACATTAGACTTCATCCCATTCATTATATTCCTTAGAAGTGTTCAAATTCAAGCAATCTCCACAAGATAAGGGGAAACATAAAAAAGGTCAATATCCTGTCACAGAATCTAACACTATCAAGGGGCTATTTGCAAGGTTACAAGAATAGGACCTATAAAAACATTTGGGGCAAGTCCTCAGTTAATGAACATTATGAACATAATGAACATAGACGGAGTCAATGGAGCTATGCTGATTTACACCATCTGAGGATCTGGTCCTTTCATCTTTTCATCTGTTGCCTTCTACTTTGTGGAAGCTGTTTTGATGTATATAGAGTTGTTCCCTGAGGAAAGAATTTGGGACACCAGCTCTAGAGTGCAGGGTCTGCGATTGTGACCTGTTCTTCTATAGGCCACACAAGGGGGAGGAGGATAGGCTGTACACCCTCCGACAATCTTGTGCAGCTGTATAAGGGCAGGTCACAACCCAGCCCTTAGGGAAATATGGTTAACTTGGTATTTGTGGGATTGTCTACTACAGGGTATGTATAGGGAATACTGCATATAATGTCTGCTAAATAATGCCATAAATTATATGGAAATAATTGATAAGCTTTTATGGATGACAACTGTAATATGTCACCCACTGCGTTCAATTTTGGTAAATATCTGGAAGCTCAAATCCTTAGTATCCTCAGGGATTTTCCTGGCACAAACAAATAAAACAATACCCTACCGTGACCTTATTATAAACTGATAAGTATAGACTTATTGGCTTAGCTTCATTAGTATCTTCTCCCAAACAGCATCCTTATAAACTCATTTGCATTCAGTAATTATTTTCCCCTTCCTTAGCTGCAGTTGGAAGTTATGCAAATCAGACTGGAGCAGAGACTGAATTTTATCAAATGCTAATTAACTCACCTAGGGCCTATTCTTGCTTCTACTGAAGTCCACAGGAGTTTTGCCACTGCTTTCTGAGGGAGCAGGAGCAGGCACATCTTTTTAGTACCAATGGTCTACATGGAAATGGCTGCGGAGAGAAGACACACCTCACTGGTGTGCAATATAATTTATTCGCTGACCTTTTTTGATCAACTATTCAACAGAATCATCTCTAAACTTCCAGCTGGGTGACATTTTCTAACAGTACAAGAGGGTCCATGCTTCTCTGCTCCTTCAGGAACCCCATGACATTACTGTGCATTGAGTGATTTTCCACACCATCTAATTTTTAATTATTAAAGGGAGCTGATATTCCCCAGGTGCAAGAAGTTCTGCACCAGGAACTGGGAGCAACAATAAATACATTAAAAAAAAAAAAGACAGACTTCCTTCTGCATTCATGGCTTGATCCTATGCCCAGTGAAATCCCATTGCTTTAATGGTACAGGATCAGGCCTGACCTCCCACTGCTTCAGGAAGATGATCCTCACAAGACAGAGAACAGCAAGTAAGAAAAAGCTGTTGGTCTAATTCTCCATTGCCTGGTAGCTTGTGTAGTCATTTACACCAGTGCAAAGTGAGTATGAATTGTTACCATGCTGAGTTAGTAACATTTTACACCCCTAGAAACATAAGACCCACCAGACTGGATCAGACCTAAGATCTATCTAATCTACTATCTTGCCTCTGACGGTGGCCAGTACCAGGGGCTTCAGAGAAAGGTGTAAGAACCCTACAGCAGGCAGATATGGAATCATCTTCCCTGCACATAGGATCTCATCCTTGTCTCTAATGGAGACTGGCTTAAGACCTGAAGCATACCTTCTTCTCTAGACCTTTCATTATTTTATAGACTTTTATTATGTCTCCTCTTTGTCTCTTTTCTAAGGTTCACAATCCCAATCTTTTCAATCTCTCTTTGCATGAGTTTTTCCAGCCCTTCATTATTCCTGTTGCTCTTCTTTGAACCCCCTCTAACTCTGCAAAATCCTTTTTGTGATGGTGTGACTAGCATTTCACACAGTATGCCCGATAAGGCTACCCCATTGATAAAGGCAGTATAATATTCTCCCTGTTATTCTTCATCATGTTCTTTATGCATTCAAACATTTTCTTTTTCTTTCTTTCTTTCTTTCTTTCTTTCTTTCTTTCTTTCTTTCTTTCTTTCTTTCTTTACCACAGCTGCATAATGAGCATTCTGACTTCATTTTGTAGTGGTGTAAATGACTGCACTAGGTGCCGGGCAGTGCAGCATCTAATCCAGTGTCTTCTTACTCAACTGAAAAAGAGCAGCAAAATATTATAGGGAAGCTTTACAGAAGCAGCAAGCAAGACTCACTGATGTGGAACATTTAGGTGGTTAAGTGCACTTGCAGATCAGTTTTGAAATCTATCACTGAAAGAAAACTGATGTGAACTCAGTAAAAAATTGAAGTATGCTCAGTAGGCCTTTAAAGACACTGATAGGTTTAAGAAATTGTATAGACTGAAATTGTTCTAGACTGATATAAATGCATTAGTCACTGTAAGGTCACCTCCTGGGGCCTAGAGGAAGCTGGCACCTGTGCCCCAGGCTCTGCCCAGGCCTGCCACTTTGCCATGCACAGAATCTGAACAGAATCTGTGGAGACCATCTGCAGAGTTTGTCGGGGAAGGGAGGAACAATGCCATGGAGTTGGATCTCTGCACTTCTATGCCCTTCAAGCTGGGATGCACTGTTTCCCTCTACCCTCTGCACTTGGACAGTAATTTTTATATTTACACTTCAAATTGTCAGCTCATTGTGGAAGGAACTGTCACTTTTATCTCTGTGTAAAGTACCATGCATGCCCACAGCATTGTGTAAATAATAATAGTATTACATGGCTTTGGGTGGGACTGCAATGTTTGCTAGAAAAGTGAGAAGACATTCACTAGAGATATTATGCTAGCCAAGACCACTGCATTTGAATGAAGCTGTTGGGTGCAGTAATTTAGATTTACATTTGTTAAAAATAGGGGTTGAAGTGATATGTCAATCTGTTAACACAATGTTTAATTTATCTTCCTCCCTAGCTAGGTTGCTTGGAAACAGGATAATAGTTCAAGAAATCGCTCTGTGAAAGTGTGACACGTCTTAGAAGATCATTAGGCCTGCCTCATGGCTGCTATTTCTATCCTTTTCAAAAGATTTAGGTCCTTTGACACAAAATCAACCTACAGTATGCTTAAATCCACCTGGTGTTACTGGACGCCTTATAAGCAGGCTTTTGTTCAGCACACAGTGCTCTAACACTACCTCAATTAGCGTATACAACGATATCTCTCCTACTGCACATAACAGGTTTGCTATAAGCCACCACCTCGTAGCAACATGCATCTTCAATATTAGGCTGAGTCAAGTGCTTGATAGCTTCATGGGGGCCCAGAGAGGAAGGAATCTTCACCCACAGGCCATGGAATGACAGCAAAACTATTCAACGGTGCCACTTGGCCCTCAGACACCATTCTTGGGGAAGCACGGCAAGAGTTATATCTATTATCTGACCCTGGTCTACCCCTGCTGTGACACCCTCCCCCCCCCCCATGTATATTGGCATAGAGGGAAACTTTATGAACTCCCGCCACTGCAGGGGCTCTTGCACCTGCAAAGCAGGGTGCAGGATTTTTCCTCATGTGTAGGACTTTCCAAGGTCTTTGATTTCTTGGTACTGGATTCCTCAAAGTAATAGGCTCCAATTCAGCAAGGTACGTAAGCATATGCATAACTCTGAGCACATAAGTATCCCTTTGAAGTCAATGGGACAACTCATGTGCTTTAAGTTTGGGATGTGCTTAAATTCTTTGCTGAACTGGTACCGTGAGCATAGGGTGACCAAACAGCAAATGTGAAAAATTGGGACAGGTGGTGGGAGGTAGTAGGAGCCTATATAAGAAAAAGACCCAAAAATTGTGACTGTCCCTATAAAATCAGGACATCTGGTCACCCTACGTGAGCAAGCAAGACAACTGTATCTTGCTCGAGGTTTTGCAAAGCTCTGTGTGAAGTAAGATATTCAGGGCCCCATCTGGTTCTCACTTGTCACCAGGACTTCCCCCAGTCTCCATGTTCTCACAATCACTTCCTTTCCCAGCCACCAAGTAAGCACTACAGTTGCAGGGATATGGTTAAGCTGGGTGGTATGTTGAGAGTGCAGCAAGCAGAGCGAGCTGGAGATAGTTTCTAGTGCCAGTTATACACTCTTAGCCTGAACTGCGGTTAGATGCAGAAGCAGCAGAGAGGCAGAACAGGGAGGAGGATGCTGAGTAGAGAGGGGTGAATACTGTATAATGAATAATTTATCTGACGAATTTCACCTCTTTTACTGTTCACAAATTCTCTGTCAATGGCTCATGATCTTCTCTCATTTATTTCTTGCGGAAATTTATTTTCAGGATCATTTTTGAGAAACACATTGTTCATAATCAGTGTGTTGTGACTATTCAATGTGTGGAATACTGTGTGTGTTGGTTACTTTTGATTGACACACAGGCCATGTTTTTGTTTCCTGATTAGATGAGCATGATTCTTTGATTCTTTAAGGGCCTGCTCTTGCTCCCATTGAATCCAATGACAAAATCTTCATTGACTTGAATGGTGTAGAATCGTGGGCAAGGTCAGGTGTGAATAATTGTGTTTCTGGATTTAAAATTCTTCTCTAAAATATTCACCTAAAATTCATTGTCTCCATGATCGTTTCTGTCTGCAGTTTTGTTTACTAGATTTGAGGAAAGCGAATGCAAGAGAGCAAAGTCAATGCAAATTAACATGAAAATGTGAATGATTAATTACTTTGCATTATTCACACAGATCTATTGTTGAGAGTCATTAGTTTCTTGTTTGTTTTTTCATCCCTTTTTGAATTTTATCCAATAGCTCCAGTGAAAATGATAGAAATTCACTATTTAGTACATGTATGTAAATCAGCTATTAGCCAATTTGGTATTTGTGAAGTTTTCTGCAAATTAAAACAGTTAACTTCATAATTATCCTTAAAACTTTTTAAATTAAAACGTTAAAAATACAGATGGGCCCAAAACAAAACTCAGATCTTAGCATGTGAGAAGTTTGGAGAAGTTAGGAACCAGGTCAGCATTTTGGGCTCATATCTATTTAAAAGTAGATAAGAAATAAATGACATTTTTATGTATTTCAAAAAGTTAACTAGACTCCATTCATCCCTCTGACGATCTTTCTGATTCATCTGGTCCATGAAATCCCTATAGAGAGCAATTTCTTGCACTGGGCTTGTTGGAAGCAGTCCATAGAAATGTTGGATTTCCTTAGAAATCCATATACATTTACACTGCATATAAATGAGGTTTCTTCTTTGTATGATCATTTATATGCAGATGAAAACATTGATAAAATGTCTGGGTCAGTTTGTGCTCTGTTACTCCAGTATATCTCAAGAATAACCACTGAAATCAAAGGAGCATTCACATGGGTGTAACAGGCAGCAGAATTTGGCACCAAAAAATCAACAAATGATGAAATGTACCTAATTCTGTCTGAGTTGCAAACCTACAGCTACAGCTAAGGAAAGTAAAATAATTATAAAATGCAATTACAGTAAGCCTAAAATGATGCTGTTTGACAGCCAGTACAAATTTTGAAAAAGCCATGTATCCCTGGAGCTTTACCGAAAGATAATACTGTTCTCATTGCCTTTGTGAACAATGAGTGGTGCAGTTCTGTATGATTGTTATAAGTAGAGGAATCCCATATTAGGACATAAGCTGATATGAACAACGGAGCAAGGCCTACGCAGGATGATGTAAGTTCAGATACAGGAAAATTCTGAGAAATGGCCAGGATATGCGCTCAGCAGAGAAGCTATGGTATCTCCAGGGTAATCTCATGAGATGACCATCTTGTTTTCATGACCAGCCAAGGGCACTGCAGGTATACGTTATAGGTATATACAGTTAGACCTGGATGAACTATGGTTTTAAATTGAATTTGGATCTTAACATGAGTGAAAGGTCCAAAGCATGTGACCAAAAAGAATGAGATCAAGAGAAAGAGGAATTGTTTGTGTTAAACTTGTAGTGACCCTGGAAATACCAGTGTTTTCTTATTTAAGGTTTGGGCTTAGGTAATAGATATAAAGAAAACATGGTTAATTGGGCAACAGGTGCAGTAAATAATTGATTTGTTTAGTTTATTATAAAGAAATGCATAGTTCAGTCATTAGAAAGAAATATAGCAAAATGAGATAAGAAGGAAACCTTGAGAAGGAAGAGGCCCAGGCATGAATCTTGTCTTAATCGAGCCAGGGGTCAGGATTCAGCTCTAAAATTCCTCACCTAGCTTTAGAGCCAAGGTCCAATAACCAGCAGTGGCATCACTTGCTTGTTATAATGTATAAAAAAAGCAAAGTTTTCTCAGGGTACTTTCTTAGACCTTTTCCTTAACCCTCTGGAGTCACACTGTGATGGGAAGGTACCTCCCGGGCCTGATCCTGTTGTGAGTATTTTGGCCAGTACTTATAACTGTGTTGCTATTGGGTATAGAATATAGGTGTATATGATTATGTTTGTACATTAGGTGTAATTATCACCAAGTGGCTTTTGAATTCATAAATGATCTGGAAATGGGGGTAAACAGTGAGGTGGCAAAGTTTGCAGATGATACAAAACTATTCAAGATACTTAAGTGCAAAGCAGACTGCAAAGAGTTAAAAAAGGCTTCTAACTACCTGGATGACTGGGCAAGAAAATGGCAGATGAAATTCAATGTTGATAAATGCAAAGTTATGCACATTGGAAAACATAATCCCAACTATACATACAAAATGACGGGGTCTGAAGTAGCTGTTGCCACTCAAGAAAGAGATCTTGGAGTCATTGTGAATAGTTCTCTGAAAACATCCCCTCAATGTGCAGCTGCAGTCAAAAAAGCTAACAGAATGTTAGGAACCATTAGGAAAGTTATAGATAATAAGACAGTAAATATCATAATGACACTACATAAAGCCATGGTATGCCCACACCTTGAATACTGCATGCAATTCTGGTTGTCCCATCTCAAAAAGGATATTTTAGAAATGAAAAAGGCACAGAGAAGGGCAACAAAAATGAATAGAAGTATGGAACAGTTTCCGTATGAGGAGAGATTAAAAAGACTGGGACTGTTCAGACTGGAAAAGAGACGACTAAGAGGGGAATATGGTTGAGGTCTATAAAATCATGAGTGGTGTAGAGAAAGTGAATAGAGAAGTGTTGTTTACTCTTTCACACAATATAAACACCAGGGGTCAGCCAATGAAATTAATAGAAGGTTTAACATAAACAAGAGGTAGTACTTTTTCACACAATTCACATCTAATCTGTGGAACTTGTTGCCATGGGATGCTGTGATGACCAAAAGTATAACTGGGTTCAAAAAAGAACTGGATAAGTTCATGGAAGATAGGTCCATCAATGACTACATGCCAAGATGGTCAGGAATACAGCCCCATTCATGGGGAGACCCTAAACCTCTGACTACCAGAAGCTGGGAGTGGAAGACAGGGGTGGATCACTCCTTGATTGCCCTGTTCTGAACACTCCCCCAGAAGTTCTGGTATGGACCACTGTCCAAGACAGGATACTGGGCAAGATGGACCATGGTTTGATCCAGTATGACTGTACTTATGTGCTAATTATTTTCAGTCATACTAAGAGTTTTAACTAGCACTAAGAGGGTGTAATTAAACAAGGGAATATTGTAGCTGATTAACAGAAAAACATTTCTGACAGTGAGGTCTATCAGGCTGTGAAATAGCATCCCAAGGGCAGTGTTAGAAGCCCCATCACTTGTGACATTTAAAACCAGTCTGGACAAAATACTAAAAGCATGTACAGTAGGGCACAATCCTGCATTAACAGAGGGAGACTAGATGACCTAATAGAAGGTATGTATAGAAAAGACCTATGATTCTATACAATAAATCATAATCTTAACCATATAAATATTCTTCAGTATTCTATTTCAATAAGAAGAATTATGTCTTAGTTCCTTATTTTACTAAGATACCTGTACTGGATGCAAGCATTATGATAATACAATCAGGATAAGGCTGTAGAATCTGGACTGAATACCTGACATTACCTCACTCGCCTTCTCCCTCTAATATCGTGGGACGCCCATGGCTACAACACCGCATGGAATACTTAATGCCACGCATCTAAGGACCTCCAGATGGCAGTGTTATACTTCTCTATCTCCGGTTAAATGTAATCAAGTTGCTGGCAGTAACACTGCAAACCTAGTTGCATAGTATATATGATCCTACGTACAACTAGTGCACTCTAGCACTTTCTGAAGCTTTTCTGTATTTTACAGTATTTCATAGGGCATCACTTAGCTGTCTAAGCATCTGATTTGCAATATCTAGACTCCCTAGAACTGCAGATTCAAACCCTGGGAGAGTCAGTTTAATCCTTCATTCATATAATTTAGATAGATATTTTGAGTACTCCATAGTTTAATGTGTGGGCTTTTATTGGATAAAACCTTAATATATGAGCTCCTGTCTGCTTAATATGGACACTAATGATTGTATGACATTTTTTGGAAATGGTCGTTCCAATGTCTTGCCACATTTTCGCCTCTCTGGACTGTCAGTGTGCTTTGTACCAGTAGTCCATTTAACTATTGCCTTTTACCCCAGAGGCAGGTGTGTTTCAGTGGTAAAGCCATGGGTATGAGGGTACAAAATCTATAGTCTTCACTTACCAGGTAGATCTCGATCTACCATAAGACTAGCCCCATTGAAGTCACTGAGACCACTTACATGGATAAAGACTACACAAAGGAATAAGTGCTGCAGGATTAGGCCCATAGTTTGGGATCCTTTGGCATGAAAGGAGTTATATAATCACAAATGCAAAATGTTTATTAATTTATTATTATTATTATTATTATTATATTTAACCAACTCAAATGCAGCACCTGATTTTTAGAAAGGTCCTGCTTTATATTCAGTTTTATATTTGTTATTGCTTAATTAATTAATATTTTGCAAGATGTTCGGCATTGTATAAGACAAATGGATAAGGACAACTCCTGCCACGGCAGCATAAAATCTAAAACTTTGATAAGGACATTTTGATTTACACAAGGTAACACAGTGAACCAGTGACACAGCTGGGATTTGAGCCCAGAAATCCTCTGCTCTAAACCATTAGCTCATAGAGCCTCCTGTTGTAGCAATCATGGGTTCCACACAATGCCAGACAGAGCCCTCCCTACCCATATGCAAAGTATGCAGCTGCGTAGGGCACCAGGAAATTTGGGGCACCAAATGCTGCTTCAGCCCCTGCTCCGCCACTTCCCCATGCCCCCTGCCCCTGCTCTGCCCCAGCCCTGCCTCTTCCCGCCCCTGCTCTGCCCCAGCCCCACCCCCACTCCCCTGAGGACTGCAGCAGGGCTGGGCCTGCACTCACTGGCTGCGGGATGTGCAGCGACTTGGCCCCCGCTGCGCCGCTGGTGAGTGCTAGGGGGCGGTTCCTCCCTACCCCCCAAGCCAGCTCCTCCCCACCCTCCGCGGACGCCTGGGGTCCCGCATTCTGTGTAGGGCCCCACACTCCCCCCCATGGGGGCGCTGCATAAAGCCCCAGAATAGCAAGGGATGGCCCTGATGCCAGAAACACTTTTAGAGCCTCAAAGAGATGTGATAGTCATTTTTTTTACTAAAGTAAGTGTGATTGAAAGGCCATTATCTTGCTGAAATGTAAATCAAATTGTACCAGGTGCCACAATATGTATTTAATTGACCTAACCCCGTCACTGTGATAACTAACTGCACGGTGATCTTTGTTCTATTATGTTCTAACATTCTCTTCCCCTCAACCACAACCAAATTATAGATTCTAGTTTCACATGCATCTCAGTCAAGGATATAAAGTTCCTCTGATCAGTAATGCATCCTGTCCAAGCCAAGAGAGGTCCAATCTAATCTAGTTAGGACATGACACTCTGTGGTTTTCCTTTCATTCCACAACCCAACAGCATCAGGATAAGCTTTACAATTTAGCTGAATGCAAAACTAAACAAATAGGCAGTGGGGCAAGTGCTAGTCATAAACATGGACCTGGTCCAGAGCTCACTCAAGTCAGTGACATCTATTCATTTCACTGCGCTTTGGATCAGGCCCTGGGCAGCGAGGAATTGTGAAACTTAAGCAACGTTTGTAACCAGTTTCTTTGTTCTATTAATAATTTGTTTCAGGTACATTATTAGATCTTAAATTGATCAACACATTCATTAAACATCCCAACCTTCCTGATGGAAAAAAGGTGGTATTTTTGAGTTCTTTTGTAATTATATTGTATTTCATTCCTTTCCAAAGAGGTTTATTTTCCATTGCTTTTGTTTTCCTTTTTGGTTGTGTGCAGAAAAAAGGTTGGCAAAATTTGCCCACTCATACTGAATATATTATTTGTGTAAGAATTAGATCAAATAGGAACCTTGGTGAAAGCTCTCCAAGCTATATATAAAAAGAAAAGGAGTACTTGTGGCATCTTAGAGACTAACAAATTTATTTGAGCATAAGCTTTTGTGAGCTACAGCTCACTTCATTGGATGCATGCAGTGGAAAATACAGTGGGGAGATGCATCCGATGAAGTGAGCTGTAGCTCAGGAAAGTTTATGCTCAAGTAAATTTGTTAGTCTCTAAGGTGCCACAAGTACTCCTTTTCTTTTTGCAGATACAGACTAACACGGCTGCTACTCTGAAACAAGCTATGTATAGTTCTTCCTCAACTAAGAAGCTGATTCACGTCCAAAGCAGGGATTTTTTTGGCTATCAAACCTTGCATATTGCTTTGCTCAGAAGATGGGCTTATAGGACAGGCTTAATCATGTACATTTTGTTATGCTATCAAGGGATGATGAACTAGTTGGGATAAAATAGGAAACGACCTGAACCTTCACCCAGAATTTGAATGAATCGAGAACCAGCTTTTTTTGGTTACCTCTTCACTTCCCCTGCCATTTTCTCACACCTCTGATCTTCTTGGAAGTGAAAGCTAAAGAGCCAAAATATTATCGAATGTTCTCATGGTATTTCCACAGCAATAGCTCCATTTTTGTCTCAGTGGATGTGTATAAATTTCCTCTCAGATGATGTTTCAAATTAAGGGGCTTCAACAATTTTTAGGAAGAGGTTCTATTGGTATTAGTTGTCTCGTACTAGGACCTAAAGGCCCAATGTGCTAGGCATTGTATTACGCATAGTAAGAGACAAACCCTGCCCCAAAGAACTTACAGTCAAAATAGGCAAGACAGACACAGGATGGGAGAAAGGAAATATCCCCCTTGAGGCACAGAGAGATAAAGTGACTTGCCCAAGGTCATACAGGAAGTCTGTGGAAGATATGGGAATTGAACATAGGTCTCTTGATTCCCACGCTGTGCCTTAACCTTAAGACCATCTGTCATCTCAATATGTCTGTTTCCCAAACTAAATTGCTATTTGTTTCTGTTTTTCTTTTCTCTGTATCTCTCTCCCCTAATCTCTCCTCTGGTTTTATTGGTCTCAGCTCCTTTTGTCTGTTCTCAGCTCTCCCTCCCCGTGTTGTTCCCTCTCCTTTCTTCTCCCCATGCCCAAGTGCTGTCTCCCTCTTAGCTTCCTTTCTTTGTGTGTTCTCTGCCTTGTCCAATGAGTTGTGGTCTTTGTGCTCAGCCAGCCTCTTGTCAGTTTTACCTGCTCAGCTGGCCAGTGTGGGTTTACAAAAGAGCCTGCTGCATATTACTAAAAATCAGAACAATGATCTTTGTCTAAAAGACTGGATGCTGGGGAAGTTTTGAAAATGGAGATGTTTCTGGTTTTCAGGGACATCTGGCTATGGCAAGTGCCCCCGAACACTATTGTTGCTCTCCATTCTCTATTTCCTCTTCCAAATGTTCCTCTTCTCTCACTTTGTGAGTATTACCTGCCCTCTATTCCCTATTGGTGTCTTCTCAAATGCAGGTATTAGGCTGGCCTTTCTGTGACAACACTGGGGAGGATGTTGGTCCAAGCTGCTCTCTGCCCTCTGATAACCAGCTGCACAATAATTCTCTCTCTTCCTGCAGATCGTGTCAGGACGAGGTGGCGGGAGGAGAGTTCTGAAGTCATCTCTTTCTTGGAAGGAGGAAGAGAGTGTCACACTCACACGGTAACTCCCCCTGATTCAGGGCTAGATTCTACCTAGTCCTTGCCTGCCAGAGAGGACTGAGAGGGAATAGCATAGGGCACCTTCCCTACCCTTTCACAATACACATAAGGACCAGGAAGAGCAGCCTATTCAGGGGATTGCACAGACTGCTCTCTGTTAGCTCCATCCCAACAAGGGATGCACAGTGTCTGTAAAAGGGGGAGCGGATGGGGCCATTGCTCCATCACTCCCCTATGTTGACTGGCCTTGTAGCAGGGACATAGCAACACCACCCAAAGAGGTGTAGCAGCAGGCATGCTGCTCCTGTGTGCCTGGGACCGCCTGAGGCAAGATATCTCCCAGTGTTTCCCCCTAAAGACGTATAGCTTTACACTGCCCCATGTGCAGCTGTGGGCCTAAGAGGCACAACTGAGCCCCAGATTTGGAACTAGCCTTTTTATAAACAAATGACACACATTTTATTCAGTTTTTTTTTTCCCTGCAGGGATACAAACTTATCCTACTGACATTCCTTATTATTAAGATACACAGTCAAGGTGGCCTAGTCCTTCTATGGGTATCCGCAAAGTATGGCAGTACACAACACCACACTCCTTTCATGTGGAATTGCCACTTGGACTTAAGGTAGTAGGAGAGTGGGAAGCAGGACTTGCTGTTCACATCACACAGAGTTCCTGCAGGCTAAGTACTGAAGCCCCCAATCAAAACTCAGTCCAGCCAGCTGGCTGCCAGGAAGAAGTGTCCTACCTGAGCGACAGTCAATCAGCAGGGAAGACTTTAAAGCTGCTCACTTCCCACAGTTTCATATCCAACTTTAAGCCCTGATTTCTGGCCTAACCAGACACAGGAAATCTTGGTAGAAAGCCTGTACTTTCTAGTCCTGTTTTGCAGACACAAGAAGTTCAGTAAAGGTTTGAAACAAGCATTTGAAATTCTGTGTTTTTCTTCAGACCTTCGTGTGAATTATGTACATGCACTAAGTGGCAAATAGCCCACACATGTGAACGGAGTGACCCAAATTATGGTCTCAGTTATACTGGTGTAAATCTGGGGTACTCCATTAACTTCAGGTGTCTCTGGATTTACACTAGCATAACTGAGAATTGGATGCAACCCATTTACTCTGATTTAATAATGTGAAGTATGGTTGCTTATTCACATCTTTCCTTTAACTTCAGCACCGTTGATCTGGACTTGGGCAAGCAGCCCTTTACTGAGTTCTCTTTGCTGCCGAGCGGGCTAATATTGCAAAGCAATCACGCTCCATAGATCCACAGAGTGGTGCTACTAGCATATTCTGGGTGTGTCACAGTAGGATGCAGATGTTTCTTCAGTCTGTTTAACTTAGCTGAACTATTGTCCAGGTGGCATTGTGACTAAGGACAGCACTTTAAAAAAAACAAAACCAAAACCATTTAACACAAGCTTCTTTTCCAACCACTCAGTGCCTCTGAACAATAAGGGCTCATTTGTGGTTGTGTGTTTATGTATCTGTGCTTGGTTTCTGTGTATCAAGATAGGTTTGTCAACTGAACTGGTTGTTTTGGTGTTGCTGTTTTTACATAAATTTTAGTGTTCTCCTGGAGACTGATGGCCTCTCTTTGGCCACTGAGCACAAACAGCACGGGCAATAGCAGGTCAAGCTTCCCCAGCCCCACGCTGTCTTGTCTTATGCAGTACTTCAAGCCTAACGCTTTAGGGACAAAAAAGTAGTTCAGTTTCTGTGCCCAGAAATCCTTGACCTTCCTGCTGATACTGCCAACAAGGGATTGCCAAATGCAATGGTGACGTTTGTGGTGTGGATCAGAGAAGGAAAAAAACTCCCTTTCATAATTACCCCGTGAAAAACAGCTTCTCAATTTTGCCCAGTTTTAAATGTGTAGTCCAGTTTTAAAGGGATGGATTCTCATTTACACTGAGCCCATTTTACAAGTTACATTTACACTCACTTCAAGGACTCTTTATAGAGCCTGATTAGTTCCTCTTCAGTCATAGATTTGTTGACTGTTATCATACACTTGAACATTACTTAGCCAGCTACAGGTTGCAAAAGTCAAGCTTTTTTAAACTTTCCTAATAAGTCAGTCCCTTCTGTCTTCAGTTGCTCTTCTCTGAACTCTCTCTGATTAGTCTACTCTGGTTCTTTGAGTGACATGCCAAGATGAAGAAAAAAATTTTCATCTCCCCAAACATGGCTTACTGGAGCATTCTAAAATACAGTGATCAAATCTCGATCATGAACATGTAAGGCAGGATTCCAGACAGGATGGAATAGAGGTTTCAGCTGGCATGATCAATCCTATATGTAATTTCATGAGATTCCTGAATCCTAGTATTCCAACCATTGCTCTTCTAACACTCTTAGGTTTATAATGGTTAACAAACTGAAATATAACACTATAAAATATAAACGGAAGTGAATGTGCAAAGTGGTGGAGCTGGTTGTGCCATTTCTGAGAATGAATTTAGGGAAAATAAGGTTTTTTTAACCATGTTACAAACATTCTTACTACCATTTTGATGAGAAGATATAATGTCTGCATGCTTGGGCTCAAGGGTTTATAATCTGGCAAGACAATTGCCCTGGTGTCAGGGATGTGGTTTTCCTGACCCCATGAAAATTTCCCAAAATTTAGCTAAGTTATAAGACTCTGAGATATCTCAATTTGAATATTGACTTAGAGTTTGGCAGCTAAATTCTTCGAAGAGCCTGTCTGTACTGAGCACTGTCGAGTCCTAACAGCTTTTATGTGTTGACTGGACTAGACATGCACCAAACCCCCACAGCAATTGAGAATGCCCTGGAAGGCAGAGGCTAAGCAGAATTTTCTTTGCAATTGCTCCTGTTGGTCTTGGGCCACTGTTGTGCAAAGCACCAGAACTGAGAGCTGGGAGACTGTCTCTCAGTGCTCCTTCTGCTAGAGGCCAGGCAGCCTGGAGGAGGAGAAGCAGTGTGACTGGAATGCAGAGGGGTGAAGGGGACAAACACCAGAGAGGAGGAGCAAAGGCATCAGCCAGGGAGGGGGTGGGAGAGGGTGTTGCAGGAGCCAGAGAGCAGGGAAAAGCAAAGCAGGAGGGGGACAGAAGCAGAGGACTAGGTAGGATAGGAGCAGAGGGGAAGAATGCAGAGCTAGGAGGTTGAAGATAGATATGAGGAAAGGGAGTGATGTGTGGATAGAACAGAGCGAGGACAAAGATAGGCTGTGGGCACAGGGGCAGAATGAACTATAACCATTACAGTACACGCCTCTCCGGAAACTGGAGTTGAACTTAGAAGTCTTGAGTCTCTACATTCCTCTGCGGTCAGCAAATAGCTGTGAACCCTATTGGCAAAGTGTGTCTTTCACCCCGCTCTAGTGGCTGGTCCATATAGAAGTTCACAACCTACTACTGCTACCAGTTATTCATTTAGTTCAAGTGGCAGAGGTCCGTGCTGTGGATCTGAAAGTCTGAACCCTGGTGATGAGCCAGGTTGGGGGGGTCAATATCGTTCCACATGACTGAATTTCTGTTTTCTCAGTTTGTGGCAAAAATAGTCTGTGATTGTGTAATGAAAGATGGTGTCATAATGCCTATGCACAAATGGGCTGAACTGAACGTGCACAGGAAGCCTTAATTCTTGCATTTCCTTGCCTTTGAGTGCTGGACTTTGCAATCTTAACCATGTCTTTTTAACATAGGTGTTTGGATGGAATAGGTCATAGGCCTCATATGAAGAAAAAATACAAACAGGAGAAAAATCACATGCACCCAGTAGCATAAATCAACCAGGCCTCAAAGCTTCCTGCTCAGGGGTTAAGATACAGTTCCTGCCTGTGATTTTTCTTTGATTGCTTGTATATTTTTCTTTCAGTTCTGGTTTACTTGAGGTACTTAAAAGTGAACTGCAAAGATTTTGCTGTAAGTTAATTACTTATACGATTCCAAGTGCAAAAAAGTATATGGCTGTTGTTTAAGTGCCAAGAGGGAGCTTGGCACTGACCAAGACACAGACACATGGGACGAACTTCTCTGCTGGCACCACTCTATTAACTTCATGACTTAGAACTCAGCATCCCCTTTCAGGGGGAAAAGGATCCCAGGGTCTCTCTTTCTCTCCCAGGTTTCCCTGAGGTCTCTGTCACTGTGGCACATGAGTGTGATAGGTATTTTTCTTTTGAAAACAGGATCCCAGGGAGTTTTAGACTGCCCGCCAAGACAAACCTTCCTGGGAAGGACAGGGGCAGAAATCAGTCAAGTAAATACTGTAGTTTAACGATTTGTCACAATTTGTTATTTTCTCTTGGAGTACATTAGCTGGTTAAATATCAACACATTTCTGTTGTAACGGAGTCTACATCTTCAGTGACCTTCTGTCAAGAAACAAGCAATCTAGATTATGTTCAGCACTCATCAGATAAAGAGAACTTGACTTGTTACGTGTCAGGCTAGATTCAGCTTTGATACTGCAGGGCAGTGTATACTGCACCTCCCTGTGTCTGCCTGGACCCTCTGTGCTCTGGGAGTGGAGGTGGGGGATGGAGGGTTAACCACATGAAAAGGCAGGTGGTACTGCTATCACCAGCCTTTCCGCAAAGTTTCCTTCTGGGACAGGGGAAGCAGGTTTGAGTTTCAAAGGGAGCTCCATAGGCACCTGCTAGTGGAGGATGAGGGATACACTGATTTAAGAGATCTTCTGATCATACACTTGTCCAGGTCAATGTCATTTACTCTTGGCAAGTGGATCCTGCCCCAAGGAGCTTAGAGCCTGAACAAACAGATATCATTCTCACCCATAATGCATTGGGTAACCTGACTATAGACTCATCCCACATTGATGCAGGATTTCTTTTTAGAAGAATATATGGGGAAACAATTCTTGGTTAAAACTGATAGGCTTTGTAGAAGAATTGGGTTTTGAAAATGTATGCCTGGCATACTGGTAGGGAGTTCAGTGCATGAAGAGTGGCATAGGAAAAGAGACTAAGACAAGAGCAGGAGAAGTGCTCTGAAGGGCAGTTAGGGTGAAGGGCTTGTTATAGTGAAGAGAGAAGAATGAATGCAGAGCGAAGATGCAATCAGCAGCAGGGTTGTGTAGAGTTTTGTATAGCGTAGAGTTTTGTGTAGTGTAAATAAATATGTTCTTCTGGTCACTGGACTCTCACCACCTCATTGCCAGGATTTGTGTGTGGGTTCTTTAAGTGTTTGTCAGTTGCTATACTTCATTAATGACCCTTAAGGGACTAACATTAACACCTGTTTGTGCTTATTTCCTTGCGCTGTTTGGTCTCCCAGCTGGTACAATTACAATATACCCAGTGTGTTATGCGTTTGTCAGTAGTGAATTCTTTGCCAATTAAATACCATTCATATTGCTTAGATTTGGCTAGCATTTCATAGCCCTGCAGAATATATGTTCTAAATCAAAATCAGTCAAATCTTAAATCATCAAGGTTACCAGTAAAGCACTAAAACCACTGAAAACTTGAGTATTGTCCTTTGGCTTAAAGTTTATTTTGTAATACTAGCTGGTAGAGTGTAAGACAAATAGCATCTTAAACAAAATCTGAAGGAAAGTTTAAGGATGAATTTGGTAGGTCCATGCATAGGAGAGAATGTCCTCAAGTGAGACAGAGAGTTTTATTTTATGACAAAGGGAAAATGAATAATCAAGGCCATAGTTATTGAAGCATAGGTGGTTATTGACTGATGTACTGAAATGGCAACTAAGCTAATACATAAAACAGTGCTTCTAGCTTCCATGTTGGGTAAAGCTGTCTGTTCCAAATATGCATATAAAATAAAGACTCAAATGTTATTCTTAATTAATCTTATTGAAGTTTGTTTTTTTGTCCATCTCAAACCCACTTTGAGAAATAACCCTTAATATTCCTGGCCTAAAATACAGCATCATTTAGCTATAGGGAAAGGTGTGGCCTATGGGTCTGAACACAAGCCTGGAATACAAGAACTTTTGATTTCTAATCCACCTTCAGAAATGAATTCCCTCTGTGGCCTTGGGCAACTATTTTAGAGAGGTGTTAAAAGGACTATTTAGTTAATATTTGTGGAGCACTCTGCAAATGCAGCCATTAATGGCCACTGTCTTGTTTTGTGTGTGTTTGTCTTGTGCAACTTCAAATCTAAGATTTCAAGGGCAGGGAACGTGTCTTATTCCATGTTTGTGAAGCACCATGTAAATTGATGGTACTATGTAAATGATTTTTAGTGAGACTAACAAAACAAAAAGCACTGTATTAGTGACAAATATTATTACAAATTTGTCAGTGCAGATAGAAGAGTTACAGACATTCATGTTTGTGAATTTCTTGTCCAACAGCCAAAGGCCTAAAAGATGAGCTAAAAGAATATCTCTTGTAATTATTGCAGCAGTTGCACTTCACAATCAGTTATTACTTCAGTTGCTATACTCTGGATAGCAAAAGTTAAGAAAGTCTAACCAAATGGACATGCAATCACATGCTTTCAATTCAGATGATGTTTGGGCTTCAGCCTCTGACTAACAGTGGATTGATGACAGAAATGAAGTCTGGTGAAGCATTTATCTCTTTATCCCACACACGCAAAAATCCAAAATTGAGATCTTACCGGACTAAACCAAACTCCAAGCAAAGAGAAGACATCCTGGAGTCTTGAATACACTGTATGCCTACACCAAGGCTCTTAACTCTGTGTGTGTGTGTGTGTGTGTGTGTGTGTGTAAAAATGTCAGTGCCTTCAGGATGTGAGCTACTTGTTAGTTGAATAACCCAGACTGTTTAAGGGACACATACTGAGTCCTATTTGCCCCTTGGCTCATATCCTCACTTAATGCTGCATAAACTGACTCTTAAAACTGTCCCACGAAACCTGTAACCATGTCTTAGTGGGTCATAACTGAGAATGCCAAATTCAGGATGAACTGCTGAGAAATAGGGCAAACACAACCCAAAACTGGTGGTTACTCTTTTATAAGATATACCAAACCAGCCACAAAATTAAACTCCTGTTTCACCACATTGGCTATCAAGAAAACATAAAGGGAATTTCCTCAGGCATTCCAGTTCTTAGATCACCACCAAAAACACTGTATTCAGAGATGAGTGGTTCTTTACAACCAATCTCATCAAATACTAGTTTCTTCTGATGCCAAAGGACCAGCCACACACCCAGGTCAATATATAACTTAGATCTTACCCAAAAATCATGCTGGTGCCAATCCTTTAATATCTAAAATTTAAAGGTTTATTCATAGAAAGAAAGAAAGAAAGAAAGAAAGAAAGAAAGAAAGAAAGAAAGAAAGAAAGAAAGAAAGAAAGAAAGGTGGGAGTTAAAATTGGTTAAAGGAATCAATTACATACAGGAATGCCAAAGTTCTTGGTTTAAGCTTGAAGCAGTGATGGAATAAACTGCTGGCTTAAGTCAAGTCTCTGGAGTACATCCACAGCTTGGATGGGTCATTCAGTCCATTGTTCAGAGCTTCAGTTTGTAGTAAAGTTCCTCCAGAGGTAAGAAGCAGGACTGAAGACAAAATGGAGGTCCTTTTATAGCTTTTGCCATGTGGGGGGCATCCCATTGTTCTTACTGTGGAAAATTAGAGCAACAAGATGGAGTTTGGAGTCACATGGGCAAGTCCCATGTCCATGCATTACGCCTAGTCAGAGCAGGACATTCCATTAAGTGTAGATGGGCGTCTCCCATGGTCCATTGTCAGTTAAATGTTCTTTTGATGGGCCACTCAATTTTAATAGTCCCTCCAAGATGTGCTGGCTAATTACTTTGTGGGTGGTACCCCGGGAGCAAACATTTGAAATCCAACTATAGAGCCAATACTCATAACCTCACATACAAAAATGATACACACATACAGATAGCATAATCAAAACCAGCAAATCATAACCTTTCCATAGACACCTTACACAACAACCTTTGTACAATATTTGCTGCAAATATATAACAGTGATTGCAACAATGATCTATACGGTCCTATTTTAATCAGATTACGTCACAGCTCATATCCTCACTTAATGCTGCATAAACTGACTCTTAAGCTGCCCACCAAACCTAAGGAATACTCAGTCTGGTAAGGAAAGGGGTCAGAGAGTAACTGGGGTTAAATGCAAGGCAATCTGTGAGGTTAGAAAAAAAGTGTATTTTGGTGGTGTGTATGTGTGTGTATGGTGGGGTAGGAGGAAGCTCACTAGAGGAGTTGTGTCCTTTCCCTAGTTGTCATGGTGGAGAGGGATCTTTGGTGCAAGGGGACCCAGATTTCACCTTTGGGTGATAGATCCATTGTACATGCAACATCATCCCCCAATATCCAGGTGAGCTGGAGTCAAGTACTACACTCTGGGCAGGATCAGGCGATATATGTATATATTACATTATCCATACTGGTGGAAGGTTTGTAAGTAGGCTATGGGTAGATTTTTGTGGCTGTAGAATTTGGCTGGGCTGCATATCTCCCATGGGCTCCACACCACAAATGCACTTAGGGCTAAGGACTGGTCCCAAAGCCTTGTCAGTCTGATCTCAGAATCTGTCCCAGGCTTTTATGATTTTTATAAAAAGAAACCCCTTCCTTCATCAAGTGTGAAACCAGTTTTCTTTTGTGTAAGGTTACATGTAGGAGTAAGCCCACAAAGTCTGCCTCTATACATGTGCTAAGACCTGTGCATGCACTTGCAATTGCCTGATGCCTGGCAGGAGTCAATTGTGTGCATCCTGTTGATAATGTGTGTGCAGGTTTTAGAATGTTTGGAGTGTGCACATAAAAGTTTACATCTACCAAGAGTGGATGCATGAATGTATACATGCAATTTTGTGTACACACAAAGAAGGCTTGGGTCAGGCCCTCTGGAAAATATACACCTTAACATTGAGATTAATCAAGCAAATGTTTTCATCTGCTGCGAAGGGGGAGTTTAGAAGTTTTTATATAAAGTATGGAAAACTGGTTTTTAATCATCCCATGCTAAATCCTGTGGGCTACTGTGTGTGTAACTGAGCCAGAGACAAGATTTATCACAATGGGGAACTAAGTAGATGAGTTTTTCTTCTGCCAAATGTATTGCTACTTTCTTTCTCCTTGTCATCTTGTCATCTATTTTAGTTTGTTTTTCTCTCGCTGAGTCAGACAATATTGTATCCAAGTACAGATGGGCTCAATCCAGAACCCTGAATATGAACATGCCCAGCGAACCTGGATCAGAACTTTGAAGCTCAGGTTTATTTCTGTATTGGTGGTATAGAGAAGATTGTTGTTGTTGTAGTCAATCAGAGCATTTTTGAAAGTGGATGTCTACACAGCAACTAGACACCCGTGGCTGGACTGTGCCAGCCAACTTGAGCTCGCGGGGACCAGGCTGCGGGACTGTTTCACTGCTGTGTAGACTTCTGAGCTCAGGCTGGAGTCTGAGATCTGGAACTTTTCCACCTTGGAGAGTTCTAGGGTCTGGGCTCCAGCCCCAGTCTGGAAGTCTACACAGCAATCAAACATCCCCACAGCCCGACCCCCATAAGCCCAAGTCGGCTGGCATGGGCCAGCCACAGGTGTCTAACTGCTGTGTAGACTTACCCTAAGAATCTTAGATACAGTGTTGGGGTCAATATTATAATTCTCTAGCAATGATTGGGTACTGAATCTGCTCAGTATATGAGTCAAAAGGTATTTTTTTGTAACTGCCAGTCCTGAAAACTCATCTCCAGGGCCAGAAATCATGCTATATTCTTTCTGCTTCTAGCATCATTGCCAGTCATAAAAATTCAGGAATTGGAAATTAGAGGAGAATTCTGTTGTTGATAGGTGATACAGAATGGAATCCAACTCACTCTCCCATCGTTGTAATGGGGTTGCAACAGTGACGGAGTAAAAATGTATGTGTATATGAACAGAACAACAGATATGACAAGGATACACAGAGTTCATGCACAAGAAAGTGCTATTGTTAAAGTTGCTTTTCTGATTATGACAATATTTAGGACTCAGAAGATCTGGCACAAAACATTTTGTACAAGTCTATTTAGTGTATATTGCTCATCCATTTCTAGCCAAAAGAATCTGTCATCTTCTTGGGGAAAAGGGTAACAAACCTGATAATGGTTCAGAATTGAAGGCATGTGGGCTTGAGCAGTGTCTCCAAGTCATTCTTTTGTGGAGGATAGGTAGCACTAGGGAACTGTATGGGAATCCATCCCTTCCCCAAATCTTTCTATAGATAGTTGCCAAAAAATCAACAACTCACATATGTGCCAGATGTGTAGAGCTGTATGTGTGCCATTGCCAACCTTCTCACAGAGCATTCCAGAGTTACTTATATTCAGATGGGCTTGTCAGCAGAGATGGGTACTCTTGGCTGGCTAGAGAGTCTTGAGGAAGGTGTTGGTAGGAGGCAGACAGGTCTGTTCTATCTGTGAGCTCAATGCAAACGGTTTCCCATTTGTCAGCATGGAACTATGATGTGCTATATGCCAAGCCCCATTTACAAAAACAAACCTAAATCCCTTTGTTTTTAATTGCTGCTGCCTGTGTTAGCTTCCCTACTGCACACAACACAATTCTGTATCATCAGCAAATTGGACTGCTTTGAATATGCTATTTCTAGTTTTAATGACAACTTTGTAGTCTGACTGATGTGGATAATATTTTCAGCATGGTCCTATGCCACAGATGATCATCAAAACAGATTTCCTTGAAATCAATATGAATAGTCTCGTAGGCTTGACTATATTACCACATTTCCAGGCTCAAAACCATCAGGAAGATTAATTAGGCACTAGGCTGGAGCTTTAGGGAGAAGAAACTTGAGTTGTGGAGATCCCTGGGATTCAGGGTTAGGATTCACTCCATCAGTGATGTGAACGAACATAACTAGCCTTCATACTGTCTGCAGGAGAATCAGTATTACTCTACCTTAGCCTTGGGCTGTAGTAATTCGCACCTGGTATCTGTTGTGGACTGGGATGTAGACAGTCTTGGCTAGTAGTCAGAGCAGGAGTCAGGTCTAGAGGGCAGAGCAGACATCCAGGTTGGGGAATGAAGCCAATGGTCAGCACCAGAGTCAATTGCCAATTACCAGAGCCAGAGGCAAGCTAGAGTCAGAGTCAGGAATCGAAGCTGAAAGAACTTTCCTTTCTTAAGGTGCCTCACTGAACTCTGGGCCAGCCCTCTCTCTTTTCCTGTACTCTTGTTGGTTGGAATTTACATGGGATTACAACCTAGAGAAAGTTTATGATAGGATTGCTTATGGCAAAGAGCTGATTAATAAAAGGCTGCTAGATTACTTGCAAGGATATGTTCCATTAATTTAGGAGAATATATTCAAGTGCTTATCTGAGACAGAAAGAAAAATCTCTGTCATGGAGTCTTTTTGGGTATGCCTGACATGTTGATAAAAAAAAGTAACTAAAAGTTCATAAAAGCCTCAAGAGGAAACCTGAGAATAAGTGATGGAGGCAATAAAGTTCAGCTTAATATTAGGACTATGGTTGTCCCAAATGGTGACTGAGAGTCTTTTTGGTGGAGATGACTGGGATTATTGTATTTTCTCTTCTCTTCAATCTCCGCAACCCCAAACTACTGTCATGTACCCTCTTGTCAATGGGAGTGAGAAATACAGGGTGTTTCCTATCCTTACTTGTGACCAGTTCCTCAGAATTTCAACAAAGATTATGGTGGTGACCAGTGAGGCTGACTCTATGGTTGTGACTTGATCCTCTCCTGCCTTTCCACAGCAGCTCACAAAGTTAAAGAACACAGAGCAGCACAGTGAAATAACAGAACTGTGCCTCTTCCATAGAATCCAATTTCCCCTAAACTTTCTATACACACACAAAGTGTTCTTCTCTGGCATAGTGAGCACACATGAGAAATTTCAGACTTATTGGCTGAGACCAGAATTACATTTGTCAAAAATGGAGCTTATAAAGAATAGTTAGAATCACTGCCTTAACTATGGAGAGGCTAATGTCTCTCCGTAACAGACTGATCACTAGCTTTTCAGTGCCAAAATTCCATCAAGGTTTGAATAAAAGAAGAACAGATCTGTTTAAGAGATACATCTTCTGTGTTTCAAAACCAAGTAAAACAATGAGGCCCTTTTAAATTAATGTGTGCTCCAGGAACAAATCAGCTAAAAGAATCATTTGTGTGTGTCTGTGTGAGACAAGGCAGTAAAGATTTCCAGTATATTTTGCTTTGGAGGACCATTGGAGGGTAAACTCCTCCCTTGTGCTTTTAACTATCCCTTTGGGTAACATTTGTTACTTTGTAAATACAAGTTTTTCACCTGATGTTGAACAGCTGACATGTCTCTTTCTTTTGTCCTTCTGTGAATGCTAGTCTAAAGAGATGTGGAGAACTATGGTGTGTATAACTCTTCAGCTGTCCACAATTAATGTCATAAGTTCTACACTGGTATTTATTTTGCTCTGCCAGTTTCTGACTTGCTCTCTATTAAAAATCTATGGTAAACAGCTGTTTAACATTTATGAGTGATGCTTCTGCTTCACCGAATAACATTAAATCTGTGCAAAATTATTTTTTTGGAGTGGGGAGCAATCTTTCACTAAATGCGTAGAGTCAGACCGTCAGCTGGGTAAATTGTCATAACCCCATTTGAAGCTATGAAAATTCACATCAGTTGATGATCTACTCCACAATATTCTGCATTATGGTAAAAGTATTCTTATAAGGATGTCTGCTCCTGCAGCTTGATCTTGAATTTATCTGGGATTCTGGACATAATACCTTTTATGATGAGGACTAACGCTATTTTGCCTTGTAAGTATCTTGAGGTACTCTTTGTACAATGCTTTGGATGTTCTGTTTTCTCTGACATTTTACTTCATTCCGTCCCAGTATTCTAATTTCCTTCATCATTGATTTTTGGCTCTGATAGTCATGGACATTTTTTCCACCCTTCAGCTTTCACAAAGTCCTTGTTTGTCATTCTGTTTTAGCATTTCTGTTTTAGTCGCAGTGTGTATTGCTTCCTGTTTCTTTGCAAGCTTTATATAAAACCATTAATTTGTTAGCCAATTCTGACCATTTTGTGGGGGATCTGTATTACTCTGGATATTATTTTGGAATACTATTTGTTCTGCACATTCAGCATAGTTTTTTAAACATCTTGGATTTCCTTGTAAGTAGGTCACCCTTCATTGTTACGGAATATGCTAGCTATATATAGTCTGTCATCAGTTTCTTTCAGGTAGCCTTCACAAACTTGTACATTTTTGTTTGACATTAAGTAGCGCAGTTTCAAGGTCATGCCACAAACATTTATATTATGGTCACATTATCCTTGCTTATTTATCACCTATTTTACATTATCCTTGCATATTTACCATTAAAAACTAGGTGTTCCTGTCCTGGGTGGGTATCAGGAATCAGTCTGATCTGCTGGGCACTGATTCTTCCAGCCTTTTGTCAAAATCAAAATGATAGATGCAGGAATTATTGGGTGAGGTTCTTTTTCCTGTATTATGCAGGAGATCCAGTCAGATGATCATAATGGTACCTTCTCGCCTTAACCTCTATGAATGGTA
This sequence comes from Chelonia mydas, assembly GCF_015237465.2. Classification (NCBI taxonomy): domain Eukaryota; kingdom Metazoa; phylum Chordata; order Testudines; family Cheloniidae; genus Chelonia; species Chelonia mydas. Next base: position 87,805,005 of record NC_051245.2, read on the forward strand.
CAATTTTACACCCATTTTGCACAGATGTAGATGGCTACACAGTCTGAAGTGGAGAAATGGGACCACTGTGTGTTTTGTGGGAGGATATTTGGACCTGATTTGACCTGCTCACAGCATTTGTCAGCAGTGCCAACACCATTCTTTGTGCAGAATACATTCTCTTTCTTTACATTACCTACTAATTTATAAATAGATATATTTAAAAAAATTATAAGGAAGTGGATCTTTGAGATCTGTAAAATTAGAAGAATGGCTATTGACTTCAATGGGAGCAAAGTTAGATCTGCTTCTGAACCTCCCACCCTTAAAATGATTTTTGCAAATATTTGCATGATTGGACAGTGCTAGTTTATATGTATGCTGCCATACCTATTCAGAAGACATTGACCCCAATTCTTTGCTGCCATAAATGGATGAAGCTGCATTAATTGCAATGGGTTTCAACTAGTTACATGAGCAGAGAATTTGGCCAATATTCTCAAAATTCAGAGTACCAAGATTTGGAAGTTATTTAAAAAGTATATCTGTGTCCTCTAGAAGATACTCGGCAAAGCTAAATTCAAAGTTCTCATGAATAGTAAGAGACAGAGAGAAAAAAACAAACAAAAAGTCCTCAAAGCAGAGTATATATTCGCTGACTTAAACCAGAACTACATGATACAAAGCAGCTTCAGCTTGTAGCGTTTTGTGCTGGTTTAACTGCAGGCAGCTCTGTACTGCTTGAGTTTTGTTTTCTTTTACCCTTTAAGTATCTTTGGCAGGGAGCTGGTTATTCTTTGCAGAGTCAGGATGGGCTCCACCCTGACATCTGGTGGTGAGGTGTGGCAAGTAGTGGAAAAGAACTTCAGGGGCTGATCTCAGGATGGGGTGGCACAACCTTCTCTAATGCTTGCCCCAAAGCCTTCACCCACTCATCAGGTGATGGAGCAGCCTCCCGGGGTGGGACTCCTGGGTCAAGGCCCAACAGACCCGGCATATCAGCCAAGGTCTTCCCCTCTTTCCCCAAAAAGGCTGACATTTTCTTTAAAAACTCCACTTCAGAGGCAGGGGCTGGTGAGGGCTGGCTCCCAGTAGTTATTACCTTCCACTCACCATCTTCCACTGCTATCGTGCCTGGAACCTGTAGAGGGTCCACAGCCGACGGCAGTTCACACAGTACCGCAAAATCTCCATCCTCCCTCACAAATATGCGCCCACGCATTTTACACTTACTCAGGTACTCAGTGGATGCCCTTAAGGTAGGCTCTATCGAGCCTTCATCGAACGCCTCCGGCACCCCGGTCACCAGGACACAGTTCCTAGGGTTAATATTCATCCCCCTGCACCAATCCTCTAGCAAATGTAGAGCCATTATACAAACTGTAATTTCTTTCCCAAATATAACAGATCAAAACAACAACAACCAGATGCTGGGTTTTCCCAATTTAATGACTCACCTAAGATGTGCTTGCGAGGGGTACTGACCCAGTCTCATCCCGGATGAGCCCCCAAAAATGTAACCCTTCTGCCAGGCCAAGTTGATAGCAGCAAGGGCCGGGTTCAGTACACAGGGGTTCCCTCTCATCAAAGTAAATACAAAACTGGCTCGAGCCCCCACCCAGTGACCTGGGAAAATCTTACACACCCCCTGGGCGCCTCAATGAGGCAATACTTCCCCTCTCGCAAGCACAGAGTCTCGGTGTAGTAGAGAATCTTTAATAACATGAGGTAAACGACATCAGCGTTAAATTGGGGAAACACCACAACTAGTGTTCATTAACCAAACCATGAGCAAAGACCCACCCCAGAAAATTGGGCCACATCCTTTCCCTCAGGTTCTTGAGTCCCAGCACCCAAACGTCTCTTGAGTCCAGCAATCCTCAAATCACCCAAAATCCAAAAAGTCCAGCCTCAGAGTTCAAAAGTTCATCTGCAGAGTGTTACTCCCCAGTCTGGCTAAAATATGCCTGTGTGTGGGGGAAAGAGGTAAGGGGTACCTTACGTGTCCTGAAGCTGACTGCCCCACAGGGCTCTGCTCTGCTACGCTGTCTCACGAACGGCTCTGCTCCACCACGACCGGCTCCGCTCTGCACAGCTCGCCGTCTCACGAACAGCTCCGCTCTGCACAGCTCGCCGTCTCACGAACAGCTCCGCTCTGCACGGCTCGCCGTCTCACGAACAGCTCCGCTCAGCTCGGCTCGCCGTCTCACGAACAGCTCCGCTCTGCACAGCTCGCCGTCTCACGAACAGCTCCGCTCAGCTCAGCTCCGCTCGCCGTCTCACGAACAGCTCCGCTCAGCTCACCGTCTCACGAACACGCCGCTGTCTCACGAACAGCACCACTGCACTCTAGATCTTCTGGCTCCCCACTACTTGACACAGTGCTCTTAGTGATTTCAGCTCTCAGTGATTTCAGCTCTCAGTGATTTCAGCTCATAGTAGTGGGGGCCTTAGTGCTGGTGCACCATAAGGCCAAAGTGAATGCAGCACAGTGCCTGCAGCAAGACTCTTAATAGACCCAAAATTAGCTCTGACATTCCACAGTGGAGAGAGACAGAGGTGCAATTGGTGCTTCAGGCCCTCACAAAGGGGCCCACACCACCAGGTACTAATACCTGTCTCAAGTCTCTCTCCATTCACAGAGTTTTGGAACCCATGTCCCTTGCCTAGCGAGTGCTACTCAGTTGATGGTGAGTCCCTCCATCATAACAAAAGGCCAAGTACAGTTCCAAGCACAGTTCCCATAATCAGGGTAATAACAATTTACTCTTCCTGCCCCAATAACAAAGACACTGGGGATCCCACAACAGCCAAAGTGACCATTTGGGCAGTTATGGCCTCATTCTAGGCGGGGTGGGTGTGCCTATGCAAATTGAGATCAGCCCCTGAAGTTCTTTTCCACTACTTGCCACACCTCACCACCAGATGTCAGGGTGGAGCCCATCCTGACTCTGCTTACATCAGTCATTTTCTACTAGTGAAAATTAGAGCAGAGCATTTTAAAACTGCAGGGTGAAAATCTGGATCTATTGAAATGGAAAAACTCCCATAAACTTCAATGGGCCTAGGAAACGTGACACTATGGAGGAATTAACATTTTTAGGGCTAGATTTCACAGAGCAATGAGAACTCCAGCCCTTCCCCTCTCCTTTGTGGAGACTACCTCGACCTTGCCTTTATGGGTGAGATTGTCACCCCTGCTCTTGCCCCTTTACTGTGAACAATATAAAAGGACCCAAAGAACCTTGTATCCAGCCAGAGGAGAATTCTTTTGGTGTTGGCACCGTAAGGCTGCCTCCTGAGGTCCTCCTCACAAGCCCATGAGTATGGAATGTGTGGGATGTGGAAAGGGTGTGGGGGGGCAGGGCCAGGCATGCAGAGCTATGGAGATTTTGGGCAGTGGTCTACACTTAAAATTTAGCTATCTGAAAAATTCACACCATGAACGCTGTAGTTAATCTGACCTAGCCTCTGGTCAGAAGTGGATTAAGATTTATCCAAAGAACATTTGGGTCACCCCCACTCTGGAGGCCTGGGGCCCTGGAACCTGGGGTGGAGTATCGGGGGAGCCAGGCCCTGCTAGTGGCACCAGCCTCTTTCCAGTGGAGGGGGGGGGGGGAAGGGTGAAGTGGGCCTTAGCCCTGCTCGCCACTGGCCCCACTCCCGGCTCCTCCTCTTCCCCTCTGAGGCCCTGCCTCCTAGCCAGGCTGGAAGCCAGAGCCGGGCGCTTGTAAGAGCCTTCCAGGGGGCACAGGCTGCTGTGGTGAGCCCCAGACCTTCCACCTGTCCTGGATGGTGTGCCCCAGGGGGCAGGGACACAGGCCAGGGGCTGCTCTCAGGGCAGGTGGAGGGTTTGGTGCTCCTCACAGCGGATTATCTCTTTTCTCTGAGATCTGTAATCATTAATTAAATCTATCTCTTCTGTTTCTACTGTACCCTGACTTGCAGGTTGCATAATGTCTATCTAGAAGGCTGGAGTCAGCAAAACTGATTATCATGTGATGTTTACACACTCTTCTTATCTCCTCACTTATTATTTTACTTCCTTATCTTGGATGTGCATGGCACACGTTATGTATTTGACCTTTCTACTGGCTCCTCATGTTCTCTTTAGCTGATAACTACAGCTTAATTTCTAAATTTTGCTTAGTATAGGAGGAGGCTTTTCCAGTTCATGTTGTCTTGTTCAGTTCTAGGTTATATTCTGTACAGTATCCCATTCTCCCCAGGAAAGTACATGTTTATAATTATAACAAACATATGTTTCCTGTAAAGAAGATGGTCCTATCTTTGTGATTCCTATTCCCTCTGTACATAGAATTCCCATTTATGATCAGGCAAATTATTCATAGGATCATATAAATTAGAGATAGAAAAGATGTATTTGAGTATCCTGTTTATCTCGTTTCCAGTGTTGTATTGTTCCTTATGATATATTTTCTAGTTGTTGAAATCTGAAGTACTTCCACCACTTCACTTGATAAGAGTATTTCTAATGCATTTCACTGTCTGGAAGTTTTTTCTGATATTTAGCCTAATTTTTCACTTTTTGTAAATTTCATCTCATTACTCTGCCATGCATCACACAAACTAATTCCTCTGCATTACTGGTGTTTACACTCATCAAATGTTTATAGATTGCTATCTCCCTGTCATCTCTTAGCCAAGCGATTCATATTTAACTCTTTTATACTTCCCTTCTAAGTCAACCCTTTCAGCCTGACCTTTTTTTTTTGGTCTTTTCTGAGCTCCCACCAATTAGTGAATAACATTCTGGCATATGGAAAGACTGCTACGCTGGAAAACAGAGGCCAGAACTTCATCTGACCTATGTTTTGAATATTCTTAAAAAATAGGAACGTGAGCCTACATTCCTTATGTACCCAAAACGCCCGTTGAGTTCAATGGGGCTTTAGAGTATGCAGAGAAAGAAGGTCTGGGCATTGGGTATGGACACTGCAGATTCATAAATTATTAGGCCAGAAGGGACCATTGTAACAGTCTAGTCTGACCTCCTGTATAACATAGGCCACAGGATTTCCCTGAATGAATGCCTGTTTGAACTACAGCATATCTTTTAGAAAACCATCCATCTACTCTTGATTTAACAATTTCTAGTGCTAGAGACTCCATCCTTGGTAAATGGTTCCAATGGTTAATTACCTCACTCTTAAAAGTTTGAGTCTTATTTCAGTTCTGAATTTGCATAGCTTCAACTTCCAGCAACTACATCTTGTTATATTTTTGTCTGCTAGACTGATGGTAGCCCTCTATTATCAGCTTTCTGTTCCATATGAAGGTATTATAGACTGTGATCTTAACCTTCTTTGATAAGCTAAATAGCTTGAGCTCCTTGAGTCTTTCACTGTAAGGTATGTTTTCTAATGCTTTAAACATTCTTGTGGCTCTTCTCTGAACCCTAATTTCAGCCTTCTTAAACTATGGACACCAGAACTGGACATAGTATTGCAATATTGGTTGCACCAGTCCCAAATACTGCGGTAATGTAAGCTCTATACTCCTACTTGATATTCCTCTGTTTATGCATCTAAGGGTATGTCTATACTACCAGCTGGATTGGTGGGCAGCGATGGATCCAGTGGGGGTCGATTTATTGTGTCTAGTCTAGACATGATAAATTGACCCCCAGCGCTCTCCCATCAACTTCTGTACTCCACTGGAGCGAGAGGCGCAGGCAGAGTCGACAGGGGAGCGTCAGCAGTCAACTCACCGCAGTGAAGACACCACGGTGAGTAGATCTAAGTACATCAACTTCAGCTACGTTATTCACGTAGCTGAAGCTGCGTTAACTTAGATCAGTCCCCCCCAGTGTAGACCAGGCCTCAGGATAGTACTAAATAGTACTAGGCCTCTTGCCTCACTGAGAACTCACGTTAAGCTGATTATGCACCACAACTCCCAAATCTTTTTCAGAGCCACTGCTTCCCTCCTGTAAGCATAACCTACCTTCTTTGTTCTTTACATTTGGTCATATTGAAGCACATATTGTTTGCTTGCCTCCAGTTTACCAAGCAAGCCAGATGGCTCTGTATCACTGACTTCCCTCTTCATTATTGACCACTCCCCCAGACTTTGTGTCATCAGCAAATTTGATTAGTAATTATTTCATGCTTTCTTCTGAGTCATTGATACAACCGTTAAACAGCATAGGGCCAAGACCTGATCCCTGCAGGACCCCGCTAGAAACATGAGATCTCAGTGACTATTCCCCATTTACATTTTGAGACCTTATTTGGTAGCCAGTTCTTAATCCATTTAATGTGTTCCATGTTGGTTTTGTATCACTATAATTTCTTAATTCAAATGTTGCACAGTGCAAAGTGAAATGCCTTCCAAAAGTCTATTGCATCAACCATATTACTTTTATCAACCAAACTTGTAATCTTATAAAAAAAAAAGTTAGTTTGACAAGATCTATTTTTCATAAACTCATGGCAATGGGCATTAATTATATTTTACCCTTCTTTAATTTTTTATTAATTGAGTCCCATATTAGCCTGTTCCAATATTTTGCCCAGGATTGATGTCAGTCTGACAAGACTATAATTACCCAGGTCATGCCATTTACCCTTTTAAAAATATTGTCACAACATTAGCTTTCTTCCAGTCTTCTGAAACTTCGCCTGTGTTTCAAGACTTATTAAAAATCAACATTAAGTGTCTAGAGAGCTTCTCTGCCAGCTCTTTTAAAACTTTCTGCTGCAAGTTATCTGGACCTGCTGACTTAAAAATGTCTATCTTTAGTAGCTGAGTATGCTCCTGAATCCCTGTTGGAAAGGGAAGTATTTCATTATCATCATTTGATATGAATACATTAGCTGCCTTTCCCCCTAAATATAGAACAGAAATATTTATTTATTATAATAATTTATAATGTTTATTTATTTCCATCTAGTAGTGGACCAACACCATTGTTAGGATTTCTTTTGTTCTGAATATAGTTGAAAAACCCCTCTTCTTATTGTTCTTAACTCTGTTGGCCATAGAGTTCTTCTTGCATCCTTTTGTTTCCCTTATCAATTTTCTACATTTCCTACCTTCTAATTTATATTAATTGCAATCAACTTCCCCTTTCTTCCATTTATTATATATATTTTTTATTTATTGTAGAATTTTATATTTTACTTTGCACAGAAGACGCAAAGAAATATATCTAGATATAGTTGTTTGGTTGAATTTTCTTGCTCTTCTTAATAGGGTGCCTCTTTCCCTGTGAATTTCATCAAAATCATCCTGTAGGAAAGATTCTTACAAGGTGTAATAAAATAGAATAAACCTTTTAAACTCTTTCTCCACATCTTCATCCTTTACCCTTTTATTTTTTAAGTTTTCTTCCCCTTCCAGACATATTTTAGGCCTCAGATGGCAACCAGACGACTAACTAGGATCAGCTCCTTTTACTTTTTTCTTGCGGTTCATTATTTCCTCCAAATGAAAAAGTTCTGGTCAGCATGACTATCAATAAGGAGACAGAACCAGCAGGGAGCTCCAGTTCTGCAGTAGGGATTATACTTTGGGAGACTTCGCATGCTGATTTCCGATATGATTAATCAGGTGAAATGCACAGGGCTTTGTAGTGTGAAGAAATCTGTTTTGAAAGGAAGTCTATTCTTGTTACTAATGACAGACAAGAAGGCAGGGATTTTTTTTTTCTTTTCCAGTTGCAGAAGTCTTGAGTTTTAAACAATTAGCTCACAAGGGGAAAATACATTTAAGTAATATTAAGGCTTAATTTAGACTAACACAAGCAGTGAAATTCAGAATTAGGGCTTCTGCTGATTTCAGCCTTATCTCATGCTGGGCCTGGCTATTAGTAGTGCATGCAGGGTTTGGTCCAGCAAGTCTTAGTGCAGGGCACAGCAGGGTGTGCAAAGTTGTTGTGTTCCAGTGCAGTCTATGGATTTCTGCAAACAAGGTTAAATGCATGTTTCTCCACAATGTGATAGCAAATCTCAAGTGCCTGTGCACCCAAACTAATAGTACCGGTTGGGATGGCGAGAATACATCCACTGAGAGGAGCTGTTATGTTAGTTGATGTATCTAACACAGCAGCTGCAACTGTGCGTGGTTATTTCAGTGATGTACCTTGATGCCTTCCTGCATAGACAGATGGGGGATGTGGGGGGATAGCCGACAGTACAAGCTGCTAGTGCATACTTCATTAACCTGGAATCAGCCCATCCTTGCATGGAAAGCAGCTCTGTGGATTTTGAATAGAAGCAATTATTGTGAGTGAACAATAACTGCTTTTCGGAGTGAGGCAACTTAGCTCTTTTGGGGTCATACTTTAGGTGAATGTACTACAGTATTTAAATAGTTGGTAAAGGGTCAATAGATGATTGATAGGTATTTCAATAAATAGTTAATTGATTGTTTTACATTGTCATAGAGTCACTTCAACAGGTCAATAAGTGAGTTAAAAGCCATGATAAAAAGCATATATATTACTTTCTACTGATGTGTTTATAACCCTCAGGAACACATATTATTCACGTCTGTAACATGATTAATCATTTATTAAACCATTGATAATAAACCATTCATAACTGGAACTTTAATATAAAATGTGACCTATTTTTGTTTTCTACAAAGTATATTATTTCCTTTGATTGGAGATCGTAAATGACAGAGCTGCAGTTCAATGGAGGACAGAAATGTGTTAAATCAAAGCAGTCATAGAGCTGACCACACAATAGCAATAAAAAATATTATTCAACTTAAAAAAAAGGCAATCCCTGGCTATGCAGTTCAGACTGCCAATGCCCAAATGTAGGTTGCAATTTGTGACAAAGACTCAAAATAAGGGACAAGAAATATTCCCACAGGGGAGTTAAGATGCTGTGGGATTCCTCCCTTCAGTGTAATTACACTTTCTATAACCTCAGTTTCATGATTCTTTAGTTGTGATGTTAGTTATTTTCAGCAGTAAAAGTGAAGGGAAACAAATATTTTATGGAAATTCAGGAACTTTGGGACTAAAATGAGGGACCTGACATGAAAAGATGGATGTTTCAGAAGCATGTCCCCTTCCACAGAAGCACAGATTTCACTCAATTAGCCAGATACTGTCATATGAAAATCACTGTGTACACAGAAGTTTAAGCACTCAGATACTTCAGTATTGAGAGCCACTGAAGTAGAGATGAGTGAATAATTGATATTTTTTGTTTGGATGGCTGAACCACAAAAAATTATTTTTGTTTCAATCGAAACTGAATTTTTCGTTTTTTCTTGCCAAAATGCAAAATAATGAAAAAAAAAGATTTGTTTCAGACCAAAACCCATCCAAAATGGGGTAGACGTGGAGAAAGGAAATATTTTTTTGGGATGGGGGAGTTACTTTGGGTGTTTTTCACCTTTTTTTATTTTTTAAAAACTAAATATAGCTAAATTTCCAAATAAAGCAGTTCAAATGGAAAGTCAAAACATTTCATTTTTAATTGGTTCAAATGAAGTTAACTTTTTTGAAACCAAAATGCTTTCTTTTCAGACAAATCTGTTTGTCAAATTCAACCGGTATTCATGAATAGTTTAGATCATCCCAAAACTTCACTTTTCAGTGAATTTGCTATTCAACTCCCTCCCGATTTTGCCCAGCTCTACATATAAATACCTAGATAGATGGTGAAATCCTGGCCCCATTGAAATTATTGGGAGTTTTGCCATTGGCTTCAATGGGGCCACGATTTCATTCATACAGTCTGAGTGTAATATTATCTCAAATTCCATAGGCACACAGCATGGCTAAAATACTAAGATCCGATATAGTGTGATTTAGCTGTGTTTTACAAAGAAAGATAAAAGTCATTAGCCCAGATCCTCAGAGGTATTTGGGCTTCTAACTTGCGCTGAAATCAATATGAGTTAGGTGCCTAAGTATCTTTGAGGATCAGGCCCATTATCTTTACTGTTCAAAAAGAGGGAGGAAATTGAGACACAAAGACGTGAAATAACCTACCCTAAGTCACACAGAGGTCAGTGAGAGAGCTGGGAATGGAAGAATCCATGCCTTCTCATTATCAGTCTTATGCCCTATCTCCTGGCCCACCCTGCTATCTAGCCACTTTTAATAGGATAGTTTATCAAAGTCCTTGCTAGGAATTTTCGGGCCCCAGTCGGAAACACTGTGGGGGTGGCCCTTCCTTACACCACCCCAGCGGTAACTCCTGGAACAAATGTAAACATTTAGGACACAATTCTGCTTTCAGACCTGCACAGCAGACATATACACATATCAGTGGGACTCTAAAAAGAGCAAAATATCAATCAGAATGAGCTGTGTGGCTCAGAGGGAAACATTTTGCCCTTGTGATTTTATTCACACTTCTAATTCATAGTGGCATAGGCTATCCCACTACTAAAGTGCCATATAACCACAGGGCTTGTTATTAAACTCATGTAACTTGTTTCCTTCATTTGCAGTTCTGAAACTTAGGTACTTACAACAATCAACAACTACCTGAAAAGACAAATTAGTGGCCAAGCTTTTTCAGTCTGCTTCTTCTGTGCAAAAAACTCCCCAAAACCAACACACACAAAAAACTTGGACTTGACCCAGTTTAATTTTAAGACACAGAAAACTTCACATTCCTCCAACCTGGTTATTCAATTAAATATGGAAATAACCCAACATGTTCAGCCATATTTTGTCCTGAACAATTTCACTGTAAAATACGAGAGCTGTTTAAAATACTTGCAAAAAAATAAGTATGAGAATGAAAAGCTTCACATTTACTTTCTTTTGCTCTCTTGTAATTTTAAAACCATGAAACTGTTTTTATTTTAAATTTGTAAAAACCCCATATGCCACACCAGAGACCAGAGCACATCTGCAGGGCTTATAACTCTTTGCAAATATTCATGTAATGCTCAATTGAAACAATATGAGTTGGTGCAAATGTAATTGCAAGATAATTTATATGAAATTTCCTAATAAAGAGGTAGATGAGAAAGAAGAGATCACCTTTTGTCTTTCCAGCGAGAACTATTTTTTCTGAGATAAGAGGAGTAGAGGAGACCCATTAGAAAATGAAAATGATTCATAGCGCTTTATAAATATTTTTGTATTTTTGTTTACATTCAGGAGAGCTGTACAAGTATAAACCAATTCCTGTGCACCTGCTAAGAAGCTGTCTGGTTTTATATTTAATATTGCCGTACTCTTTAGGAAAAGTTTTTCTGCTTTTTTGAATATGGATACATAGAAATAATGTTATTGCTGGATTTATGTGGAAACTCTGTTATTGCACTAAAATATAGAAGAAATATAGGGCAGGTATTTTCATGAGGTCTAATAACTTTTCATATACTATTTTTATAGAGGTGATTGGTCACTCTTGGCTTTTACTTCTTTTTTCAAATTAAGGTGCATCAGAGAAACAATGGCATTGCCTAGGGTGCACACCCTACCTCCAAAATGTACGCCTCTGGCCTGCATTGTTAACATGCCTATTATCTATGTATTTGGCTTCTTCTGAAGCAAATGACAAGCATACTGAGTTGGGCAAGACTGTCACTGCTTTTTTGACATGGAAAGATACCCACAAGGTGGAACTAGACTGAGATCACTAAACTCATTCTTATTTGTTACCCGGACAAAATTGTGATGCAAGATGCCAGAAGTGAAAGGTCATGTCACTTGCCACGTAAGAGCAGAAACTTTCTGTGGGATACTTGATCTCTCAAGGGTTTTATTTTAGTGCTGTCAAAAGGTTAAAGTGCCAATACATAATATATAACGGTGGTGGTGATCTTCAGCAAAGTGAGTAGAGGAGAGGTAGATCTGTGCAGGAATGGTAGTGGGAAGCAGTAGTTCTGCAACATACTTTCCCTTGCCTTTGATTCCATGTAGGACCCACCTCACAGTTCGTCTGCAATCTGTGGGTCAGGAAATTTTGATTTTAGGGAGGAAGGGAAGGAGCTGAAGAGCAGTCGCTCGATCTAGCATGAGTCCTCCAAAGCCTAGGGCTATCCAAGTGCGAGTACGAACACACATTTTTTTACTTAAACCCCGCCGTACTCAAACAGCCATTCTGCCATCATGTCTAGGCTAAAGTTATGGAGCCCCACCTGCTGCAATGAGTCAATAGGAATCCAGCAGCATTTCTCCTCAGGATTCTGCCATTTGCGAACAGGTTGGGTCAACAAAACAACCCTGCCACCCTGTTACAGAGAGTTAGTACTACTCCAGACAGCACTGAATCTCACAGAGCCCCTTTCCTTTTTGTAAGGGACTGCTCAGTGCAGCAAAAACAACATTTTACTCTTAAGACTGCAGGCTGGGGGACTTGATGCTTTATTCAACTGCATTACAACAAACTGAGCATAGGGGCAAAGGGAGGGAACTCCCACTATTAAATAGGAAGTAGGAAGGTTGGAGCTTGGCTCCATTCCCATATACTCTGGGTAACCTTGTTAACCTTGGCCATGGTGACACTTTATAACAGTTCTTCCAGGAATTGTGCTACTGGTTGGAGGAAGGCTTATAGCTCACCATGAAGGAGTAAGGCTCCCTGTGGAGTCTCCAGAATCCACAGAGTTGGAAGCAGCATTCCTCGTGGATATAAGGATTTTATAGGTCCAGGCTTCCTGCATTCCCCACAAAGCTACTTCCTCTCAGGGGAGAATTAGGGGACAAGTCAGTGAGGTTAAAGGCTCAGACTGTCCTCTTTTTCCATTGGTTTTGCTGTGTGAGGATACAATATGACCAAATTTCATAGCATTTAAAAATTATCTTCAATGTGGATCCCAAGTCAGGCCTGTTATGGCAGTTGGAAGCTCTTGGGTGGAATCTGCAGCTGAAGGGAAGTACTGCAGGGAAGCTGGGGAGAAACCATGTAGGAGAGGCAATGTTCCTGTTTTGGGTACTCAGTTTCTTGTTCTCATAGCAAAACCCAAACATTTAAAGCTCTTTTGTCTTGAGTTTGGGTTCCCCATGATATCATCCAGAAGAGCCTTGTTTTCTTCCCATTGATGTTAGCTCAATTCAGGCCAATAAGCCTGGTGTATTCAGAGAAATATTCTGAACTCTTTTTTTAAAAAATAGAAAAGATCTTGCTGACCAGATGGTTTTGCTTATGTTCTCCCAGCTCTGGCAATGCTGCAGTGTGGAAAACTGCAATGTGGAAAGTGATTAGCCATTAAGTTTTAATAATATATGGAGCTGGAGTCTGAGCTTTGCAAATGTATGAGATTGTAACTGAGTCTGCTGAAATAATCTCTGCCAAACAAAACATCAGGAGAGATTTATTTTCCTTGTACCAATCTCACCTCAGCATTTGATAGGGAACATATTTTAGTTATCCTGTCTTCTCTTCTGCCTGTGCCAGACACATAAAGAGGGCATCACAACCTAGGTAACCATTAATAAGTTGCCCTGGTATGGGAGGGTTGCCTGACAAGCTGTGGGCTGCAATCATTTATACAGTTCTCTTGGTATGTTCAGAAAGGTCTTTGCTCTTTCGTTTCAGCACTTTTATAGGAGCTCCGAGCTGGGGCTTGCATTTTTGTGTGGTAAGCTCACAAAGCTGGATTCCCCCTGGACTCACAAAACTTGCCCACATTCATATTTTACACAAGCTGCTCAGTGCAGCTGATTCTTCTGGTGTTTATTTTTCTTTATTTGAAATAATTTGTACATCCCTCTGAGGGGACCTTGCCTGTAATGACTGCTGGCTGTAGTGTTTAGGCAGGTACCCTCAGCTTCTCTCTCATGGTTCAGTCCCACCCCATCCATCACCTTTCCATCACTATGCCAGAGGTTGTCACTGATTGGGCAATGAAACATATGTTCAGGGAGGTCTAATTGTTTGTTTTTTAAAGAGCAAAACCCTGTCCTTGTGGCTAACTATTTTCATGCCTCATCCTCCCTGTTAAAATGCCCCCTCTTTGGGGGAAATAAGGATCCAAAACTTCAATGGTCAGTTCAGAAGTTTCAGATTGTATTGAAAATGCTGGAATTGGACTGTGAGTGTGCTGCAGGGATCCTTTGCACAACTGTGCCATGGCGATTTCCCTTACACATGTGTGCATGTGTGTAGGTGGGGAAGGGGGCGACTACAAATGACAGAGGTGTCTGTGCAAGTAAGAAAAGAAGCTTGGATCCAGATTTATATTTCATAGCTGCCCCTTTCTGCCTAAAAACCTGAAGCAAAGTGCTTCATCCAAACACTTCCAAACTTTGGGGAACTTTGAAGCTGGATCTAGATCAGGATTTTGCAGCTCGGAGTCATCTCTTCTTAGGAACAATGTTCAGTCAGATGAGTCCTTTGAATAGTGGGATAGCCCTTAGTGCTTTAGAATTAGGGATGTGTGACCCAGACTTTGCCGAAATTCAAAGCAGACCCAAAATGAACTGTTTTCGAGGGTCAAGTAATGTGGTTAAATTGCAAAGCAGGAAATATTCAGAATATTGTGAAAGAGCCTCATGAGATTTCCATTTCAGTTTTGCAGACCCTACAGGTTCAATTAGTTAATATATTCTGAATAAACATGCAGAGATTTGGGTGCTTAGCCGATCTAACTAAATTTCTGATCTTTGGAAGTTTGACCATTATTATTATCAGCTATTAGAAAGGTAAAAACCTTGAGCAGTCATCAGATTGATCCTTTTTCAATTGCCATAAGCATGTGGTGGACTTCCACAGTCTGCTAGTCCATGTTACAGGTGGCCAAATGTGTATGAACTGGTGACGTTTATCCTTCCCCCTAATCCAGGACAAAATGAGGGAATAGCTTATAATCTTTCTAGGGGATGAAACTTGGAAATGAATCTGATGCAATGTAAAATGCATTTAGCCTTCATACAAACCTAACTCAAAAACAAAACATTGAACAGATTCTACTGAATGTGACCCAGATTACAGGCTGCAAACTTCACAGAATCTGCTAACTGCTGGGGATGCAGCCTTTCACATGCCTCACTATCACAGATCCTGTGGTCCTGGAACATGAGTGCTTCTACATGAGCAATCATTTGCAATCACATGTCAGAAGCACTAAACTTACCCCCCTCTGCCAGCTTAGCTTTGATGTCTGTCCTACCGTACCAACTCTCACCTTATATGCAAGAGTTTTATGAGACATTGGAAAGATCCACATCGTTCCCCAATCTCAAAGAAGAAATTAGAGTTAGTATCTACCTTCCTAATGGAAAAAGCCACCCTCACAGCCCTGGGGGATGTTTCAAGACTCTTTATGATTGCATATTATTATAAGTGCTCTGCACAAGCGCATAGGTTCTCTTGTGGTATTCCTTCCTCAGCTCTGTCTCCCCCTCTTTCCTTTGCTTTCCTTTCTGTGACTCATTATCTTCTTCAGTCTCCTCAGTTTTCCTTCCATATAGATGGATAAGGTGCTCATTAAATATTGTTAACCTCCTGGTTGCCCCTACTTTCTCTTATTTCTCTTTCAATACTTTCTATTTTTGTCTAAATAATGACAAACATCTTGAACCAATCTAAACCTTGAAATGTTTCCTGTTAACGTTTTCTACCAATTGTTTGCTCGTATTGAGTGAAACTTCTTTAGACTGTATCCATGCTGCTTTTTCTGTAAATCTGTAGTCTGACTATGAAAATATAAATACAAATCTTTAGGGGTAAAAAATTCTCATCACGTTACTACTATCTAGGCACCAAGATGTAAGTACTCATAAGTAAGTAAATGAATAAAAGTGCCACCTAGCCAAAGGTCTTCAAGTGCTTTACAGACATTAAAGCCAACTCCTGGTTCCACTGAAATTTATGGGAGTATTACCATTGATTTCAGTGACAGCAGGGTTTGGCCCAATTTTTTCTTTGAATTATGGGAAGAAATTAAGGCTCTCTTCAGCTCATCTGCAGGGAACAGAAAATACTGAAGGCTGTTTAGGCCTATAGCATCTGCCAGTTGACACAGTTTTCTATCATTAGATCTGTTCGCATTGCTTTGGAACAAACTCTCATTTCTGTCAGAGAGGTCTATTTTTAAACTAGTGTGTGGACACAAATGGAGATACATCAGTCCAACTATACTGCCTATAGGCTGTGCTAGGAAAAAAGCCCCTCTAACAGCAACCTCATTCCCCCAGAACATGAGGTGTAAAACAAAAATTACCCCTGTGTTTCAAACCAGGACATTACAGACCATTTGAAAAATATACCGATAGAACTGACAGGATGTTTGTCTTCTGGCTCAGACAGAGATCAAGATACCTTTAAAAGCACTGAGACACTGACAACACATTCCCTAGCAGATAAGATCAATATAGAGAGTTTTCTCCTGCTTCAGTTAAATTACAGGGCTCTGCTATGGTGACTGCTCTTGCCACTGTTTGAAACGTAGTAAACTATTTCTAAATACTTTGATCAGCTTTGTTAAACCAGTTAAATTTAAACACAATCTTATTAGACACATGAATCAGATCCTTTATTTCTCCAGCATCAGTTATTTTTGGTCTAAAACATACCCAGCATTGTCTGGTAAGGAGCACACCTTGAGGAAAGCTCCCAAATGACTTGTTAGTTGGAATCTGGATATGGTAATGAGAATAATTTAGGAATGAAAACCCCATACTTTAATTGAGCTGCATCCTTACTAAAGTATTAGTTCTTTTTCAGCTCCATGGTGCAATGATGACTTTGCAAAAATTCACCATTTGTTTAATCCCTCTTGGCAAGTATGGATTGTCTGATGGGATGTTGCTTACGCACAAATGGAAGGAGATGGGTGGGGGAGGGAATGTGGGCTTTGCATGTGCCATGGTATTTGAGTCAAAGCTATATTTGAATAAAAGTCTTGTCTGTAAGTTTACAAACAGGCAATTATGGCTCTTGCAGTTATCTAAATCCATTTTCTTCCCTTCTAATTTTATGGTCAAAAGCATTACTGTTGTTTTTAGACTTTCATTATAACTGCAGTAGCCACAGAAAGAACCACATGTTGTTTGTTTGTTTATTTGTGAAACAAATTATGCCCCTCTGCAATCTTTACTGTGTAATTTGTTTTGGGTGTGCAGTTTACAAGAATGTGTGCACTGGTCTAAACTCCCCCTCACCCCTGGAATTAGGAGATGAAGCAGCAGAATTCACATGCAAGTGGTTGTAATGTTAGTGTAATAGTTATAGGTCATTATATCACCAAAGTCAGGAATAATTTGACATAACAGAGCCTTCCATTTGCGTCTGTGCTCAGTGCCCCTAATGAATAAAACATGGCT
Source organism: Chelonia mydas (assembly GCF_015237465.2). Lineage (NCBI taxonomy): Eukaryota > Metazoa > Chordata > Testudines > Cheloniidae > Chelonia > Chelonia mydas. The sequence continues at coordinate 87,822,202 of NC_051245.2, forward strand.
GTCGGAATTAAAAGGTATAGAATTACTGTTACATACTCTGAGTATTGTTGAGTGCAATTCAATAAAATTATAGCTCTCTCCCCATTTATCACTTGTGGTCCATTTTGTTTAACAAATGCAATAGTCAGTGTCTGGTTACACTTGACTATGCAGGGAACTGGAGTAGGAAATCTTTGAAATGCACCACTTAACATTTTCATTTGGTTTCTCTGTGTTTGCGTGCTGGTTTATATATATAGGTTAAACAGAATAGATGCCATTCAATAGTTTAGCTACAGTTGCCAGCAGAATATCTTTATAGTTTCTACTTGCAGTTGCCCCAATCTGAGCCATCTGAGAAACCTTCTCTTTGCCCTCCAGATGTGTGTGGTTTGGAAATCTGCCCAGAGCCCTGCACAACAGACTTAGGACAAGGTCATGAAAAGCCTGTGTTTGGCCCTGAAAACTCCATGAATTGGCATTTTCCAGCAAATGAAAACTACTCAACTTCCCTGCCTAATTCATTTTCACATACACTGTTTGTAAGATGTAAGCAGATATATAACTGATCGGAGCTGATTTTAAAAATATCACTCCTGCCAGACCCTCAGCCTCATAAACTCGCATCACTTGAGGTCAATGGGGCTATGTTAATTTATACTAGCTGAGGATCTGGGCCTCAATCTTATTCTATAAGTATTTTATGTCTGGTCCCATGATGGGTCATTGCTCTTAAAATCTGGTTCTTTAGAATCATTACAGAACTCCATCCTCCTCCTCCCCTATTCAGACACTAATATAGAATCTCCTATAGTATCGGATTTATCACTCATTTGCTCTGTATACAGTCCATTGGCCAATCAACCAAATACCTCATAGCAGTTTAGTCATGTGAACTTTTCTCAACTAACAAAAGCAAGAACTTAACTTTATTTAATTACAAAAGGCAGTTTATCAATGTCATGCCTCTCTCACAGAAACTCCTGCCACTTCCTCTGAGCAAAGGTGCAATTTTTCTAGGCAGCAGAGACCTGGGTCTATTTGAGGAGGCTCTCCAGGAGCATGAATCCAGTGCCATCCTAGAGCATGCATGATGTCTCCACTTGGGGAAACAGACTTCACACCCGGAGTGAAGGCTTCAGTTCCCTCAGGACAACTTACTTGTGCTATGAGAGGAATGCTCACAATCCGAGACAATAAAACATCCACAATTGAATAGCAAGAACACAGAAGATATGCAGCCCATGCTGAACTTCTCCATTTATACTAACAAGGGTAGGAAAACTTGAAATGGGAAATGGTAGAAAAAGGAGGATAAGATAAGCCAATGCAAAAAAGAGACAAATACTATAAAACCCCACAAATACATCATTCTACTGAACAGTGGCACCAAATGGCTCCTTCTCATACAAGGCTAACTCCCCACTACCATTATGGGATGGATAAAGTATTAGAATCGATCAACATTTTTCAAACTTAACATTTTCATTTTTTTTTAAAAACATCTTTTTTTGAACAAACAATTTTAAAAAAACTATTGCCTCTTTTTTTTTGTTTTCTCATAACATTTTAAACAACATTTAAAATCACAAATGTTAGTGAAATGATTGTAGAAATACTCCAGTTACTAAAACCCCTTTTTGGTAAATGACAAGTTCGAGAAGCACTTCAATAACAGTTTGATAATATTTTCAATAAAAATGTTGCTGAAGATCGATGAAAATGGGTCCATTTTGAATTCTGCAAAAAGGAAACAACTTTGTTTTTTAATTTTGTTACAAAATTCAAAATGGTAATGTCAGCTATAATAAGTATATTGAGAACTCAACAGTAAAGAAGAACTCAGTCATAATGAGTCTGCAAGTGTGGCTGGCTTGAACATAGTGTGGCCTGGTGGTGTACGTAATTCAAATGATCATCGTCCCTAAAGCTTCTCTCTTTCTCTGTCTCACTGTAGACATTGTACAGTTTCTGTATAGAACCTCCCCAGAACACCTCCTGTCTGGTTTCCTACATTATATTTAACAAACTAGCAATGGAGCATATGCATAAGTCCATCTCTATTCAGCAAAGTGGTTAGGCACTTGAAGTCAATGTGAAGTATCAGCTTAAGCGCTTTGCTGAACAGGGATCTAAGGCACAGAATCTCTTGCTTTGTGTGGTAATCTATTGTAATGAGTCACTCATTGAAAAGCGTCAAATATTTTTGCTAATAAGCCTACAGATCTGAAATGGTAAAAACAACATTACACTGGAGTACACTTTGCCTACAGAGGCACATTGCTAGGTCCAAAACCTAGGTATTATTTGTACTGTACTCATGCTGACTGACCAGCTTCGAAGGGAAGAGTTAACATGCATGAAGAGTTTACTCATAAGAACAGCTTGATAAAGATGATCATTCGTCTTTGGCATATTAAACTGGAGGATGATTAATATAACCTGGAGTGAGGACATATACTTAGCGCATACAAGTATACAAAAGAAAACCCAACAAACCTGAGATAAATGTATTGCTTAAGGAAGGTCATTTCTCTTTAACCAACCATCCCTGGGCTCCCCAAAGGGACTACTCTATTACCTTTATAATGAACTACAGCAACCTTTTAAGTGGTTTTATGCAGATAGAGATGACCTGGCCTGATTTTTGTTTGTTTTTTGAGGGGAGGAAGACAGTCTCGTAACACTAGGCATTGGGATGGGTGGAGGGCAGAAATTCAAAAGCTACTTTTACACAAGTAGCCATTTGCAAGTGCAAAATCCACACAGACATGCATAGATGGGCATTTGTGTACCCAGTATTTATGTATGCAATCCGCTGATGTCTGTGGGCACATCGAGATGTGAAATAAACGGGAGCAACTGCACATACACAAGAGGCAATTTTTTGGCCCCCTTAAAAATATATCCCCTGAAAGCCCGAGTAGTTTTTGCTCTGTGACAAGGTCAAAAGTGCAGTTTGTTTGTTTTGAAAATGGCATAAAATATAAGAACCAAACCTTACTCTATTATATTCTCAGCATGACTTGGCTTTCATGGTATCGTACCTTCCACAGAGCCAAGCATATTAACATAGAGCTAAATCCTGCGGTCCTTATTCAAGACCTAAGTTCCTCTTGTACTGGGAAAACCTGTGGGTGGGGAAGACAGGGGAGGTTTTCCTTCCTGGAGATTTCTGCCTAGTTGTTCCATCAGGGGTGGAGATATGAATGGTGTTACTCCCTCTGTAACCTTGGAACAGGCTGCAAGGCTGACCCACCATCCCTGTGAATTACAAGGTATCAGTGGGAGGCCATGATCATCGGCATGATGGAACAGGCCTACACACCAGCTCTGTGCCAGTGGTAACCCCTCCATCCCCCAATTCGTGGCAGTGTGGGTGTAATGAAGGTACAGTGCCAGGGCTCCCGCAGCCAGCAGATACATTGGAGGTCTTCTTAAAGAGAGATTCATATGGCAGACAGGTCCAGCAAAAATATAGCACTGCCACAGGCTGGGTTGTGTTTTTGCTTTTATTCCACGGCACAGCACTATGGGGGTATCACATGTACCCAGTGGCCTGACCCTGCTCTCCTGGACTGTCCTTTCCCTCTGCATGGATTTTGCGTGTGTGTGTGAGAGAGCAAGCATTGACATCCCACTCATGTTGTTATTGTAGTCCAGATCCTCTGCGGGTGTAAAGCCCCATCGTGCCATTGACCTCAATGAAGCTACACTCATTTACACCAGCTGACGATCCAGCCCATCTTTCAAACCTGTTGCCCAGCAATAGCGACTGAGAAGAAAGTAACTTTTCCACAGACACAGCAATATGAGTGCATGATACAGTGACTACCCAGGCAGTCTGACTTCTAGCATGCTGCGGAATGCAATGCTTGGTAACTAAGTACAGGTCTTAGGAGGAGGACCAAATAGATATGCAAAGGCTGTTTCCCACGAACACCAATAGGGATGTCTTTGTGTTTTGCCTCCTGCCCATGTTTAGGTTACACTTGCACTCAGCAGGAGAGTGGGGTGGGGGGAGAGAAAACCTTTTGTAGTGGTAAACACCCATTTTTTCATGCTTTGTGTGTATAAAAAGATCTTCTATACTTTCCACAGTATGCATCCGATGAAGTGAGCTGTAGCTCACGAAAGCTTATGCTCAAATAAATTGGTTAGTCTCTAAGGTGCCACAAGTACTCCTTTTCTACTTGCACTCAGTGAAAGTGTTGAAATTACTCCAGGTTTTGTTTTCAAGTCTGCCTTTGCTGAAGAAAGATGGCAGGGCAGGGCAGCTGAGCTTTATCATGCCCTTCAACAGTATTTGTAATAAGGCAGGGAGGAATGTGCCATTTATTCCAAGAACACAGTTTTTTATCCACCCTTTTTGACACTTGCTTGGCAGTACTACAGGAAAATAAACCACCATGTAACCAGAAAACTTTTTAACAGCTATATTGTACCTCAGTGCTATTCCTACCCACTTATACTAAAGACAAGCAGGAGACGCTGGCTGCATCAGTCAGAAAACTAACAGGAGGAAACCCTGAGTGTAGAATTCATATAATTTTTCATGTGCAGTGAGAGCAAACAGTTGTCAGAATAAACTAGTTGCTGACTGAATTAAAGTACATTGTGCTAATGGTAATCTTTGCAGAGAAGTCTGGAATGTGTAGCAGAGCACAGTATGGGAATCAAACCTTGTACTTTTCTCTCTCTACTCCAATCCCAGCTTATCTATCACTGCTCACCTCTCTGTCCCTCCTCAGCCTGCCCACTGTTGGTGCAAGGAAACCTTATCCCCTGCAGATCCTGCCATCTGGAACAGCCTTTGTCACTCGCTCGCCTCTCTTTTAACTCTCATCTGAAAATGGGGTGTGTCAGGGCTAGCATGGCATATACAACATGCTGCTGATTCTGGGCCAGCAGAGCCACGACAGCCCCCATGCTGCTCTAATTTATGCTGTGGGTAGATTCAGCCCCCTGTCATTTTAGGTTTGGGGCAGCAGGAAGGTGGCTTAGAACTACTAGTCCCCATCTCTTCAGCCCTCCGTTTTAAGTGCGACTTCATCCCTGTGGTGAATCCAGCCCATAATCTGTAAAGCTTTTAGGGATACAGTGTGAATAAAAGTCCAATAGGAAACACAGAGCAGCTGTCCCTTCCCCAGGTAGGTGCCTGTGACTGCCTGCTCCCTAACTAACTCTCCCTGTCCTCTTACAGGAACTTTTCCCCCAAGCAGAACAGCGCTGGCATGGCTAATTTGAACCCCCTAATGTATGTTTCTCTCCTCCAGCTGGTAGTCAGTGCCCTTAACTCCTGTTTTAGTTTCCCTCTTACTTACTCCTGAGGATACTGTACATGCCACTACAGTTTGGAAAACAAAATTGGATTGGATTTTGTCTTTGGAGTTATTTCCATCCATTTTGCTATTCCCTAGATGTGGGTGGTATTAGTAATTGTATAAGACCTACCTTGCTTCTTTGTGTACATATCTACGTGTCCTCCCTACTTTGTGAATTTATAAAGGGCCACTGGTTGATCAGTAGCAGGGAGTTTTGTGGGAACACAGCAGATTACAGAAGAGTCCTAGACCTCTGTTTCAATGGAGACTCATACAGATTTATGAGATCTAGTCTTGGGTCCTGTGAGTCCCTCCCCTTTATACTTTGCAGTGTTCAGGGTTATGTTTATGTAGAGTGGACACCACAGAAATAAATGTCAAGGAGAAAACTGCATTTACTCCACACTGGGCTTGATTTCCCCCCTGTTACACCAGGGTGACTATGGAGAATCAGGCCTGTTGCTTCTTGGAGGGAGGAATCACAAAGAATTCACAGGGGAAAAATCCTTTCTAGTAGTCACTGCTTTGTGAAATTGGAGCTGTGTACAATAAATGTCTGTCAGAAATGGCTTCTCTGGTAACCAGGATTTGACGCATAGGGCAGAATGGAGCCCAAACTATACCTTAAGATTCAGAGGAACAGCTAAAATAACAGTGTTCCCTATTCAAATTACATACAGAAAATGTCTTGACAAGACCTGCTGATCAGGTTCATAGCAAATGCACCATTTCCCAACTATCCCAGACAAAATCAGCAGCACCTGGGTGAAAGGCAGATGGCTGAACCTGGTCAAGAAACTGGTGGAAAGAGAGAACCATCTGGAAGACCTAGCAATGACTATCACCTGGCCCTCGTTTTACCCCCAGATTGTCAGAATGATCTGCAGCCTCCTCACTGCTGCTGGACTCACAGATTACAATAAGCAGAGGGAAAAAATCTCTCCAAACTTTCCTCCATTTATGACTTATCAAAAGACTATGCCCCATCTTATCCAACACAGACCTGGCCACCATGACGCATGTCTGCAGGCTGGCCTAGTGCAATGCATTATCCCTAGAAATGAGCGGTCTGGCATGCCAAATGCTTCTATTAGTCAAGGATGCTACTGCTTTCCTCCTCAGCAACACCACTTGTCAAAAGCACATCAACCTGGAGTGCAACTCACTACACTAGCTCCCCATGAAATACTAAGTCAAAATCAAGGTCTCAAGGTTTATCTTCAAGGCCCTCAATGGACTTGGTCCAAGATACCACAGAGAGTGTCTCTTATCGTGACAGTGACCTCCTATGACAGCTGCTTTCCTCAGGAATGATGAAGTTGTCAATCTCAGAGGTGAAGCTCATAGAGGAACAGTGAGAGACAGGGCTTTCTTGACAACAGGGTCAGGAGTCTGGGACTCCTTACAGAGCACATTAGAATGGTCACACCACTCGCAGCCTTTGGAACAAGGCTTGAAACTCATGACTTCAACCTAGTATTCTCACAGACACAACTCAAAACAGTGAAGATGGAGGGAAGAGGAGGAAGAGGAAGTCAAAGAGGTAGAAGCAAAAAAGGGGAGAGAGAGAGGAGGAAGGAAGGAAATTTAAAATTAAAGTGACGATTACCTCAGAGAAGTAAGGAAAAAAGTTGGACAATTATGCCAAGATTTTAAAAAAAGAATACCTAAATTTATGTTCCTAGTTTGTATTTAGGCACTTAAATAAGTGGTCTGCTTTTCAAAAGTGCTGAAGTGCTTTCACCTTGCCCATCTGAATAATGTTAATACTCAAAGCTTAACCTGGGGTACATGTTTTTGAAAATCTGGACCTTCTACCATTGGCCTACTGCAATTTGGGTTATTAACCTTGGAAGGCAGTCAGACACTATGGTGATGACTGCAGCTATAAGAATCTATTTGTCTTCAATGGTGCCAGGCTTTCACCACATAGGGGGCAAACTACTTACATGTTGGACTTATTATTTGACTAAATCGTCCTTAGAAAGTTGGGCTATTGCACATTACAGTTGAATGTGAATACACTACGCCATTGCTTAAATAAATGAGTATATTATTGAAGAGTTAAATCGTTGTGTTGTATGCCTTGACCTAAAGAAATGTAATTGATGTGAAGGGATTTTATTAATAATGTGGATTTAATTTGAACATGAGAACACGAAATGGTCACAAAAATCAAAACACATTTAAAAGGTTTTGAATTGTAATATCTTGAAAGAAAACTGAAAACTGAAATATTATCACAGGGAAGAGGCTTGTGGCAAATCAAGAAGAAATACAAAAAACCTGTTATAAAAACTAAACTCAGACATGCAGGGTTGCTTCATTTCCATAATAACGAAAAACAAACACCCAAACTCTTCAGGGCAAGGACTGTCTTTTAGTCTGTTTGCACATCACTTAGCACACTGGGGCCCTGATCTCCAGTCCATAGATGCTACCATAATGCCAACAGTAAATAAAAATACTAATAAATTCAACCCCCCAGGGCCTGAGTCTGCATTCCTTACTCATGTAAACTCTGATTGAGTGGGTTTACCTGCTGAATGTTGACAAAAGAGGCATCTGGCTGGACTCCCAGAAAATCAGGTAGCAGTTATGGCCAGGCCAGCTGTTTTTCATCTACTTATGGCTAAGGGGGTTGCAACTAATCCTTTCTGTTGCAGACATTGCAACTATCAGCAGCAGATTAGACTACTGCAGTACATACTTTGCGGGGCTACATCTTGGATTTATCTGGAAACTGATGCTGGTGCAGAATGTTGCAACTTGCTTTTTTAAAGGGCACATCTTGCCAGGAACTGATAAAATCAGTGCTTTTGGATCTGCTCTGGCTACTTATTAATTACTGGGAAGAACCTGAGTGGTTGGTTTTGAACTGTAAAGCCCCAAAGTAGACCTGTGACCTATTTCTCTGAAAAAAGACTACATCTCTGTGTCATAATGACAGACCGGAGATGAGAGGCTATTCCTGAACTGGAGCCTCACCTGGATAAGAGAGAGGGGGCAGCTGGAAGGGAACTCTCTGTAAGGCTCTCCTCAGCTTCGGAACGGATTCCCACCCTTTGCTTGCAAAAACCCTAATTTATTGATATTCAGGGCATGCTGGAAGGCCCATTTGTTTAGCGTAACTGTGAGGAAATGGAAGGTTCTAGAAGGAGATCTTAATAATAATAATAATTATTATTATTATTAATTTTTGCTGCTATGTTATTATTGGTTGAAATGGAAGTGAGGCTACAGGAGTGGTCTAATTTCTGTCAATATAAGATCGGTCATGGAGTGCCTAGGGGAAGATCTAGATTCTCCTTTTTCAGTGGATGTGTGGGTGAGTCTAAGCAAACAAACAAGTATCTTTGTTGAAAACATCCACTCCATTACAGAGCAGCACAGCCCTCCCTCTTGTAAACACATCCACTTTCTTCCTAGGGTCTTCTTAAGTGAGCAGGCACTTTCTAACCTTCTTCCTCAACCTTAGTCCTACTATGGTAAAACAATGACATTTTGAGTCTAAAAGGCACCAGCTTTTATACTGTATTATAGACCTTCCCTAAAACTAGTGATCTGAAGTTGAACTGGGTGAAGTGTCCATCTCTTCTCCCATAGCAAATGGTAAGGTGTTCAGTGTACAGGGCCTTACAGGCCTTTTACAAACAAACCCCGTTGCAACACAGAAGCATGGCAGTTCTGGGTCTTGTTGTGGCCTCCATTTTCAAGGTAAATGGAACCAGTTACTCTTCCAAAAGTCTAAGCTCCCAAATGCGGAGGGAAAGCTGCTTACCAACATGCTTCCCACTTCTACTCTTTTCAGCTCACAGACTTTTTCTCTTTTTGTTTATTAAATTAATTTTTGGCAGTAACATAACACCTGGAATCCTGCCATTTACTGTTTTAAAAATGTCTCCTGAAAAGGAAGAGAGAGAAGTAAGGGGAGTACAAAAGCCTAGTGAAGCTGATCCCCAGCATATGTAATGAACACCTTTTTTAAAAAGTACCCTAAAGTTTATTTTGTGTTGACTTCACTTTAGGTCAGGGCTCAGGGGAGAAAGGAAAGGAGATCTTTAAGCAGGGATTATTGGACATTTCAAGGTAATGACAGGGCAGCTTGAGAGAACTAAAGTATGGGGTTTCCTTAAAGTGCGGCTGCCAAGGTAACAAGATCATTTCATGAATTTTTAAAGCAGGAAATGTTGCTTCTAGTAAAAAAGAAAGACACCCCTCCCCCTAGAAACACAGTTACAGTAAAGCAGAGGAAAATCATTCTCATCGTGGGCACAATAGTACCACAAGCCCTCAGGGCCGCACAGAGGATTTGGGGGGCCAGGGGCAAACTCTGAAACTGAGTTCCCCCTAGTCATCCAAAATAATTAAGGATGCAAAACATGGAGGGAAGGACCTTCAGAGAGGGGGGGAGATGTTGGAGAGCAAGCCCGATCCACACTCACACAATAGCAGCGACTCCTGGATCCGACTCCCCTCTCTGGGCATGGAGACCCAGTGCACAAGCTTGTAATACCGCTCAGCTTGGTCTGGGTTGTAGTGCCCCTCAGGTTGGGGGCCCTCTCAGACAGGGGGCCTGAGGCAAACTGCCCTGTCCTGGGCAGCCCTGCAAGTCCTGAGGAGGGGGCAGAGTGTACTTGCCCTGACACAGAAGCGGATGAGGTACCAGACTGTGACTCAAGGAGTCACCATATGGTCCATATTTCCCCCTTGCTAGTAAATGTGTCAGCCTGGTACCTAGTGCAAATTCCTTTCCCCTCTGCACTGACTGAGCTGGATCATCCCAGAACACTGGGGGAGGGCAGAGGGAGCCTTGGAGTGCTGGATTCCCATCTCCCCACCCACTTGCCGACTACCTGTGCAAGAGGTAGCCCTGTGGAGTCTGCTCCCTACCCAACCCCCATTTTACTACCCGGGACACAGGCAGCTCATACAAGGAGCAAAGGGGTGCCTTACTTCTTTGTCTGTGCACAGAGTGCAAGTTACAATGTCTCGCTTTGTATTTATTTCTTTAATTGCAAAATGACAAAAATATAATAGAAAGCACATAATATGTATGTATACAAACCCTGTCTCTCTCTCTTTCTCCCCCTCATGGTATGTTGCTTGTCATGTTAGATTGTAAGGTCTCGGAGACAGATACCTCCGTGCCTGTACAACACCTACTGCAACGGGTGCTATTGTACTAGACATATGAAATAATAACACTACTAACGTTCACTCACTACACCTACTTCATGTGAGAGGCAGGCTGTACTTCCCCACATTGTATGTCCTCTGCTACCCTGTTCTGCTGCTCTCCTCTCTGCAGGAGTCGGATGAGGATTGGGCCTTGCCAGCTGCCTGTGGTGCCTTGTTTCTCTTTGTACAACTCACAACATTTCCTCCTCTGAAAACAAAATTAATAATGATGGACATGGGCTTCCTCGTTATTATTTCCTGTCCTAATTGGTTTGTTTGGCATTTCCCCAGTTGATTTCAGTGGAACTCTGCTGGGCTGGCCAGCTTCCATGTGCTTGGAGAGGAAATACACAGTTTACCCTCATGTAACACTGAGTAACAAGATATGTGCCCTGTAGCCCATGTTTCAGGAGGCAGGAAAAAACACTAGACTATAAATGATTCTTGTGTCAAGGATATGTATGTTCTTTGTCTCAAGTATAGTGAACCCTGCAAAGCAGGATGTCTTAAAGAGACACCATCAACTAGTTTTTTTGCCCAGTACAAAGTTATTCTTTTTGAAAGCACACCTCTGCAAAAGAAAAGAAAAATATGATAAAATGACCATATGTTTTCATTAACACTTTTAGCTGGCCACAGTTTCTTTAAATTTAAATACTCCCCTGTAGTGTTGGAAAACCAAATCGACAATATTGTAGTTTTGCATGAAAATGACAAAATCAAACTGATGAAAAACAAAAGTGAAATTGTTCTATTTCATTGTCTAAAGAGTGTGAAATACAGAACCCAAAGATACAATATACATTATTAAAAGTAAAGGCACTTTAAAATAACCTGTGTATTTAAATAATCAAAACTGTTACTGGTCACACAGGTAAAAACATTTTTTAAAAGTTGTATTTTTCTTTCTTGAATGAAATGCTTATGAAAGGTGCCAAATTGATGTCCTTGAGGCTTGAAGCTCTCTCTTTAACCACAAACAGAGATAGCCTAGGCAGCAGTGCAAGCTTCGCTGGGCAGACCTACCAAGGTGCCAGTTCAGATGTGGCCACATCTAGGTGACAGAAATATTTCATGGCCCTTTCAGTCTTTGGCTTCTCCGCAGAGTCTGCCAAAAAAGGTGCCACTAGTGGTGGAGGGTTTTATGGGATGGACACCTGTCCTCTCTCTCTCTCTCTAGCCATTGAGACCATCGATTATTTTTACATAGTGCACTGACTGGCTGACAACAGGTAACAGCTTTCAGTCACTACCAAACTTGCCTGGAATTGATGGAACCGAGCCAGTAACCTAGAGGTGAAAAGATCCATATCTCCTTACTAATCGTCCAAGCCACCCATTCCCCTATAAGTTCACAGCATTCATTAAATAACAATCTATGTCCACAGCTGCTCAGATAGTGTTCCAGCTTTTGCGGATTGCACACTGTTGTTAAGTATTGTCATTACATTTTACTGTTTGGTTTTGTACATATGCAGCTCACATCATATCTCTGAGGACATTTTTTAGATTCCCAACATTGCTGTATGATCTCTTGGGCTCCCAGGCATCTCACATCTCACCTTTTGCCTCTTTGACCACATAATGTTAATCATCTCTTTACTGTATGTCAGAGGGACAATATGGAACAACTTTATTTTCCATTTAAAATAATTGATGGTTTTAGCAATTGTTCTAAGGAATGTTTTACTGTTGATCTGTAGGATTGCTGAAGAATCTCATTGAACTTTTAGCACATGAAATGTGTTTATTTCTTTTACACATAAATACATGTGTCATTTACATTTCAAAATAATGAAGTGAAAAAGTTTGAGTGTTTTAAAAAGATGATAGTAAATAAGCATTGAATTTTATTATTTTATTATTACTAGTAAATCAGTTATTGAAATATAGTTTGGGATATACTATCATCGTAATCAATTATAATAATTTACGTTGTGATAGCACTTAAATGCCCAGTCAGGACACCATTGTTTTAGGTGCTGTAAACACATTAAATAAAAAGATAAATCAATGCTCTAAGGAGCGATAACTTAAACAGAATAAAGGAATGGTAAATTAACTGCTAACTTGTTATGGGTATCTCACTTGAATGGTATTTCAGGAAGTAGCATCCACAAATGCAGTACTCTGAAAATGTCACAACACTGGCTAATCTGGCATTTTAATAATTTGTAACATTGCTTCATGGTTGGTTTCAGGGAAAGAAATCATAACTAAAGTAGTCCAATACCTTTGCCTTATCTGGAGGCCTTCGAATATTGCTATAAAGGGAGACAAACTTTTCCTTTTGGAACAGCCAGATACCATATGTTACTAGAGAAGAGACTACTTGTGATTAAGGTTCCGAAATTTATATTTAAATTAAATTAAACAAGGCAGCTACAGTATGGTAATCAAATATTTGATTGTTACAAGCAGTTATTAAAGTACATGTAAGTGTGTTGTTACTAAAATTATATTTTTATAAAAATATCTAATCTTATCTTAAACAGTTAAATGTTTATTATATCTCCAATAACCCTCAGCTGGTGTAAATCAGCATAACTCCTCTGAAGTCAATGGAGCATGTCAGGATATACCAGATGAAGATAGGTCTCTATTTTTTTAATAATTAGTATTGGATAGAGATTTGTCTTATGAAATCTCTAAAATGTTGAATTTAAAAAGAGTGTTACTGTAAATAGTTTAAAAACCTTTATTAGAAAAAATAGAATTATTTAGTAGTTAGTATATAAAATATATGTATTTTTTCTGTTCATTTTAACATAATATCATGGTGAATAAACCTTGATAAATACTTATAGATTTTTAACAATTATTCCTTATTTGGGAATCTTAATTTAAAACATAACTGAAAAGAGGACGATATGTGAATGAAATGGTAGCATTGAACCTCCTGTTTGAGCTTGTGTTTTTAAAAATCTGCAATATTTTTTAAAAATCTGCAGATGAGAGAGGTGTGCAAAAAGTACTTTCCTGGAATGGGCCCTAACTCATTTTTGTTTCCATTGAAATCAATGGAATTACACCTGACTTTTATCAGGTTTGGTCCAACAGATATGGTCAAGATACCACTTGTGTAAGATTACCACTGCAGGGCATAGAAGTCTAAAACTGGGCTCTTTGTGAACTAGCCACAGTCACATGTAGTTAAACTTTAATACTTATTTCTCCCTTGGGTTGAAAATAGATTTCTTTGGGTTTGATTTCTTACAGCAAATAGCTTAGTTGGGACCAAAATAGACAATGGACCAGAAACTAAAGAACATACTTTAAATTAATTTTGTGCAAAAACTGCAAAACACAAACCTTTGTTTGATTTCTGAACAGCTACATACTTCAACCATGTTTATGCTCTTTGCTTATTCTCTATTTATAAACGTTCATTTTAATGTATTTTTGTACATTCTCATTCTTGGAGATGGCTGGTTTTCGGTCAATGCCCATACTCACACGTGAGCAAAGGTATTAATGTGTCTAAAGCATATTCGCTATTCTCTTGTTTAAAAATGTTTCACACATCCAACCAGGGAGTAGAAACAACAATAAACTTTAAAAACTTCTAACGCTGAAAAGAGGTCTCTTTTAGACAGCAATGATGGGGCAGGTTGGCCAGGCACCTGTACAGCAAGGGGTAAAGGAATGGTTTGGGGAAATTACTAAACAAAACTCAGCAACCACATAGCTACTGAGTAACTACCAAGTATTTTACCTTTTAACAGTTTGATTTTATGTTATCTGTCTATTATTGTTTGCCTGCCATTGTAAGCTTTTTGGGACAGGGACTGCCTCCAACTGAGTACTGGGCCGAGTGCAATGAAACACAGACCCTGGTTAGGGATATGATTAAAATAGTCAATTTGAGCTATGCATGAACAGCTAATAATTATAAATAGCCACGGTTATAAGTATTGTACATAAACAGTTCTTTGAATAATTATGCAAAAAGACCAATTAAAGTCAGGCTGCTAACACAGGATTCACAAATGGAATAAAAGGTTAAGTGTGCAACAAATACTATTCACAACAATCAATATTCTTATTAGTCATTTATATTAATAATTCTACTTGTTCTGCTTATAATGAGGCCAGTCTAACAGTACTTCTGTTCCAAAATCTATATATTTTGGTAGACTCTGAGGCCACCATACATATGCCAATACTTGTGTTTTGCTATTATGATGGAAGAGACTACGTTAGTCCTTTACAGCTGCTGGAATCAGATTATGGCCAAACAAAAAAATCTGAAATCAAGGTACGTAATGATTATGCTCCTAGAGGCCTGTAATTGGTGCTTTTCCCATTGCCATTTGTACTCATGTGTCAACGAAGCTCAGCATTTATTTTTATTTTTTCTACTGTTTCTAATCCCATATGGGCTGTGCTTTGATCAAAGGTATCTTAGATGTGTTCCAAAGAAGGGTTCTCACTGGAAAGAAAATCATATTAGCTGTTCAGCATCTACTAAGCCACGTAACGTCGAGTACTGCTGCTCCCACAGATGTACGGCTAATGCAAAACAAGAAGGAAGGCATTCTGACTTTGTGATCTTAAAATCAGAAGTTACATTCCACCAGAAAAACAGGTGACTAAGTTGGTGCATATTCATTCTGGATCACCTCCCACAAGGTATTGTTTTACTAAACAAATCTTTCCATTTGCAACAGTGGAGAGAACTTATTTTTTAAAAAAGGAAAGGGTGATGGTGATTTAATTAACATCTCCATTGGGATATGAAACTATATTTCAAATCAATCTCATTGTTAATTTCATTTTTGCCACAGACTGGAAATGTAAACTGTCCTGACATGTCCAGATGTTTTTAAAATTTTAATTTTTCCAGACATTACTCAATCCACCTGACATTGGAGAGGGAGGATTTATCATTAGTTCTCAGTCTTCAGTGGATTCATGCAGAATTCAGACTCCCTTAGCCATACTCATGTCAGGTTGTTCAAAATAAAAATACATATTTGTTTTACAATCCAGTCTGACTGGTGGACTTTATTCCAGACAGAACATGAAATCTGATGTAAATGCAAGTGATTTGTCCTTACTTGAGTTGGAAGGGGAGCTGTTAGTGGAATCTTAGATCAACATATTTTAATATATTCATTTTTAACCATTGGTTGAATATAATCATATAGTTTCTGGTGCTTATCGCTACAACATTTGTAAGGAACTACTTTTTATGCTGCTATATGGGAATTCATTAGATATTTTTACAGATTGCTTTCATGTTATCATAGGTAAATTTGTGATCTTTTTCTTTTGGAGTGTCTATGTACTCTTTGGGTCAAATTGGTAGATGATGTGTAAGATGGTGTAAGTTAAATACCATTATACTAATTTAGGCTTCCTCACACTCCAACTGTGTCTTCAATGCACTAAAAAGGGTGTTTTTACAATGCACTAGCTAACACATAATAACAAATGCAAAGTCAAATCATAGCAGAGACAAGACAGTTATAATTTTAACATGTTGAGGTAAACCTAGGCTCCCTCCTAATTGCTAAGGTGCAGCTTCAGACTGCTTTACCTTTATTTATGGCCTACATATACTCTTTTATCAATGTGTGAGTGTAAAGAAGTCTTAGGCTATGAGTCTTCACTGCCCAGAAAGGTGTGTTTTTACAGTGAGATACCTAACTCACTGTAAAATGCTAGGGGAGACAAGACACAGCTAGTCTCTAACCTCAGTATAATTTTTATCACAGGTAATTTTTACCTAAGTGTAGCTGTTGAGGTAAACCCCAGGCAGTGAGTGTAGCATTGCCCTCAACTGGCTACATCAAAGTAAAAGCTATCTGCACCTTGTCTCCATTTGCAATAAAAACACATCTTTTTTTGGCAGTGATACTCAAGTTGGTGTATTTTGGACAAGGAACTGTACAAGGTTAAAGGTTTGTCCTGCAGTCTTTCAGAGTTTGAATCTTATTCTCCACAAGTTTAGCCCCAGTCATTTAAAAATCAGAAACGGTCAATTTTCTTGATATTGATTTCACCTGTTCTTCCACAGATGATAGGGATTTTTGAAAAACATCAAATTTGACATAGAAAGGTGAAATAATTTCATTTCAGGAGTTGCCTTCCTCGTTCTCTGTACTCATAGAACAAAATGGTGCTGGTGCTTTCTGAATTAGTCCAGCATTTGTGGTTTGAAGGAATCAGTCCTCCCAGGTTTAGTCGTATTTTTCTTCATTTTCTTTGTGCAATCACTATCTGTGAAGGGAGATAGATCTTTTTGCTCCCTTAGTAAAAGAAAAGCTTTGAATTTTTGCAAGAAAACAGGAGAACTCTGCTCCTTACAGTCTAGCTGGTGTGCTACGCATGCTCCTGTTATGGCTATCATAAACCATCTGCTGTGCTGTAGATTGAGTAAGAAGCTGTTCACTCTATTTGGACGATGGCGGACACCATATAGTTTGGCCTAGGGCAGGCGTCGGCAACCTTTCAGAAGTGGTGTGCCGAGTCTTCATTTATTCACTCTAACTTAAGGTTTCGCGTGCTAGTAATACATTTTAATGTTTTTAGAAGGTCTCTTTCTGTAAGTCTTTAATATCTAACTAAACTATTGTTGTACGTAAAGTAAATAAGGTTTTTAAAATGTTTAAGAAGCTTCATTTAAAATTAAATTAAAATGCAGAGCCCCCCGGACAGTTGGCCAGGACCCGGGCAGTGTGAGTGCCACGGAAAATCAGCTCGCGTGCCGCCTTTGGCACGCGTGCCATAGGTTGCCTACCCCTGGCCTAGAGTATAGAGCACCAAATAGAGACTTAGGAGACCTGGGTTCTCTTCCTAGCATTGTCTCTGGCCTGTTGGATGGCCTTGGGCAAATCACTTAATCTCTGTGCCTCCGTTTTCCAGCTGCAAAAGGGGGATAAAAGATACTTGCTGCACTTTCAGACATACTGAAAATAAAAAGTTCTCTATAAAATCTAGGTATTTTTAGAATAACAGCCACTAGAAACCTCAAGAGTACAGCTCCACAGCCTGCCAGCTGGGGCAGGCTCTCTTTCTCCATGGCTTGGAGAATGTTTTTTGAATCCTAAACTGGCAGCATTCCCCCATCTTCTTTAATTTCAGTTCAGGTTCTGTTTGTCTGCACATCCATTATTGTGCGGCCTACCCACCAGTTGAGAATCTGGCCCCGAGCAGTGAGGTTTCATGGAGCTATGAGGGACCAGGAATAGGATCAACAAGATGACCAGGAATAGGAGGGGTGCAGATAGTAGAATTGTCTATATAAGCGATAAAACTATTGTGAACGTGAGAGATTTTGCTTTGTTTTAGTTTGGCTTTTGTTACTGTAACTCCTTTTCATTCACTGTTTTTTCCCACAGTCAGCACTGCTGTTGCCAGCAGTCGTCCCTGTGAAATGCTTCTGATTACAGCTGGCGTCAGCAAATACACTGTTTGCAGTGTCTGTGTAGCATTTCCAAAAATGTGTTAGCATGGGTGGAGGACTAATGGGTCAAAAATGCAGGGTCTGAATACTGGTCTGAAAAACAAAAGACTGTTGCAACCTGCTATTTCATTCAGCACCACAAAGGCTGTTAGCAGCAAGGCATTGAATCCCTTCCTTTCACTGTGTATGATATATTTCACTTTCAAATCTGTCTTTTATTAATAAGGGATAAAAAAGACTGTGTGAATCGACTAAACTACGGTAAGGGTTTCCACTGGTGCATCACTAGATGCTGTAGCTATCAGTTCTATGAATGGTAACGAAAGAGGGCATGACGTGCTGTAATGGGTTGCTGACTCACCACCTCCCTCTGGTTGCTCCGGGAACTAGCTCTGTCCTAGCTGTGGAGTGCCCTCTGTGGGTGGTGTCCCGCCCACTGTCTGCTCTGTTGTTTGTCTGTTTGGGACCCACATTGCTCCCTGGCTTGAAGTGTCCTTTTCTGGACACAGCCCTCTGACTGTGCCCCACTCGGTTCTCTCTCCTTCCGGGAGGTATCCATAGTCCTCCGTCTGCCCCTGCCTCGTGGCCAACTTCAGCTCCAAAGTCTAGCCCTTTGCCTCAGGGGGAAGTCACAGTCTGTATCTGGCCATGCTCCTCCACGGCCAGGTACACTGTAAGTGGGGGTGGAAGGGATCCAGGCCCGCCCAGTACTCTGGGTCCCGGCCCAGGGACCCTCTGGCAGCAGCCATATCCTGCCCTCCTTCTCTCCCCTCTATTGCTCACACTCCCTGGGCCACTTCCCCTTTGGCCCTTGCACCTTCTCAGCCCTTTCTTTCAGGGGCCTCAGCCTGGCAGGTATCAGGCTGGGGCCTTCCCTCTGCTCCCCTGAGCCTGCTCAGCATTGCCTTATCTAAGGTGCTATCCCTGGGAGCCAGTCCTCCTCCCTTGCTTGTCAGGGAGAGACTCCTGTCTCCTCTGCTCTGCAGCTTTTATATAGGGCCCCGCCTGGCCCTGATTGGCTGCCTTTCTGCCTTTCTCTGATTGGCTGGGTTCTACGCAGCAGCTCCAATGGCTGCTATTAACCCCTCTTCTGCCACAGTGGGGCAACTGCCTCACTACACATGCACCACTGTTTATTATTTGTCTTGCCATAGCACTCAAATACCCAAACACACAGCCCTGGTCTACACTTCAGAGTTAGGTCGACGTAAGGCAGTTTACATTGACTTAACTCTTTAGGTGTCTACACTAAAATGCTGCTCCAACCAATGTAACTCACCCACTACACTGACTTAACTCCACCTCCGTGAGAGGAGTAGAGCTTTAGTCATTGTTGTTGGGTCATAGAATCATAGAATATTAGGGTTGGAAGAGACCTCAGGAGGTCATCCAGTCCAATCCCCTACTCAAAGCAGGACCAATCCCCAACTAAATCATCCCAGCCAGAACTTTGTCAAGCCAGGTCTTAAAAACCTCTAAGGATGGAGATTCCACCACCTCCCTAGGTAACCCATTCCAGTGCTTCACCACCCTCCTAGTGAAATAGTTTTTCCTAATATCTAACTTAGACCTACCCCACTGCAACTTGAGACCATTGCTCCTTGTTCTGTCATCTGCTACCACTGAGAACAGCCTAGATCTATCCTTTTTGGAACCCCCTTTCAGGTATTTGAAGGCTGCTATCAAATCCCCCCTCACTCTTCTCTTCTGCAGACTAAATAAGCCCAGTTTCCTCAGCCTCTCCTCATAAGTCATGTGCCCCAGCCCCCTAATCATTTCAGTTGCCCTCCGCTGGACTCTCTCCAGTTTGTCCACATTCTTTCTGTAGTGGGGGGGCCCAAAACTGGACGCAATACTCCAGATGTGGCCTCACCAATGCCGAATAGAGGGGAATAATCACTTCCCTTGATCTGCTGGCAATGCTCCTACTAATGCAGCCCAATATGGTGGCAATAGGGGCACACTGTTGACTCATATTCAACTTCTCATCCACTGTAATCCCCAGGTCCTTTTCATAAGAACTGCCGCTTAGCCAGTCAATCCCCAGCCTGTAGCAGTGCATGGCATTCTTCTGTCCTAAGTGCAGGACTCTGCACTTGTCTTTGTTGAACTTCATCAGATTTCTTTTGGCCCAATCCTCCAATTTGTCTAGGTTACTCTGGACCCTATCCCTACCCTCCAGCATATCTACCTCTCCCCGCAGCTTAGTGTCATCTCTGAGTTTGCTGAGGGTGCAATCCATTCCATCATCCAGATCATTGATGAAGCTGTTGAACAAAACCGGCCCCAGGACCAATCCCTGGGGCACTCTGCTTGATACCGGCTGCCAACTAGACTTTGAGCCGTTGATCACTACCTACTGAGCCCAACAATTTAGCTAGCTTTCTTTCCACCTTATGGTCCATTCGTCCAATCCATACTTCTTTAACTTGCTGGCAAGGTCCACGCAGTGTCTGTGTAGACACTGTGTTGCTTACATATGCCCCACACTGGGAGTTAAATTAGTGCAAGCACTCCTGGTAAGGATGCACACCGCTGACACAAGGAGCATAGTGTGGACATGTAAAAGCAGTTTAATTATGCAACTTAGGTCAACTTAATTTTATTGTGTAGACTTGCCCACAGTCCCTGCCCTGAAGAGTTTACAGTCTAACCAAAGACATGACAAGTGAGCGTAACTCATGGAGAAAAGTTGTTCTTGTGGCTAAATCACATGACTGGTGGTCAGGAGACTCCATTTCTATTCCCAGCTCTACTACAGACTCTCTTTGTCTGCTATTGACAGGACACTGAGCTGATCCAGGATGGCAACAAACAATGGGAAGAAGGTAACAAAAGGGGGTAACAAAAATACTCACATTGTTAAATAGCTATTGCAAAACCTGATAATTCCTAATCATCAGTAGGGATTTTAAAAATAAGAAAATTAAGCTCAGCTATCCCCAACTGCCATAAGGCATCACTGATTGCCTGATCTTGTAGGCATCACAGCAGCACTGGGTCTTGAAGGATTTGAACAAGGAGAGGGTAACTGCCTTATGGATAATTTCCAAGTATTCTATGCATAAGGGGAAGCATGGAAGAAAGTGTAGAGACCTTTGTGGGAGAAACAGACACTTGGGTGTTTAAGACAGTAGTCAGTGGTGGAGAAAAGGAGACAGAGTGTGGTATAAGAGCAGGCAATCATGGAGAGACAGAGAGACATGGAGAGAACAGAGGGCATTGAAGGTGAGAAGAAGAAATGTGTATCTGGTGCAATGGAAGATGGAGAATTAATGAAGGGATTCCAGGAGCCATGGTCTAGGAAGGTGACTGTAGCATTTAGAGTTGATCAAAGGGGCTTGGTGTCTGTGTGTGTGTGCTTCATATCTCAGCACACCTTAGAGTTTATTTAGCCTCCTCCCATGGACAACATGGCATTTGCTGTCTGCTTGGAAAATTGAACTGCTTACGCTCCAGGCCCTGAATTTTTGATTAATTAATTAATATATATAATAATATGCAATTCCTGTACCATACTTCATCCATAGATCTCAAAGCACTTTGCAGATGAAGATAAGTATCATTATCCCCATTTTACAATAGGGAGATAGACAAGGGGAAGTGAAGTGACTTGCCTCAGGTCTCCTGCCACTCTGGTCTGAACAAGGTAATGCCTTGCAGCAGGAGTAGCACAAAGGCCCAGCCCCAATTGAAGCACAGTATAATGTTATTTTGGGATCAAAGCTTCGCTCTTGGCTCACCAGGCTCATTCTAGGCAGGGGCAGTCAGTGTACTGTGTTCCTTGCAAGCAATCCTTCTGGTTGACTAAGGGTCAGTGTTAACAGGCTCTGGAAAAAATTGTGCCCAGCCCTTCTTGGAATCACAAAATGGCTTTTCTATGGGGGGGTGGGGAAATGGAAAATAGAGGTGCGAGTATCTAGACCCCTCTTGAAACAACACCACTCCTCTCTTCAAATGTTGCATGTGTCTTATATTGTAAGCTCTTTGGGTAGAAATCATGTCTATTTCTGTTTTCATATCAAGTCTCCCACAATGGGAGTATTACCCTGATTGCATTATTAGTTACGACAATATAAAAACTAAATAATAAAAAACAATGATCAGAGGAGTAGGAATTCTGTGCATATGCTTACAATTGTTGTATACAATAATACACAGCCAAGCAATGCTCCAACTGTAGATTAGGGTGGTGTGTACAGTACTTTGTTCAGTTTGATCTTGCTTACCCACTAATCCTTCTGCAATGCTCATGATTGTGTATGTAGCTATAGATCAGTACGTAATTCTCAACCTTTCCAGACTCCTGTACCCCTTTCAGGAGTCGGATTTGTCCTGTGTACCACCAAGTTTCACCTCACTTAAAAACGACTTGCTTATAAAATCAGACATAAAAATACACAAGTGTCACAGACACACTATTACTGAACAATTGCTGACTTTCTCATTTTGTCTGTATGAAATTTTAGTTTGTACTGACTTTGCTGGTGCTTTTTATGTAGCCTATTGTAAAACTAGGCAAATAGCTGGATGAATTGATGTCCCCCCTGGAAGACCTCTGTGTACCCCCAGGGGTACATGTACCCCTGGTTGAGAACCACGGCTATAGATAACCATTATAATCCTATATTTTGTGTGCTCTACCTTTATATTTCTAGGAATCTACTATCTGCAGAAGCAGCTGCCATTTTGTGAGGCAGAGCTGAGGCAAGTTTGCTATAGAGGAAACACACACTGTGCTCCTTAATTGTTCATTCTTGTTTGGTTCTTTACCATTTTGTAAAATCCAAAGTCATGTAGACTAAAAGTATGAGGTTGCCATTGGAGCATGGAAGACATAACACTCACCAAATCTCTGTCTTCAGAGCTAAGTTCACCCCTCAGTTGTGCACATACAATTTACATTGGCTTCAATAAGAAAGAGGAGATGTTTGGGCCCCTGTTGTTTAACACGGAGTATATTGGCAGTGACATTTAGACATCTTCTTTAAGTGTTATACCTTTTGCCTGTTAAGTTACTTTCCACCAATGCCATAAAATATTAATACAACTTGGAACAGGACAGCAGAACATTAACTGTAATCTATATCCCTTTACTATACTGGACAGAACCTTCAGGTGTGTGTGTGGAACAATGTTACTCTGTACCCATCTGGCTAAAGAAGTCCCTAGACATCATATTTAATATACATTTCAAGCCCCCTTCTCTCCCCTCATCACCTTCTTGTGTTTACATTTATCCCAGCTGGAATGACATGACACTGTGCCTGCCAGTAGTGTAACAGCTGCTGGCTGGAATACACAAACAAGAATACGGGATATGAAACAGGATGGGATATGGAAACAGGAAATAGAGGGATACTCCCATTTCCCACCACTCCTTCCACATGCTAATGATGAATTTGAAAAAGGAACCACAACCATCCTACTCTCCCTCCCTGAACTCAGTAACATCCCTGGAGATTTGAAGGGCCCAATTCTCATCTCCCTTAAGCCAATGTAAGGAATGCAGACCCAGAGAAAGATACCCTAAACATATTATTAAAGAAAAATTTAAGAATCTGCAATCATTTATTATTATTCCATTCCTTTTATCCTATACTTTTATGGATCAAAACATACCCCATACACATGGTACTCATTATCATTATTATTATTTATATTACACTTGCTCCCAAAGTCCCAACGAAGACCAAGGCCCCATCATGCTAGGCACTGTATTTACACATAGCATGAGACAGTCCCTACCGTAAAGGGCTTACAGTAGAAATAGGCAAGACAGGCACAAAGGGGAGAAAGGAACCATTATTATCCCTCTTTTACAGTTGGAGAACTGAAGCACAGAGAGATTAAGTGACTTGCCTGAGGCTACACAAGAAGTCTGTGGCAGAGAAAGGAATTTAACTCAGCTGTCCTGAGTCCCAGGCAAGTGCCTTCACCACAAGAGCACCCTTCCTTTCACTGTATGATCATCTCTTGTTTCTTTTCCAGTCCCAGAGTTTCTGTCAAATCAGTTAAGTATCAATGTGTGTAGGTCTAAGCACTTCTGATGCTGTAGCTGAGATAAGATGTCGGGGCTGGGGGAAGGGGGGAATGACTCTCACTATGAATGGGGGAGTGGAGGGATAGCAGAGAGAGCAAGGAGAACTATTGAGACTTGAGGGGCAGCTGGCTTCAGGCTGGGAAGGTGTTTTCTGGTAGATCTCTTGCTGTTCCTATGGCAGTTTCTGGGCAGCTGGTGCCCAGTGCCCTCTCTCTGCCCTATGCCCCCATCCCCACCCCGTGCACGTGACGGGGAGGAATATAGCTGGGTCCCAGTCTCACTTCCATGAGAGTGGTTAGAGTGGAAAACATTGGAGAGGGAGGCAGAAACATAGGTCTGCCCTCCCCAGTATATCCATTGCAAGGGCACTACCCCTCCACCCCATCCCACTTGCCCTCACACTCCTGATTCCACTGTCCTTGGATAAGATGATAATACCTCAGAGGGATCAGAGCTTGGGGCCTATAAATGATGAGCCCCAACAGCCTTGATTTTCCATGTGGCTGCCTGCTTCAAGCGCCTCATGGCCAATAGCCTGTAACTATTATTTGTTAAGCATCAGAGGGGTAGCCGTGTTATTCTGGATCTGTAAAAGCAGCAAAGAGTCCTGTGGCACCTTATAGACTAACGGACATTTTGGAGCATAAGAAACTATGAAATATTCTCTATGCCATTCATCTATATTTTTCCTGCCGAGTTCCTTGCCCTTATCTGACAAAAATTAATTTGCCCAGTAGCAGCAACCTGAATGATTATCACTGAGGAAGTATTTAAGACATCCAGTTGCTTTTGGTAGAGTAAACGCTCCGAGCCCCGAGTAAGTAGAAGACAGTTTCATGGCAGATGTTTATATATACACATGCAAATATACACAAACTCTCCCTCTCTAATTTCTTGACACATACAGAGAAGCAACACATGCAGCACACTTCATATCGTACATCAATTTCAAACATAGCCCAAATCATTCGTGAAAATGGCAGCAATTATGGTAAACTGAAACCAAATAAACTACAGCAAGCTAATAGTTTCAACCCAGCACCGTCCAGCTGCATGAACTGATCGGAAGACAAGCCTCAAAGCAGCTTATGGTTTCTTGGCTGTCATCAGTTAGAAGCTCTGATGCTTAATATAATGAATATCAGTGTTTGTATTGATGGAAGTGACTTAGAACATTTTGGGGGGATATTTTTACTGTGCACATTGGAAAATGGGTTTGAAGACATTGACATTGCATGTGTTCTCTCGGCAGAGTGGAGATAAAGCAATGTGCAAATAAGGATTGTATTTCACAGATGGGTACAATATGAATGTATGTGAAACAGGAAGGAAAGATGTTCAGATGATCATAGTGCAAGGGCATTATAAATACTCAAGTGGTTTCTAAGTCTTCCTCTAGGGCTACCCTTCTGGGCTTGTCTTATTCGTAGTATAAAAATGGCAGAGTGAGAAGAAGTGTATATTTGCTCACTTTGCCCCTTCCTTCCTTCAGGAGCTGGGACTTCGAATAGATTCATTGGCTATAAGGCCAGAAGAGATCATTGTGATCATCTTATTTGACCTTCCATATAACACAGGCCATAGAACTTCCCTGAATTAATTCCTGTTTCCGCTACAGCATATCCTTTGGAAAAATATTCAATCTTGATTTAAAAGTATCCAGTGATGGAGAATCCACCACAACCCTTGGTAAATTGTTCCAGTGGTTAATTAACCTCACTGTTAAAAATCTGCACCTTATTTCTAGTCTGGATTTATCTAGTTTCAACTTCCAGCCATTAGGTTTTGTTATGCCTTTATCTGCCAGCTTAAAGAGGCATTTGTTTTCAAATTTCCGTTCCCATGTAGGCACTTTTCAACTGTAATCAAATAACTTCTGAACCTTCTCTTTGTTCACATAAACAGAATGAATCTATAGGCTATCACTGGAAGGTAATGGAAGGCAGGCTCTAGTGAGCTTGATCTTAGCCTGCCTCTCCTGCTCTTGCCCTGATTGAATCTGTTTTTGGAAGGGGAGCTGAGGCTTTTTATTGACCATTTCCAAGAACTCTTGTCCCAAATGGTTAGCGAAAGGGGAAGAAAACCCCTAGGAGCCCACTGCTCCCATTGCTCAGGTCTGAAAGGAGCTAGCTGGCTTGCTTTCCTCCATTCCATGCTGTGTCTAATTTGTGAATAATTTCACAGAATCATTCTACCTCATGCCAAGTTTCCTCTGAAACCACTCCTCTAGGTTGCTCTGACCTTATATAGTTGCCCCAGTTACCCCACCTCCAAAGCCCTGCTTTGGGGGGAAAACTGCTGACTTCTCTTCACCCCACCCACTACCCAACTGAGGCTCCTTCAGAATCTCCATTTACACAGACAAGGGGCTTGTCTCCACTTACCAGGGCAGTGATTGATTCATTGGGAGTCGATTTAGTGGGTCTAGTGAAGACCTGCTAAATCGACTGCCGATTGCTCTCCCATCGACTTTGGTACTTCACCGGAATGAGAAGCATAAGTTTCTCCTGTTGACCCAGCACGGTGTAGACACCACAATAGGTTGACCGAAGGTATGTTGACTCCAGCTATGTTATTCACGTAGTTGGAATTACGTAACTTAAGTAGACTTAGCCCCGTAGTCTAGACCTGCCCAAGAAAAGGGAAAAGAAAGACAATCATTGGTGGCCTGGGGAAAGACTTTCTTATTGACTCCCACCTCCCCCAGTAACACCACATTTTAATTAAAAAAACCCCACCTCTTGGAGAATTTGGAAAGTGAAGAACTTTTTATGAAGCGCCCCCTGCCCCCTTTACTCCTCTTCTCTTCTCCCATGTCAGTTTTGATGAAATTTAAGGGAAATAAATTGGTGTTTCTGAACAAATACCTCTGTGAAGGTACTCAGGAAGGAACTCAGTGGCAGCACTGATGGAATGCAGCCAAAGCTGTACTTAGAGACCATAACACTGGAACTGAAGCAGGTAAAGGAAATGCATGGGAAAGCAAACCATACTGCCTACTCTTTTTATACATACACTGTGGGCCTGATTCTCCACTGCTTTGCTTTTTGTGATATCATTTACACCTGTGCAAAGTGGCTGTATAATGTCACCAGACAGGGGGTGAAGACTGCCATTTAAAGTGCCCTAGACCCTACACACACCCCACAGCTGCTCCTATCTCATGGGGCTGGCATGGCTGTCTGCTCCAGGCCATTGGCTCTTGCCACAGTGTGCAGAAAGGGCCCTCCCCCTCATGGCACCCACTCTCTTCCTGGACCTGGCACCTGTGGAATCACCTGCCCTGAGCTGGGCTGTGGTGGGACAAAAAGTGGTTGGGTTATGGGGGGAAAGAGCCAGTAGAGTGATAGCTTTTAACAGTACAAAGAGATGCTGAGTTTTGCTGACGCACATATTAGGAGGATTTTGATTTTTTTTTCTTTCTGCTGTAACCTCAAAAGCACTATAGTACCATTAAAATGTTTCCCACACTTATCTAGTGGTAACATTAGAGCTGGAGAGAATGAGAGCCTGAAGTCCTGTTTTAGTCCACAAGCCACAGCAGGAGCAGCTGCAATGAAAGGAGATCCATACTCCTCCACCTCTCTACTTCTTGCCTGGCCATTCTCAGTTGGTTTTAAAATATATCCGAGTCGCCGGTCTCTTCATCTGTACCTCTTGAGTAAGCAGGGATGTGCATGTGCTGCCAAAGTGGTGGTGCTTTATTTGATGAGGACCACAGTTTCTTGGCAAATGGGCTGAGACGGCACTTGCCAAACCTTCAGCTGTTGAGCTAGGATTGAGGTGAGGTTTCCTCACTGTGGTCAGCAAGAATCCAGTCTGCACCGAGTTCCTGAGCTGACAATCTGCTGAGCCACTTTGCCTAGTAATTTAGGATAAAAAAATTAAACATGAAACAAGGGCATGAAGAGGTGAAATTCCCCTGAACTTCCAGTTCCTCTAGGGGATTTGCCTATATCTCCACATTGACGTCCTTATCTTTTGCTGTAGGTGATTTTATGGCCAGTCACAGTGAAACTGTTATTTCCCCTGTGCAATTGTAAATGCATGTGTAAAGAATAATCTATGTTTGCTTCATCTTGTGAAACCCATTCGCTCAAATATAGGAATTCCTTCCCAGGAGAGATCCCACTGGGCTCCCCAGGCATCCCTGCAGGAGGAGATAAAGAGAGAACTGTGGGTAGCCAGGAAGAGTAAATAAAACAGAAGGACCTGAAATCCTTTCCAGGGTTTAAAGAGACCTAGTGTCACAAGAGCATCCCACTGCTTCTTTTTCCAGGTGCAGTCCACTTGAACTGCCAAAGGGATGAGAGGTTGTGTTGTTTTGCAGTGATACATCATGTTGTAGGAGGCAAGGGAATCTGGACACAATGCATTATCCTAATGGTGCATTAAGCCTGGAACATTTTATAAAAAGAGACCTAGTCTTCTGAAAACCACAGAACAGCCAAAAATATATACTCTAATCGTCCCAATTAGGTAGACTGAGACAATGCATTTTAAGCTCTTGTGTACAATTTGTATTCTGTAAAATAAAATGCTACTGTACTGATGAAAACCTCACATGTATGCCAAGTCTTACTGCTTTGGAATTTGTTTGAATGCTGTTTTTGACATCCTCTTGGGAAGAAAGAGTCTGTTGCTCTGTATTTCAATGAGTTACTTACAGAATCACTCAGATTTTACTGAAATCACATATATGTACAATAATTGTCACTGTCTGGCAGGTGTTTTGTGGGTCAAATATTTACCTTTCTTGCCACAAAGGATCAATAGTGGTTTAGGCATGGTTTCTACCAGGATGTTCGTTTTTTATTAGCTTGGTCACTTTTTATTATGAAAGTCAACAGACGTGAAGATTGGGAGCCAGGTAATAAAGAATAAATAAATCTTTAGCATTTGGATTCTGCATGTACACACACACACACAAACACACACACAGAGCCATATTTTCAAAGTTCTACTATGGATCAGCACCTAAATCTGTAATTAGATCCCCAAATAGGCACATAGAAATATAAATAGTCATTTTAGATTCCTTAATACATGTTAAGGCACCTAGTCTTAGGCTTCCATGTTAGTAAATAGAACTCTTTGACCAGCTATAGTATAAATGTACAAATAACAAAACAACAGCAAAAATTTGGAAGTACCTTTGTGAATAAAATGAGATTGGTTCATTATGATTTGTAGGGGCTTAGTGTTCATTAGTCGATTTGGACAACTGCTGGATATTTGTGAAAGTGTTTGTGAATTCCAGAAGTTTAATGAACTTTAACAGGAATAATTATTTGTCCTAAAATTCATACTTTTTTTGCCTCAGTCTTCACAGACAAGGTCAGCACCCAGACTGCTGCACTGGGTCTGGGACAATTGGAAAAAGGCAAATATAGTGCCCATCTTGAAAAAAGGGAAGAGGGAGAATCCAGGGAACTACAGACCAGTCACCTTCACCTCAGTTCCCTGAAAAATCATGGAGCAGGTCCTCAAGGAATCCATTCTGAATCACTTGAAGGAGAGGAAGGTGATCAGGAACAGTTAACATGGATTCACCAAGGGCAAGTCATGCCTGACCAACCTGATTGCCTTCTATGATGAGATAACTGGCTCTGTGGATATGTGGAAAGCAGTGGATGTGATATACCTTGACTTTAGCAAAGCTTTTGATATGGTCTCCCACAGTATTCTTGCCAGCAAGTTAAAAAAGTATGGATTGGATGAACGGACTATAAGGCAGATAGAAAGCTGGCTAGATCGTTGGGCTCAATGGGTAGTGACCAATGGCTCGATGTCTAGTTGGCAGCCGGATCAAGCGGAGTGCCCCAGGGGTCTGTCCTGGGCCAGTTTTGTTCAACATCTTCATTAATGATCTGGATGATGGGATGGATTGTACCCCCAGCAAGTTCATGGATGACACTAAACTGGAGGGAGAGGGAGATACGCTGGAGGGTAGTGTTAGAGTCCAGAATGACCTAGACAAATTGGAGGATTGGGCCAAAAAAAATCTGATAAGGTTCAGCAAGGACAAGTGCAGAGTCCTGCACTTAGGATGGAGGAATCCTGTGAACTGCTACAGGCCGTGGACTGACTGGCTAAGCAGCAGTTCTGCAGAAAAGGATCTGAGGATTACAGTGGACGAGAAGCTGGATATGAGTCAACAGTGTGCCCTTGTTGCCAAGAAGGCTAACGGCATATTGGGCTGCATTAGTAGGAGCACTGCCAGCAGATCGAGGGAAGTGATTATTCCCCTCTATTCAGCACTGGTGAGGACACATCTGGACTATTGTGTCCAATTTTGGGCCCCACACTATGGAAAGAATGTGGACAAATTGGAGAGAGTCCAGCGGAGGGCAACAAAAATGATTAGGGGGCTGGGGCATATGACTTATGAGAGAGGCTTGGGGATTGGTCCTGCTTTGAGCAGGGGGTTGGACTAGATGACCTCCTGAGTTCTCTTCCAACTCTAATCTTCTATGATTCTGTGATTCTGTTACTTGTTGTTTGCTGTTTTCTGTTTATGGCTCCCCTGTTTAAAAGGTTTCAGTCATCCAATCAGGAAACAGAAACAATGCCATGTAACTAAGGTGACTAACCACACACATGAACAACAGTGAACAGATGAAACAAACATTTTGCAAATAGCCCACAGCATGAAAATGATTCCTTCACATTATTTAGTGCATACTAACAAGTAACAAAGTCAGAGAAAAACAGGACTGGTTTGTGAGTGGCTTGCTAACCACAAGAGAGGCTAAGGGCCAGATTTTTAAAGGTATTTCAGTGTTTAAAGATGCAGCTAGCCGTCTAGTGGTGAGTTAGGAATTGAGGCATTTTTGAAAATCTCACTCAACACCTATCCGTATCTTTAGGCACCTAAATACTTTTTAAAATGTAGGCCTTATTAATCTAATTTCTAATGAGGAGTTTGACCCCTTTGAGAGGCATGCACACACACACGTCTTCCTTCACATTCATTTGGGCTCTAATTCAGGGAGCATTGGTCTGATTTTAAGCCTGAGAGTGGTGTCACTGAGATGCATTTAAGGTGGGTGTGTGATCAAGCACCTTGCTGAATCACAGCACTGGCTTGCAATTTTAAAAAAAAGCGCCAGCATTCTGAATGTTAACAAGGAAAACTGAAGATTTTGTACTAATATATCAATAAAAGTAAACCAAAACCAAAACAAGTTTCCTAGCTGTTTAAAAATTGCCATGACTACTCTAAAATCTCCATTAGTTAGTTACTGCAGCAAGAGTTCCATGTTAAGTGTGTTTGTTAAAATATTGCAGTGCTGCGAAGTCCTCATCTCATTTCTTCTCCATCTCGTTACAGGGAGCCCATAAAGACCAGAGAGACAAAGTAGTTATAGATTAAAAAGAACCACGAGATCATCAAATCCATCTCCTGCAAAGGCAGGGTAGAGTTCCCTGAGAAAGAGTATATCCAATTTTAAACTGATATCATGGGGGTAACATTTTCAAAAGCATCCAAGTGACTCAGGTGCTTAAGTCCCGCAGAAGGTCAGTGGAACTTAAGCATCTAAGTCACATAGGCACTTTTGAAAATGTTACTCCATATCTGATTTTATAGTTTGTTGGAAAGGGAGCAGTGCAGTCCATTGTCACCCAATGGTTGTCAGATCTTCTTGAGTTTCCATTGTGTGGATCTGGACAACTGAACAAAACTCCTTACAATCAATACTTTTATTCTCTCCATCCTTACAGAAATGCTTGGAGGCACCTGACTTTTCACATCTCATTTTCTATTCTGGTACATCTCAGAATCTAAGTTTCTGTTCATTTTAAAAAGCCAGGAAATATTTTTTTTTAAAAAGTTTTTTTTATAAAGAAAAAGGAAATTAAACTATTATACAAAAGCTGCAAAAGTAATATTAAGGGTCTGATTAAACCCATAAACCTCAGGAAATTCAGAGTCTAGGCATCTCTGGCTCATACTCCATCCTTAACACATACCCTTTTGTATAACCTGGGTATTGCAGCATGTGTGATGTATCATAGCCTACGCTCATAGGTCTGCAGTTACAGAGACACAATGAGGATGATTTAAGAGTAACCTGTCAGTGCGGATGGGGAGAAAGCAAGTTGTATTCTTTTTTTCTTAAGGCCTGGAAGATGTCTTTGGTCTTTTGTTTTAGTTTTTTAGGGAAAAGAATTTTTATTTAAAAATATGGGTAAAGGCAAGTCTTGTCTTCCTGTTTTTACTGGAGAACAATTTGAAGAGCAAGGTAACAGAGGTGGATGCTTTCTGAGGCCTTGCCTATGTGAGAAAATTGCACAAATTTAACTAAATTTGTATAGAAATTGATGTAGTTGAATAGATGCAATCTTCATGTATGGAAATCCTTCAGTTAAACTGATATAAGGCAACTCTTAGGCCAGGTCTACACTACAGACCTATATCAGTATAACTTTTTGTTCACAGACGTAACTAGACATTTTAGTGTTTGGGGCAAGCAAGTATATTTATATTTGCACCCCTGGCATTTTTTTCATCATTTTTCCACCCCATTTTTATTCCCTCATCGCTTTGTGCCCTCGGTGGCTGCCCCAATCACCTTGTTCTCGTTATGTCCCTGACTATGTCACTTAGGGATGTGAAAAATCCACACCCCTCAGTGATGTACTTATACCCACCTAACTCCCCATGTGGACAGTCGGCCGGAGAAGCTTCCGCCTCTTGAGGAGGTGGCTTAACTGGGCTGATGGGAGAAACTCTCCCATCGGCATAGGAATGCCTTCACTGAAGCGCTATGGGCCACAGCTGCACTGCTGCTGCGCTGTAGGTGAAGACAAGCCCTTAAACTGAAATAAGAAAACCACAGCGTTTGTGTATGACCAAAGTCTGACCATTCAGCTGAAAGGGTGGAATCTTTCACAAAGAAAACCTTTCTCTCAAGTCTTGTTTGCTAGGAGTTTGTGCTAAACAGGTATTAACAAAAACAAACAAAATCCAAAAAGTTTTAAATGGGGGTTATCGATACACAGATCTGCACTGGGTTACTGAAATAGGTTTGAAGGCAGTGTGGACACTCTTATTTAAGTTTAACAGTGTTTTATTCTGGTTTAGCTTAAACTTGTTCCTAATGGACTTAGGGTATGTCTACATGACAGAGACTATACCCGCAAAGCCCCATAGTGTAGCTGCAACCTACCCCAAAAAAGGGATTCTTCTGTCAGTGTAGGAACACCACATCCCTGAATGAAGTTAGCTATGCTGATGGAAGCTCTCTTCCATTGACACAGCTGTGTCTACACTGGGGGTTTTGTTGGCATAGCTACGTCGGTCAGGGGTGTGGTTTATTCACACTCTTAATGGATATAGCTATGTTGATATAACTTTTTATTGTAGACCAGGCCTGAAGCTGACCTGAAATATGCCTGGTTTAGACAAACAGCCTTTTGCTGCTTTCAGATGTTCTTTATAACATTAAATCATAAAGAAGCAAGCAACGAAAAAGGGACCCAAACACATTTATTTTCCTTCACAGGTAATCGAACAACAGGCTCATTCTAAATGCCACTGATTTATGATGGATTTCATGTCATGGATTTAAGGATGCTATTTTAATCTTGGTGTGGGTTTCTGGTTATTTATTTTTATTATATGAAATATTTTTTCTCTAACAGAAATAGGGCATTTCCAAAATCAGTCATCCCAGGAGAGCCAGGTTCTTTTTCTGCTGAAATCAATGAAAGTCATAAGGCTGCATTAGTGTAATTTCCCCCCACTCCATGCCAGCATTGTCCAGTGTAATTGCTAGAGGGTCAGGCTACAGGCTGGAGGCATATTTACAGCACTCCAACATCTGGAATGCATTCCCTGCTAGAGTGGACCATCAACATAATAGGCAGACAGGATTCAATAATGTCTCTCCTGTCTCACTGTTAGCTGTCTCAGATGGCCAGATAATGAGAGTACAGCTATGAGTGAAAGTGTTTATGCGACCACAGGTATGTCCTTTTTTATGGTGGATTTCTAATTTATACGGTATGTTCTGGCAGACAGTAAGAGGAGATGTTGTGATGATGAAGCAGTGATGTGACAGAAGACGGGGAGTGCTCTGAGTGGTCGGGGAATGTGATAATAATTTCCTTTCTAGAGTTCAACAGCAGGAAATTGTGACCTCCTTTTCTCCCTGCTCTGTAGCAGCAAAGCTTTATCTGTTTTCATTAGTGCATATCGTAACTACCTGCTAGGGAGTCAACTTTAACCTAGAACGTGTTTAAAAGAATAAAGTGTGTTGGCAAATACGACTGGTCAAGCTAAAGCTTTTTTTTTTTTTTAGTAACGTTTTGAATAAGAGCAGCATCTCCTGAGTTAACGCTCTGAACAGCGTGAATCATTACACCGATTTAAAATCCACACATCATTGTAACTCACTGTCTAGGTTTAGACAAATATCTGGATTTCCCTCGCTTTGCCCCTCCCATTGACTAAAACAATGAACACTGGAGGCACCTTAAGAGTGACGGCTGGAGTCCTGCTGCATATCCTGCAGAACTGCATAACGAGCAAACTATAGACCTCCGAAACAACAACAGGGGAAACGTTTCTATAGCAATTCCTCCGGGAAAGGGAGAAACTTGGTAGATGCCTTTATATGTCATCACTTGATAGTGACTAGTCTTGAGGGCGGTAGTGGTAATTACCTACAAGACAGAATGAAGTTATGGTGGTTGTAATACAGTGCTTTAAGGTTTAGTCACGGTGGGCCCATTTTTTCTCTCTCTTACATACATACATTCCCCCTATTACCATAGTATCTGAACACCTCATAACCTTTAATGCATTAATTCTCACAATAGCTTTGCAAGCTATTATCCCAGTTGTAGAACTGGGCACAGAGAGACAAAACAATTTGCCCAAGGACACATAGGAAGTCTGTGGGTGAGCAGGGAACTGAAGCTGGGTCTCCCAAGTCCGAGGCTAGTACCCTATTTGCTGGACAATCCTTCCTCTCACTCTAGAAATGTTGAACACTCACAGCACCCACTGATTTCCAATTAAATTGTCGATGCTCAGTACTTTTAAAAATCAGACAAATTTGCCCTTGGCTTCACAGGGTGCAACAGAACCCTGGAGACACAATTGGGTTTCATTGGCAAAATTCTTTCCTCAGTTACAGCCATTGAAGTCATTGAGGATAGAAGGCAGAATTTGTTTTCTTTACAGTTCTTATTTTGGCATATTTAAAAATTGATATCCCAGTTTCTCTGAAACAGAATGTTTGTGCTACATTGGCTTTAGAAAACACAATATGAATATTTGTGGCAATTTGATGATTTCTTTTGATGAACAATTTCCTGATTTTTTGCAGACAATAGTGCAGATTATAACTAGTGATGTGAGGTTGTCTCTGTGATCAGAAATATAAAAGTGTAAGTGTGTTTGTGCATAAAAGGCTAATCTGAGAGTACTCTATGTATCTGCTGTAAATATCTCTCTGTCTTTGAGTTTTAGCATCAGTTCCTTTACTTCTGACCCAGGGAAAAATGTAACTGCTAGTCTTAGATCGAAAGATTTTCTAACTCTGCTTTATCAGGCATTAAGAAGACCCATAGTCCAGATTCATTATGTTCTATTTCTTCTCAACTTACATTATACATAAATAATAGAAAAACGGTCTCCCTCCAAAAACATCCTGGCATGAAATGTGCATAACTTTCCAGAGTGTGCAAGATTAATAACAGATAATAATTACTAACAGAAATACTTTAAATGTCATATAAATTCTGTTTATTGGCAATAGGGATGGGAAAATGATTCTTATCTGCCTCATGTATCTAATACTACAGAATTCTTCATGCATAGGTCAAAACAGTACATCTTGCTATAATGTTATTACAGCTATTCAAGAGACTGAAATATAGGGTCATTTTTATTTAGGGCCCACTCCAACTCCTATTAAACTCAATCAAAGGACTCCAATTGGATGATGGAGCAAGCTCTTTAAACCTTGAATCCTGGAAGATTTGTTTGTAAATAAGCCAAATCCAAACAATCTCTACTATTTAGTTCTTTGGATGTAGTGACTTTAGTTCCCCTACTGTTCTGAGTTCAAATGCTCTGACTTCCAGGCTTGTGCATGTGAAGTGGGGAGTGATTACTGGGGAGACAATCAGAACTGATGGATTCTGTGGTATTTCATACGATTTTGAATCAGCAAGGAGATCAGCATGAAGGAATCAAACAGGGAGAAAGGAAGGGGAACTCGAAAAGAAAATGGAGCATGGATGATTGCTATTGCCATAATAACAACTAATAAGCAACCATGTTTCTAATATAAGGGCTTGTCTACACAGTGAGGTAATGCGCACTACTGGGATATGGTTTCAAAAGAGCACTGTGCTGTACGTTAATTGGTCCTGCTGGTGCTCACTAACGATTCCCTAGTGCATTTTAAGGTAGTACACAGCATTACGTTAAAGTGCACTAGGGAGCCTTTAGTGCACACCAGCAGGGTCTATATGGACCAATTAATGTGCAACACATTAATGAGCTTTAGAAATCATACCCCTGTAGTGTGCATTACCCCTCTGTGTAGACAAGCCCTAAAATTATGTCTACTCTGCAGTTCCCGTCCACAGCCATGGCCGCCTTCAGCTCCCATTGGCCGGAAACTGCGAACTGCAGCCACCCGGAGCTGTGGGCAGCCGTGTGTGCGATGTAAACAAACTCTTGCGGTCCACCAGTGGATTACCCGGATGGGCCGCATGTGGCCCGGTGGCCGCAAGTTGCCCACCACTGAGCTAGCACAAGTACCAATAGCAGCGAAGATGTGGGAGCATGGACTTCAGCACAGGCTAGTCGTTCAAGTAGGTACCGAAGGTCCCAGGTGGGCTTGTACAGCCTGTGTCTAAACCCATGCAGTCACTGCTGTTGGTACTCCTGCTAACTAGAATAAAGCTAGCTCAGATAGAGCTACATGAGCTACAGTTGCACTGTGAGTGCAGTGTAGACATACCCGTAGTATTAGAGACCAGCATTAAATAAACCAGTAGTGCAAATTCTGTATAAGGAATGATCACTAATGTACTACAACTAGCTACTCACTATTAAAGAGATCTCTTGTATAGATTTTTTTTAAAACGTACATTAAAAGAACATTACTTAGTTTACAAAGTCAAGCACCTGAAAGTTAGGAAATGTCCAGTTGGTCATGCGACCCTAGTGCATCCAACTAGTGCACTGAATGAGGCAGTGGTCGTGTGGAAAACATGGTATGTGATCATGCAGTTAAAGACTGTACCATAATGTATAGGTGCAGGGGGGATGAAAGAAGGCTGCACTGGCATCTTTAAATCCAACATTTTCTAATTTTTGAGTGCTTGACTTTGCAATCTAAATTACATTCTTTTAATATAAAAAGAACGAGGAGTACTTGTGGCACCTTAGAGACTAACACATTTATTTGGGCATAAGCTTTCGTACTCCTCGTTCTTTTTGCTGATACAGTAACACTCTGAAACCATTCTTTTAAAGTAGGCTCTTTTAAAAAATGTAATTGCCTAGAGGTTTTTTGGGGGTTAAGGAAAAAGGTAAAAACAAATTCTGCCATGAACAACTGCTCCATCACACAGCATCAGTGGTTCAGGTGAAATCCTGAACCTTCAGCACTGCAGCATAGATATCTACTATCTGAGTGAAGGACTCAACAACACATTAGCAGGAATCAGGAGAAGGCTTTTAGCTCAGAAGGAAGAAAATAGGCTCGTGGAGCCAGTTGCTTGGTCTGCTGGGTTAGTCAGGCAAAAGCCTGACCCAGCTCTCTCTCTTCTAGGGTTGCCAGTGTTGGTTGGATCTATTCCTGGAGGCGTCTTTGCATGACATAATAATCTTTAATTCCTGGAGACTCCAGACCAATCCTGGAGGGTTGGCAACCCTACTGTCTTCCTCTGCAGTAGATGGAGGGAGTTCCTGGTGCATGTGGTGTGCCCAGAGGGAGGGTTGGGCTGTTGGGGCCATATGTTTGTCTGGGAGGCCATTGGGGGAGACCAGCCTAGCTCTCAACCCATATAACTCTTGTTCCCACTACAGCTGCTCAGGCAGGTCCTAGGCATTCTCAGCACAGTGACTGAGATGCTGCTTTGGTGGTAGTGGTGTGGGTTGAGAGGATAAGCCCTGAGTGGGGTAGAATAGGACTTCAGTGATGAAGGAAAAGTCTCTCCACATGTGAATCTGATGCAAAAGTAGAGGTATGTGAAAGACTTCAGCGAAGGGTTGCGTAGAGCTGGCTGGAAAAGGGGAAACAAAATATTTCAAAATATTGAATTATTTAAGTTGTTTTCATTTCATAGCGCTCCAAATGGACCCATTTTCCATTCATTCATGACATTTTCTGAGAGGTTTTTTACAGGCATGTTGAAGAATATTGTTGACCATAAATCATGTTTGCCAAAAAAAAAGTGATTTTTGGCAAGTAAAAAATGTCCCTAATATTTTCAAAATTGGTTTGGGAGGCAAATTTTGATAAAAATGTATTGAAAAATGCAGAATATTTAGCAAAAATTGAAAATATTGATCTGTTAATATTTTTCCATAAAAAGTTTCATTTTTGATGAAAAAACATTGAACTCCATGTATAAGCACATAATCACCACTCTGCCTAGCTGTGATGATGCAACAAGAGCCAGCAGGATAAGCACAGAGAGGGACAGAAGGCTGAAAGCCTTGGACAGATGCCAAACCACCGTGCAATGTTTGGATTTGTGATATGTGGCTTGAGGCCCTAAGGTGTAGACACATGAAAAGAAGCTGAAATTCTGAGGTGAAGGGCACTGAGTAGGTAGAACCACAGCCTGTTTCCGAGGCACATGGTAGAGTTGTGCAAAAAGGAGATCTGTCTGCCTGATTCAGGGCACTGTGTCAATCAGTGCAACTGAGATACTTGTTGCTTTCCATCCACACCATGGAGAAATCGTTGTAGATTATATAAGTTCAGTTGTACCTGAGCTGAAGATTCATCCTAAACATTTCGAGCAACTGATAACACTAATATTTGCAAAATAAATGGGATGACTATGGTGTGCATTGTACAAGCATTGCAAACTCAACGTATATCTATCCAAGCATTTGTTCCAACACCTTTTTGCCTACTACAGAGAGGCCCTTAAAATTCAGCAGCTTTCTCAATACATTTTCATGCAGCTGTCTTCCATCCTGTTTTCCTATGCTTATTTGCTTTGTCTAATGTGTATAGCAGTGGCTCATGAAAGAATATTTAAAGACAGAAAAAAGGAATAGTTTGTAGTGTGAAACCAAGCCTTTAGTAAAGCTATTGTGAATGAAGGTAGTGAGCCAAATAAGTTTAAAAGAGAATTAAATGAGGTTTAACTCTGAACCTCTAGGCAGAAAGAGCTAGTTAGACAAACACATTACATCTAATTCACTGAATAAACAAAGATTTAGTGTCAGAATAGTACTGATGGAGAGGTTTGGTTTACAGAATGACACATTTTTGCTTCTATAATCCTCTCCTTCAAGTCTGACAGCAACCACAGAGCTCTATTATGGAATTAAAATTAATTCACAAATTTCAGTTTTAGTATGAAGGAAGCAAATTTCTCTGAACGCCCTTTGGGCAGTAAGAGATTATGTTCTAAAGAAAACGTTGTAGTTTTAAGGAAGTGTTATGCATTCTGATGCATCTTCATCCTCACATTGAAAATTGCTCTTTGTTACCTGTTATCTGAATCCTTTTTACTTACTCCATCTTGACGAGAAAGCCATCATCAGAAGACAAGGATTTTGAGAGTCAGGACTACTGGATAGTATCAAGAAGTGGAGGGAGACTGTAGTGTATTGAAAACTATGTTAAAATTTTAAGCTATCACTTTACATCTGCAGAGGTTTTCCTGGTCCTGCTTGCAGCCTAGGGGGCTCTACAGGGAAACATGCAATGTGGGTCTTTCAGCAATCAGCCCGCAGAGAGCCAGCCTAGAGTGATGTGATGCCTCTTTGCCTTCTTCCTGTTCCACTCTCTCTGTTTTTAGTTCTTGTGTGTTAAGGTTCTGGATTTTATAAAATAGTGTTAGGCTGCAACCTTCCAGAAAGTAATTTATATTTTTATCTAACGTCTCGTTTTATATGCCATGAACATAACAGAGAGCTGTCCTGGTGACGCTGTGCTCTGAGTTGCTCAGAATGGCACTTTCCACTGATTTTGGTGTACCTTGTAAATACAGCAGCACTATAGCAACTGCAGGTGGGCAGGAAAAATAGCTGCCAGATACCCTGATCCTAGTACAAAGGGTCACTGTATGACCAAATCCTCTAAATAGTTATATATAACCCTCAAATGTTGCTAAACTTTTTATCTATTCAGGTAAGCAGCTGAAACCTGTGTATCTCCTCACATCTACATAGATGTTCCAGCCACAGCTGCTACCCCTCCGCTAGCATTCCTAACTAGCTGGATAAGTTTGGTATAGACTTCACATGAATACAGGGTGACCGTGTTCTATGGAAGCTTAATACCTGTAGTCAAGAGGAAAACCATCCACAAGATAAGTCCAAGCTTCACACTGATTGCAATATTTTTAAATCCAGGTCTTTATAGAGGTCTTTCTGCACGTATCACCTTTCTACATCTACGTCCTTTTGAGGACGCTGTAATACTCACCTTTTTTTCAGGAAGGATGGTCTGTTTATGAGCTGGAATAGAGGGGTTACCAAATGATTTAGCAGGCTTGTGATAATGTCATAACAGGAGGGTCAACCTGAGAAGGTATGTTTGTGTTAACTTATTTTGTATGCTATATAAAGTGTCTAGAGTTCAATACTGTCAGGAAATGTAAGTAAATAAATTGCAAATGATACAGAAAAAGACTTGGCTGAATCCTCTAACTTCTGCTCTATAGGCTCAGTCCTGATCCCACTGAAATTAGTGGCGAAACTCTCATTGACTTCAGAGAAGGCAGGAACAGGCTCAAAACTTGTTCACTAAAAAGACCCTGAAAAAAACTCCGTTACCCATGCCTGCCTGGTCTCTCATTTAAACAACAACAAATACTTTTTGGACTGAATTCTACACTTGGAATTTCCTACTGTTGCTAGCACTGGTTAGGCTCCACTGGGGTTTGCAGAATTGAAAGCCTTAGTATAAAGACTGGCTACCAACTGCCATCACTGTTTTAAACTATATTTCAACTAACCTTGCTCAGAGCAGGTATAATTTACCCACTGCATAAGGCTGTTTACATTAAGGCTCCCACTTTTGCTCATGCCAGGGGAACTGGACCAGTGTTAGCAATGATGGGAAATATTTCAAAACATTTCCTACTGTAGGTTGAGCTTCACAGGCCCTGAGCAGCTCATAACACTATCTCCAGTTCCTCCTGGACTAGCTTATAGCTGGCAAATTGGAGGATATTAAAATCCTATAAAGATACTATCAAATTAAAAAATAGTGTACAGTATTTTTTTTTGTTTGTTTCTTTTAAGGATGAAGAAACGAAATGAGAGAGAGCTTAAGCTCCCTCTGTGCATGCATGCAGAGCAGAAAGAAATTACATTTAATTGACATCTTGATGATAGGAGTTGGTATTTGACAATACTTAATTGAATCAGAAAAAAGCACTTTTCAACAGCTGCTCCAATTCTGTGCTTCAAGGGGCTAAGAAAGAGATTAGGGCTGTATGAGAATTGCACCCCAAAATTCAGCATTTTTTACAAATTTAGGAATTTCAGGGGGGGAAGCACTCTCCCTGTTCGGTTGAAAACTTTACTGGGCATTGACAGGACTTACATTGCAGTAAAGACAGGAAAGTTATGCAAGACCCAGTATCTTTCAAGGAATGGCAAAGTTTGCTAGGTAAGACTTGAAGATTGTGAAGTTGTGCCCCTGATAAGGAATGAGATGAAAAACAGGAGCAAACATAACTGGAGCTAAAATCATTTACCACCCAGAAAGGAGGGGAGTACAGCCTGCAGTAGTCAAATGCCAATGTTCCCCTTTGGGTTGGTGCCAGTTTTCTGTTCCAGATTTAAAGAGCCAGCCACCACCAGAGCAAAGTAGGTAATGCTCCCATAAAAGGCTGAACCTAAGTTGGAAAGGTTGAGAAAGGGAGAAACTTTCTGAGGTCCAGGAAATTGTGTGGAACACAGGCCGCAGAGAGCATGCCAGCATATATTTTCCAGCTTGAGAAATGATATGATGGCTCGTTAGTGGTCTGTGTGAAAGAGGTTTGTGACTCAGTCCACTTCCAAGAACAGAACAGAACAGAATTGTTCCCATCATGCTTTTGCTAATTGGCATTGTTGTTGGTAGTTGCAGTGCAAAA
Source organism: Chelonia mydas (assembly GCF_015237465.2). Taxonomy (NCBI): domain Eukaryota; kingdom Metazoa; phylum Chordata; order Testudines; family Cheloniidae; genus Chelonia; species Chelonia mydas. The sequence continues at coordinate 87,864,443 of NC_051245.2, forward strand.
AGCCTAGGGACTGAATGGGCAGGATATTAAACCCTGCTCTACCACAGAGGTGCCCCCTTCTGAACAGTGTTGAGTCACATTGTCAGGGACGCATGATGAAGCCAAGCTATTATTACGATTATTATTATTATGCCTGTGCTGAATCTGTTGGATCGGTGAATAAAGAGCTTCACATTGCAAGATTAGCTGTCTGGTCCCTTTCACCGGAACTGCATTAACGGAAACATGCACAAAAATATTACAGAATGCCACCATTTAACCTTTATAAACAGACTTACTGAGATAAATGTGCTAGACCAAGTGTTTTTAGAACTGTTCCCACAATTTGATGTCTGAAGAAATTCATATTAATATGACATGACCTGATTTTAATGAAATTAGCCCTTTGAAAACGAAGTATTTAAAACATTAGACATTTAAATATGCAATCGCACAATGTGCATTTTGTAAAATGTTTAAACTGCAAATACAGTTAACAGAGTCCTTTATACCCAACAATGCATGGGTGCAACTCACATTAATGTTAATAATGTATGTTTTAAATTTTGGCTTGAAAATGAGAAAAAAGAAAGGACTAGATTAAACTACCTGTCCACAGTAATATTGAAATTGAACAGCACGGGAAGAAATGTAGTGTCTGATGTGGATAGGGCATAGCACATTCAGGCTCTTATCCTGAATGGGAACTCTGAGATCTATTGAAATGCAAATATTATATAATCATAATAATAATTAAAATACCAGTATAAAGTTCTGTCTACAAAATGTAAAATACTCAGGCATACACAGCATAACTTTTAAGGTAACAATGGTGTCTCTTGTTAAACAAACACAAACTCGTTTGCTCAGACAGGCACTCACTACAAATAGACCAATTCAGGTACTCTAAGTACTTCTGGAAGTATATGTGCATTCACACATGTGCTTGCTTCCACACACTTACATGCCCTCATTTTCACACACACATAGGCACTAATACACGAACTAGGAGATACTTTTGCACATATCTTCACAGGTGCACTCATACACAAATACTTTCCTGCACACCTAGTACTCACCTGCACAGACTAGCACTCACTGAGCCACATGTAGGTGCATTCGTGTACTCACATGTTTATATACCCAATCACTCCCCCCTCATGCATCCCCATGTGTATGTCCTCACATAGGTACACATGGACTGCTATTGGTGTAATTGACCAGTTTAAGAACAAAGGGACATTCAATGACATTGAAAGGTGCCACAAGAAGACGCTGAGGCCAAGAATTTAGCAAGATTTAAAAAGGGATTGGGCATTTAGATGGATAATAGTATCCAGAGTTTTCAGTGGTTAATGATAATAAAAATATTGGAAGGGGTATTAAAACTCATGTTTCAGGGCTTCAGTCAATCTCCAACTATTAGAGATCAGGGTGAGCTATGTAAGGTCAGATAATCTCAGATCTTCTTACTGCAGGGCTCCTAAAACTTTCTCTGAAGCATCTGGCCACTGTCAGAGACAGGCTACTGGACTCTGGGTCTGAATCTGATCCAGTCTGACTACTCCTATGTTCTTAAGTTATTCTTCGAAATTGTCTATATCCAGTTGTTCTTCCTTCTTATCAGTCATGTTCCCAACAACCCATTTATAAAATGCATAGAAAAAAAAATCAAACAATAAAAGGTGTTGTGTGACTATAGTTCATTTGCAGGGAGAGAAGGAATGTCCTTCATTGTTCCTCAGAGACTCCCACCTCTGCTAGGAATGGTTGCCCTAAGGGAACTGGATACATGTCTATAAAGGATATGATTTAATAGAAACCACTGATGAAAGCTTAAGGAAATATGAACAAAAGCAAACCTTCTAAGCAGTTCTTGCTGCCCATATGCAGCTTGATAGACTCAGTTCAAGACACCCCAAAACTTAGAAAAGTGAATATTTTAAAAAATGTATGTTCTTGTCTTTGCTTGTTCTCTTAGGGCCTGATCCAAACCTCACTGAAATCAAAGGAAAGCCTCCCACTGGCTTCACTGGACTTTGAAGCGCTGATCCTGCAGTCAGATCCACATGGGCAAGCTCTTGTGCCCAGGCAGATGTCAGTGGGGATATGCATGAATCCAACTGTAAAGTCAGGGACTATGAAGACAAACTTCATATAAACCCCTATGTAGTCAATCACATTTTGACCTTGTTTTCCACATTGTCTCCATAGACGATATAGCTGTTCTTATATGAAAATAGCTGCCTCTGGCTGTTCCCATTGTGATGTTTTTCCTGTTGTTTTTCCTGTCTAAATGGAAGTTCTCATGCTAAGGGAAACAGAATGCCTATGGGGGAAATGTAAAGAATATTTTATAAGCACAATCTTTTAGTATAATGGTTATCATAAAAGATAAAACCTACTTAGAGTAACCTATTGGAGGCTTAACTAAAGTATGGTTTCTGTTTATTTAATAACAAGGGGAATAAAACTGTTAAGAAGTCTAGAAATCACCAGGGGGTAAGCTTCTCCATTCATTTGGGGAATCTTTAAATGTCTTCAAAATTCTGGGTGAGCCATCCTAGATAGAGACAAACTGTGTTTGGAGTCAGATATAAATATCTGTTACAGTCCAGGTAGATTCTTGTAGAACTTTCCTTTGGCTGAACAAATACCAGAATACTTATTAACCTCAACACATCTGTGGTATATTTTGCATACAAGGCTAAGTAAAAATATATTTCTATTTAATTCAGTATAAAGAAATAAAAGACTATGAAATACTTTTACAGTTCATTCTCTAGGCCTGATCCAGGAGTCCTCCTTAAGCCATAACCCTGAATGACTTCAATGGGAGTTTAGCCTAAATAAGAAATACAGGATTTGATCCTGTTTTCCATTTTATAGGGTCAAGATCAATGATGGCAGATTCTCAACAGATTTGTAGATTTCCTTCAGCTCACCCAAAGTTTGAATAATTATGTGAACCTTGTGCGGGGCTGAAATGTGATTTGCTATGTTGATGGAAGCATTATGAAAATAGATGTACTATAGATGGGAATAGATATACAGCTATTTGGTGAATGAATTGTTCAGCAGCATTCCTTGAATAATGTGTTCAATAAACATTCAGCTAGCCCTACAGTTTTTAAATATTTTCATCCTGATCTGTGCTGTCATATTGAAGATTATGTTACCTTGTTTTATTCTGGAAAAAGGGGTAAAGAGTGAGGTGGCAAAATTTGCAGATGATACAAAACTACTCAAGATAGTTAAGTCCCAGGCAGACAGCGAAGAGCTACAAAAGGATCTCAGAAAACTGGGTAACTGGGCAACAAAATGGCAGATGAAATTTAATGTTGATAAATGCAGGGCTAGCCTTACCATGAGGTGAACTGAGGCGGCCATCTCAGGTGCCAGACTGTGGGGGGGCGCTACTAGGACCCAGAGTGTAGAAAATTGTGTCTGCTGCTGGTGCATATGTATTCTCTCTGCTCTAGATGCACAGGGATGGTGGAGTGCTGTGCTGGAGGAAGGAGGGCACAAGAGACATAACAGGCAGGCAGGCGAAAAGGTGAGAGGGAATAACAGAAAGCAGCAGGAGCTGCAGGGAGAGAGAGCAGGAGGAGCCTCTTATGTACCCCTCTAGCACCCCCAGGAGCTTGGACTGATTAACACCAGCGTCTCAGGGAGCTTTCTGTTTCCTGCTGCTTCCCTGAACCCACTTGAGGAGAACAGGCAGTCAACTGAAGTAGTAGGAGCCAGTTAGACCCTTAAGACGCTGATATCTTCCCTTACTCAGGCCCTGCTACCAGCCTACTTATTTGTCCCCTTCAACTGAGTGTTGAGAGCCACTATAGCTGGCACAGAACAGCAGTCATGAGTGAAAGAAGAAAACGCCCCTCTGGGGCAGCATTCAGAAAAAGAAAGAAAGCAACGGAAGCTTTTCTATCTAAGCAGAAAGGAGCTCTCCTGAGATACATAGACACAAATCTTCACGGTGAGCCTTCTGGCCCCAGGGAGGATGTGAATGGTGAGGAGATGCCTGAACTTCCAGTTAGTCAGAGTGCAGGTGACCTGGCAGCTACTGCAGCATCCATATCTCCATCTCACATGGATGTAACCATGCACATTCCTGAAGAAAAGTGTAGATCAGAGAAGAGTGTGGTGGAGGCGCAAGAAACAGCTGCTGCTGAGTTTAGTTCCTTAAGTCTAGATGATCCAGGACTGTGGACCCACTTGAGCAGTAGCCTGAAGGACTTTCTTGTACTTATGGGCCACAGTAAGTGAAAAAGTTCATGTTCCCCAAAGACAATGAAAATAGAAGTTTCCATCCAAAACATTACTGGTGTGAAATCCCCAGTGGTGACAAAGTGGAGAGGCCATGGCTTATGTACTCAAAAACCCAGAATGCTGCATACTGTTTTTGTTGCAAACTCTTCCAGTCTAATGCTCCAGCCACATTGGGTTCTACAGGAACAAAGGACTAGAAAAATCTGGCTAGAAATCTGGCATGCCATGAGAAGGCAGCAAATCACCAGAGAGCATTCCGTAGGTGGAAAAAGCTTGAGATCAGACTCAGGTTAAAGGCCGCCATAGATGATCAGCATCAAGAAAAGATTGCATCAGAGTGTCTTTACTGGCAAAATGTTCTGAAAAGGCTCATTGCCATTGTGAGAATCCTTGCTACCCAAAACCTAGCACTGCATGGCACTTCAGATCAGCTGCATGTGCCAAACAATGGAAACTTCCTTAAAATTGTAGAGCTGATGGCTGAGTTTGATGCTATACTCAAGAAGAGTCACCACCCAAGAAATGTACACACACCACTACCTTGGAAAAACAATTCAAAATGAGATCATACAGTTACTGAGATCATACAGTTACTGTCAAACAGAAGATTGTGGCAGATCTGAAGTCAGCAAGATATTACTCTGTTATTCTGGACTGCACACCTGACATCAGCCATACGGAACAAATTACTTTAATGGTGCGTTTTGTAACAACAACAGAACCTAGTGAAAATGTCCCAGCAATGGTGACTATCAGAGAGTATTTTCTAGAATTTATTGACATTGATGATATTGCAAGAGCAGGTATGACAAATGTGCTTCTTAAAAAGCTGAAAGATACGGGAATTGCGATAGCTGACATGAGAGTTCAGGGCTACGATGATGGTGCCAACATGAGAGGAAAGAACAGAGGAGTGCAGACACGGATCCGAGAGTTAAACCCTCGAGCTTTATTTGTCCCATGCAGTTCTCATTCATTGAACTTGGTGGTCAGTGATGCAGCATTAGCTTCTAGTGAGGCTGCTGAATTTTTTAATGTAATTCAAAGCATCTATGTATTTTTCTCTGGGCATCAACTCATCGATGGCAAATTTTGAAACAACATCTGGGAACATCCTCTCTGACACTGAAACCACTGAGTGCCACACGATGGGAAAGTCGAGTGGAGGCGATAAAGCCTATCAAACACCAAATTGGGAAGACAGATGATGCCATTGTTGCCATTATGGAGGATAATGCTATGACAGGAACTGTTTGTGGGAGAACAGTGGCAGAGGGAAATGGAATCACCAGAAACATACATAACTTCACATTTCTGTGTGGCTTAATGTTGTGGCATGACGTACTGTTTGAAATAAATGTTGTTAGCAAGAGACTCCAAGGTGTTGACCTTGATATATCTGGAGCAATGGAACAACTGGACAAAGCAAAGTCATACCTACAAGTTTTACCGGTCAGATGAGGGATTTCTAAACGTTCTGAACAGTGCACAGAAGTTGGCAGAGGAACTTCACACTAAAGCTATTTTCTCACCCATTCAAGACTACAAGAGTCATGAAGAAGAAGACATTTTGATTACAAGGCATGGGATAATCCCATAAGAGACCCCAAACAACAATTCAATGTTGAATTCTTTAACCAGGTGCTAGATTGTGCAATACAGTCAGCTGAAGAACGTTAAATGCAGCTCAAGGAACACAGCAGTATATTTGGGATGTTTGATATTCTAAAACTCCTCACTGTACCTGAAGAAGACCTACATCAGCAATGCAGGGCACTAGAGACAGTGTTGACACATGATGACATGCGCGATATTGATGCAAGGGATTTAGGTGATGAACTGAAAGCCCTTTCAAGATACATTTCAGCAGGATCAACTCCAAAGGCTGTTCTAGAATATATGTGCACAAATAAGATGACCACCCTCTTTCCAAATGCTTTTGTTGCTCTGCGCATACTTCTAACACTTCCTGTAACAGTTGCCAGCAGCTTCTCCAAGCTGAAGTTAATAAAAACACATCTATGCTCCACAATGACACAGGAGAGGCTGGTCGGCCTTGCAACCATCTCAATAGAGCATGAGCTGGCCCAGACTGTGGACCTTCAGGAAGCAGTTCAAATCTTTGCAAGGAAGAAGGCACAGAAAGCACCACTTTGATTATTCAAACAGATAAAAATGCCAGTGTTTACTATGCAGACATGAAAAGTTACATTTGCTGTTCAGGCATTTGAAAATTAAGTGTTACTTAAAATTTTTGAACAAGGCATTTTAAGTTGTCAGTTCTCCTTTATTGGGGTAGGTAGCAGAGCAGTATCATGAGAGGAGTAGAACAGGAAGAAGGCAGAATTGAGACCTTTCAAAGTTTTGGCCCAAGCGAGGGGGCATGGGGGCGTCATTTGAGCTCCCCGCCCCAGGTGCCAAAATGTTGTGGGCCAGCCCTGGATAAATGCAAAGTAATGCACATTGGAAAACATAATCCTAACTTACATATACAATGATGGGGTCTAAATTAGCTGTTACTACTCAAGAAAGAGATCTTGGAGTCATTGTCGATAGTTCTCTGAAATCATCCACTCAATGTGCAGTGGCAGTCAAGAATGTGAACAGAATGTTGGGAACCATCAAGAAAGGGATAGATAAGACAGAAAATATCATATTGCCTCTATATAAATCCATGGCACTCCCACACCTTGAATACTGTGTGCAGATGTGGTCGCCCCATCTCAAAAAAGATATATTGGAATTGGAAAAGGTTCAGAAAAGGGCAACAAAAATGATTAGGGGTATAGAATGGCTTCCGTATGAGGAGATATTAATAAGACTGGGACTTTTCAGTTTGGAAAAGAGGTGTCTAAGGGGGGATATGATAGCGGTCTATAAAATCATGAGTGGTATAGAGAAAGTAAATCAGGAAGTGTTATTTACTCATTCTCATAATACAAGAACAAGGGGCCACCAAATGAAATTAATAGGCAGCAGGTTTAAAACAAACACAAGAAAGTATTTTTTCACGCAATGCACTGTCAACCTCTGGAACTCCTTGCCAGAAGGTGTTGTGAAGGCCAATACTATAATGGGGTTCAAATGGGAGCTAGATAGATTCATGGAAGATAGGTCCATCAATGGCTATTAGCCAGGATGGGCAGGAATGGTGTCCCTAGCCTGTGTTTGCCATAAGCTGGGATTGGGTGACAGGGCATGGATCACTTGATCATAACCTGTCTGTTCATTCCCTTTGGGGCATCTGCCATTGGCCACAGAGGATACTGGGCTTGATGGACCTTTGGTCTGACCCAGTATGGCCATTCTTATGTTCTTACGTTCTTATGTACCCTGTCTAGAGTCAGGAATTATTTTTAGAGAATGAAATGGTACAATATACCTTGACTAGAAATGTGCATACATGTACAGATAAAAGAAAGTCTGACTTGAGCCTTCATCTACAACTCAAACTAAATCCAAAACAAATCGTTATTGAGGTTCCAAGACTTCAGTTAACTTTTGTGTAATTGTAGTTAATTATTGCTGTCTTCTATTTTCCTTGTTACAGTTACTGGCTGGAAACGAAGTCTGGGTGCAGTACTTCAGCAGGTGTAGATTGTCATAGCACCATTGACTTCACTGGAGCTATTGTTATTAACAATTAATATTGTTGTAGCACTTAGGAGTCCGGTTGTGGACCATGAACCCACTGTGTAGGGGCTGTAGGAAATACAGAACAAAAATGTATACCAACTGAGCATCTGTCCCCTGAAATCTCATGATAAAAAACCTATCCACTCTATCTGATTGGAAACAGGATAAACTCTTCTGTCCACACAGCTGAACCAAGAAAAAAGAGAACATTTAAACATAGAGATGTGGGTTTTCCCATTATATTTCAGGATTTACATTTCTGGTCCTACCTGGAACCTTGTAGTCCTTCTAGTGTCATCCTGCTCACATGAGAACCATCTAATATCAAAGGAAACGTGAATATATTAATAAAGTCCAGCATGTGTGATTACACAGCGTCATATTCACAAGGTGAAGAATAACAGGCCCACAGAAGGTAGAGGTGGAATCCACTTGGCATTTCATGTGTTCTGAAGGCACTTGCCCTTTTTGCTAGTACCTCACAAGGCAAGGGAGGATGGATGATAACAGAACTTCACCATGTATAAGTGTGTTGTGGGTTCACAGCAGGTGGGAGTGCAGCCTGGACCTGAACAAATTCAGTAGTGTAGGTATAATGGCAGTCATCACTATAATATTTGAGCACCTGTTATCGTCTCTCCTCTTCCTTAAATACTACCTTCCCCAGTTTGCTGATAAGTGAATCTCTAGCATATTTTGCTGCTGCTCCCTATCTTAGATACCAGCACCTGCTCCCCAAGAAATTCCATTGCTTAAAGGCATCCCCCGGTGCTCTCTGCACCATGAAAAATCTCAGAAAGCAACAAGGTCACAAGGGTGCTGTGCTCAGTATATATTGAATATACTGAATCATAAACTGAGACATGACACTAAAACACAAGGCTGTGAAAGTGTAGTTTATAAGGCTATAATATGCACTTACATATTGGAAGGACAGAGAGAATAGCTAACATATTATGGTAATAATATGCACTTACTGTATTTCTGAGCTGGAGAAAGACCGCAACTCTTTATTTGACAGGAAATAATATACATTTGTGACAGTGAGTATGAGAGAAAATGTAGTCTGTTTAGAAGTGCAATGTCAAATATTCTAGTGTGGAATAGAAAGCTAGTGGTCCCAGCATTTGCTAAGGTGTCTTGTTGCCTCATATGAAAAATATGAAGCAGATTTTGCAGCAAGTTTTGTAAGGCTAGCATCACTCTAGTTCAAAATAATACCATCAGTAGATCATCTTCAGTTTATTTAAAATGAAAATTAGAAACTAACAATATATTATTCATGTTCTTTAGTGTATCCAGAGCGTCTTGGGTGTTTCTTTAACTGCTATAAATACAGGATTCTTCTTGCCACACACAGAGCACTTCATCTGACTCTCATCAGATGAATACATTATTTACATTGCATCCATCTTAAATGTGGCGTGTGCCTTTTTCTCCAATAGCTTTTTCAGTAATAATGTACTAGGGTGAAAGCCTTCCAACCCCCCACTCCCTCCCGCTTTTGGTTACACAAATTTGGAGTAATTCTGTCAACTTCTGAGGAGTCATTCTGATTTTCACCAGCGTAGTGGAGATCAGAATCTAGCTTTATATACTTAGCGGAGAGACTGTATGTCTATCCTAACCCATTACTCAAGGTTCCTCTACTGTCTGCCTTTGGCCGTGCCTGCATGTCTTCTGCATGGGCAATGAGTGGACAAGTCATGCATATAATTGTCTCACAGTTATTGCAATAATACATCAATATGGTTAAGTAATCCTTTCTCCTTTTTATCACTGTAATCTCATGTTGTGTCTGCTTATTCTTCCCAGAGTATGCAGCATGGATTTTATTACCATTTTTAGTTACACTTGATGGGTTTTATTCCCCGCCCCCCCCCCCACCCGGCCGCCACACACACAAATATACATAATGCAAAAGTCTGTTTGTTTCTATCATTTTTTTTAAAATGCAAACTAAACAACTCCTTTTACATCTCTTTCTGGTTAGCAGCCAATGTAAATGCTTATGCTACGAGAACAAGCCCATTTCCTGCCGTTAAGGCTTTTTTGTTTATCCTAGGGCTACTCACTGCCACTGCCTGCCCCTGACAGACTATTAACCCCTGTTTCTAGCAGGCAAACCAGATGTAGGTTTCTTAAGCAAATTATTGGTTATTTCACCACATGTAGTTTTTGCAGTTAAGTGTTTCCAGCGTCTCAGAACATTCCACAGAAATAACATCACATTTTCCCCCAACCTGTTAATTAGCATAATTATTTATCAGCCTGAAAACCGCAGCTTGAGTTTGTTAAGTGGCAGGCAGACACATACTGGATAGCAGCCCAAGAGACTTGATAGAGTGAGGAAAAGATGGAAAAGAGGCTCTGGAAGCTGGCTAAGTGACTGTGAGAAGACATGCTGTATGCACTTCCCCTCCACCTTCCTCTTGATGGTCCTCCAAATAACTTTTCCATCTGGGAGGAGAGGGGAGTCACTGGTGAAGGCTGCTCCTTTCCTAGTTTCACTAGTTAGATCCATCTGTGGATGATCGAGCTATAAAAAGCTATATCCTCTCTCTCAGTCTTAGCAACTGGGCCAGAATCCCTTGGAGAAGCCCTGTATTTTTGGACCACTCTTTATATACATTCATGTAATTAAAACAAAAAAAGCACCAAGCCTGCAACACTTGAAAAAGAAGCCACGTGTGCTCAAGTTTATGTGATGTCAATTTTTTTTTTTAATTTAAAAGCGTGCAAGATAACCTGCATCAGATTCTCACCAGGCTTCATCTGAACAATGTCTGCAAGTTGCTAGATCAAGGCAAGGTTGCTCATCCCCTTGTAGGTTTGAGCCCCAAGTCCTGTTGGCTCATCAGATATAAATGGGAAACTACCAGTAGACCAATTACAATGTGACTCAGATGGAAAATAGATATTAATCACAGACTTTCCACATACATATGTGGGTGCACCACAGTGCAGAAGACCCGTGTTAAGTTCTATTCCTCCTAAAATCCCTTGATCTCTAATGATACTGACCTCCCTTATCAAATTATTTGAAATCTGCTAATGAAATGCATTCTATAAAAGCCAGGTATTATTAATGCTAAAGCATTTCCATAGGCCCAGTGGGCTGGATTGCCTTCCGTTTTTGCTCAGATAGGCACTTGGAATTTTCTGTCTGAAAGTATCTATATTTTGTTTTTTAGTGCTTGTTTTATTCTCCCAGAACAGAAAACCCAGCTCCTGCATTCTGTCATAAGCTGAGCTGTGGTTTTTGTGAAGTCAGTCATGAAGGTGGATTTCATGTAAAAGTTAATGGCAGCAGTGAGGATCAGTGATAGATACATTTCTAAATGTTTGAGTTTGGGCTGAAATTCATAGTAGTAGAAACCACACAGTTTTGGGGTTGGACTCCAAATGCCATAAATTGGACAAATTAACCAGAATTTCCTGCAACCATACTCCTTCCTCCCAGCTCTACCAAGCAGATTTTTTTGAAAATTACTGAGTGTATCCCCAGACTTTTCAGTTTGTTCTTAAAGCTCATAGCATTATTAGGCCATATCTATGAGCCAGAAGACTGGTGTAACAACCTGCTAAGAAGACCATTTTGCGTCAGAATTCCAGAATACACTATACAATGCTATAATATGTATGTGTCTCACATATACACCTGACCACATGTAAAATAAATATAGTATATTACAATCTGAACTAGTTGTCTAGATGTGAAAAATATTTCATTAGTTATCTAGTCTCTGTTATAGATATTGTGACATGTATTAGTCATAATATATGTACCACACAAACATGACGTACATATACCCAAAACACAGATGTATAACTTTCCACGTGGACTATGGCATGTGTGTTCGGTAATGTTAGCCTTAATAAGCACATTGCTGAACACTGTTTATTATATCAGACAATCAATATTAATCTGGAAAAAATAATCAAAATGTCAAATTCTCATGAGATCAAGAGACTTTCATTTGGTGGTAATGAAAATATATAGATATCTACTGGTGAAAAGCACACTCTCTCTAAGCACTTTACAAGTGAGAAGTATCATTATCCCCATTTTATGGATGGGGAAACTGAGGCACAGAAAGGGGAAGTGACTTGCCCAGGTCACCCAGCAGGCCAATGGAAAAAACAGGAACAGAACCTGGGTCTCAGTCTAGCACTCCATTCACTAGGCAACACAATCTGGTAACACATCCAGGACTGGTGATTGCTGTGTGTGTTATTTTCCATTAAGCATTGTGGGCCAGATTGTGACAGACCCTGACACAGGGAAGTGGGAAACAGCATGCAGAGAGCCAGCAGAAGGTCCGATCAGAAATGGATGCAGGGATTGCTTCCCCTATGCACTTCTGGAGAAGCTCAGCATGGTAAAGCATAATGCCAAAGTCTTTTTCAGTGAGCAGTTCAGGTTCTTTACTATCATTTGAGAGAATTAATGAACTGAATAATTTTTAGATGATTCTTTGATACCCAAATAAATTATCCAAAATTACCACTGAGATCTGGACCAAGTATTACCTCACCAGCGCTCATTAAGATTCTCAGACTGATAAAAGGGCATCAACTCCTCTCTGTACTTCCTTATACAGATACCCACATCCACATTACACTCCACAAATGAAAATAATAAACCAGAGGCAGTCTTGATGAAACACAATTCAGTGTCTTACTACAGCATGGACAATGTTTCAAAAGGAGAAAGCAAATACAAAACTCTACCATAGTAAGGCTGGATGCCAGGTATGTTCCAACACAAATCACAAAATACAAGAGGAGGAGGAGGAGGAGGAAGAGGAAGAAGACAGGAATGAGATATAAACCCCTCCCCACCGAAAAACCTACTCTACATCCCCAGTGCTCTGTACTCTCTGCCTTTCTGATACTGCATTACTCATGTGTTTATCTGCATTTACTTTTAAAGAGGTACAATTACTAAATAGAGAATTGTAACCCTGCATTTTCTGATTAACTTTATAAACAAAGTTTTCATAGGGACTTATTTCAAGCAGTTCTATTTCCAAGTCTTCTATTGCTGGGACTCACTGACTCTTCCACTTTCTAGTAGTTAATATTTTGTGAAAAAAGGCAGTGTTTGCAGATTTACTTTTTTACATAATTTACTATGTATATGATTTATTATATGATGTATATGATGTAATTGAATTGTTGGACATGACCAAACAATGTAATGTCGACTTTGAGTTCCACACCTCTGTCACATATAATTATCCATCAGTCCCCTTCTGTTAGCTAAGATGGAGTCACAAAATGGCAAACTGTCACTGCCAAAACATGTTCACTTAGGCTAACGTCGTGAAAATTCACCATTCTGCCATTGTGAAAAGCTGTGTTCTTTTGTGGAAAACAAGGTATTTTGATTTAGGTCAAGTGTATGAATGCCTGCTGAAATGTACAATTATATACATTAATACTCAAAAAGGGCCAAATCCTGGTCCCAGTGAAGTTCATGGCAAAACTCCCATTGATGTCAATGGGCGCAGTATTTGACTCTGAGGTTATATTTACACTTGCAATTAAAAACCTGAGTCTGGCCCATGCCAGCTGACCTGCACTTGCGGGGCTCTGGCTAAGGGGCTGTTTAATTGCAATATAGATGATCAGGCTCGGGCTGCAGCCTGGGCTCTCCGACCCTGAGAGGTGGGAGGATTCCAGAGCTTGGGCTGCAGCCTAAGCCTGAATGTCTGCACCATAATTAAACAGTCCCTTAACCCAAGCCCCACAAGTCCAAGTCAGCTCACACAAGTTTTAGCCTATGCTAGATTACCATTCTGAAGCGCCCCAAGTGAAGCCGTAGGCATTTGCTATGTTCTGCAGTGACTCACATACAGCAGTGAATATCTGGCACGCATATGTTTCAAAAAAAGTGTGAAATTAGCATCTTTGCTCTGAGTGAATGTATCCTGCTGCACTGCCTCCTTCATCACTCTCATCCTCTGACATATAAATTAGAGAGAGAAATACACTGAGAAGTTTTCAAGCTTTCTGTTTAGAAATGTAAGGCACTTGGTAATGGCTACATTAAGCAGGTCCTTTAACCCTTAATGCCAGTGTTATACCAATAAAATAAAAACCAGCAGGATCTTATTAAAGGGGAAAAGGCAAAATGCCACATTTATTGTGAATACAGAAAGAATCATAGTAAGCAGTTAGTTATAGCTATAACATTCCATTCAATCTCATATTTATTCACACATTCATTCATACACACACACAAGTTCTGCAAGGTTGTTATCATAGTTACCAGCCTTAGAGCTGCTCATGCCAAGCCACTGGCCAGGTGGCCTGGACACGAGGAGAGAGCAGGGCCTTGTCAGATGCTCATCTGATGCTCCTGGAAGTTGGTTTGCAGAATCAGACCCCAAAGTTCTCCCTTTCTATAGTCCATTTTTATAGGAATTTCTTCCTATGCCAGTCTATGGGAGTTGCTTCATCATGCTGTTGCTGAATCAATCAGCAGATGGCACATTCCTGACGGCTCCGTGCTGCCAGATGTTATCTTGTTCTTTGGTTCTCTCATCCTTGAGGCTGTTGGGTGGATTCTAGTCTGCCCTCCGGGCGTCCTCTGGTTATTTCCACTTGACGCCTTCTTCAGCCGATGGACACTGGATTCTTAGGCTGGCACCTCCCTGATCATTCAGTTATTATCCACACCAAGCATCCATCCACATACATCCTCTATCTCTATTTTAATCACAATTGTTAACAAAGCGAGATGAATACAACAAAAGGGCGTGGAGCCTCTGGGTGCTGTTTCTGTTATAGAGTATTGCTTTGAGTCCCTCTCTGTGTGAGTAGTTGTTGTTACAAAGAATTGCTTTGAGAACAGACTCTGTCTCAGAATGTACTAACACAATTAGCAGCTTGCAAGTTTCACACAGAGAGGGAGAGAAACAGTACCAAAAACCAAGAGACCTCTTAATTAGTAATACCCTTGAATTTAAACTATGGGGAATCAAACTCATTTGTGATTTTAATACAGAACTTCTTTAATATGATCCAATAGCAGTAGCAGCCTAGAAGTGTTCTGTCAGTGTAGTAGTACATAGCTTCTTAGTTAGGCAATTATAGTTTCTGTGCATGCTGCATTAAGCTAACATTTTAGTTCCAATTACATTGCAGTTTTTTTCCTCACTATTAGTATAGATCTTTCATCATTTTAAATATTCTTTCATGCATTGATTTTGACTGAATATTCCTGCCACATTGTGGGCTGATGAGACAAGGCCCAAATTATAAATGCATGTTCTACAGCACTCAGAGATGGTAAAGGTGCATTGCTTGTCTATAATAGCATCAGATGTATCAGTCCATCCACTCTGAGTTTCTTTTTCACTCTCTTATCTTAGAGGACATTCAGTTCCCTGACTCATACTTAGCCTGCACATGAAATATGGAGATAATTATTTTGATGTGATGTTCTGAATGCTGGTCATGGAAATAATCTTTCCAGAAACCTTCAGCATCAGGAGTAAGTCTAGTGTAAATCACAGAAATGAGACATGGATCAAATGAGGTTTCCAACTCTTACTCTTCTCTTTCAAGAATCGCATGGTTTCTGGAGTCAGAAGACAGCTGAGTTTTCTAGCAGTGTGACTTCAGTAATGACTTCTTTGTTTTGAAATTCAGTTTATATTCTTTCGATTGAAATATTAATATACCAGATAAGTGCCAGTACTAAAAAAATGTCACTAGGAGGGTTATATACAGCTGCATTGGCAGCATCAGCACTGACTTCCTGAGTGACAATTACAAAACGGATAATTGCTATACATTCTGCCTTCCTGAATTTCTCCTATAACTCATTTCACCCTTTGTCTTGAAATAGAATTTCTTAATGCGGAGTTCTGTTATTATGAGCCAGAGAAGACCTTAGAAGGTCAGAGAAGTAGAATGGGTAAGACTCAGCCTTGCAGGGAGAAGAAATGAGTGGGCACATAGCAGGATTATTCAATCAGGCTCCAAACAGCTACCTCATTTTTTCCTTCTTTCTTAGTTAATAAAACTTCATAACGGAGGTAGTTTTTCACTAACTCTCCCCTTTTAGGGACCTAGTACATTAATGTAAAGTTCAAAACTACTCAAACTTCCACCCAGCTCAAAACCCTTGGTGCAGAGTTCTTAGTTCCAGCTCTGTCGAGGCTTTCCTCCAACAGGCTCGGTCCCTACGCTCCTGCCTTCCTAGCTAGCCCTGCTGGCTTGCATCCCTCAGGCCCTCTGTCTGGGCGCTGAGGAGAATATCTCTGGAAAAAACAAAACCCATAAACCCTTTTGAGTCTGTACCTGAACTCAGGTCTCCCAGCAGGCCTGGGTCTACATCACATGCTCCCATATGACCTCCCTGGATTCATTCCCTTCAACTCGGAAGGTGAACTAACCCTGGCACAAGCACCATGTTTTTTTCCATGGAGAAGCCTTCCTAGTTATGGCACTGAAGTTTATCTCTGGAAGCAAAAGGGTTTAGACTTCATTTATTTATTTAAATGAAAGCCTGGATCTCAGGCACTAACTCAGCATCGATACTAAGTTCTCTAAAGCTCATGTTCCTTAGCAACAGTAAATATTAATAACCTTTGTAATGTCACGTTAATCAACTAAACGCTGGTCTTCAGCACGAGGTAGGCTGGGGGACTCCAGTAACATTTGTTTTCTCGCTCTCCTTTCTCTTTTCTTACTAGAGTGTCACAAAGAGTTACAAGAATTTAAAGATGTGTCCAACAGTTTTGTTTTTAGGGCATCATATTTCAGGAGCCCCCGTCTGAGCCATTTCAAAATTGGCAGAAAAATTCTAATGTGGCCTCTGATCTAATCCACCAATTACAAGGCTGATGTGACTTTTTTTGTTGATTTTAGAGGTGGTGGCAAAAATGAACTTAAAATGGAAACTCAGTTGCAAATTCTAACTATGAAGCAACTGCCATTGCTCCAAGAAGATATTTCACTGATACGTTGGAACATTCTAACAGATTCACTGTGATCTGCCACAGTAAAAGTAACTTTTAAAATCATACTCAATAGTTATCTAAAATACCCAATAAAAACAACAGACAGACAAGCACACTACCCTGTAGTGAAGTCAAGGATTTGACATAAAGCAGCAGTGTCAGACTTCAGAACTGAGGCTAGCAGTCCATCTTTAACTTGCACTTCATCCTAATTTGGTATCTTTTCCAATAGTATGAGTGAAGAACAGTGTGTATCAGCTTTAACTTTATATTTCCCAGCTTTTGTTGGTTTCACTCTGACCCTTAAAGTTATTTAAATGTTGTTGTTTTTTGTGTTTAATTTAATATAGGTCTGAATCTCCACTGGAATGCTAGAGACCTGCTGAGACCATAATGAAAAACACAAGTTCTGTGTACCAATTTGTGGTCTTTGCAGGCATTCCAACCCAGCTCTCTTGTGGCTGCTAATACTCCAGCATGATCCATTCCCAGATCTTTGCTATTCTAGTTAAAGATGTCAGAGGTTGTGGCTCAGATGGTGTATTAAACAGACAAATGCTTACTACAGGATTCTATAACTGAAGTGTAAAGACCAAGGCTTTAAAGAAATCTGGGATACCACATAGTTTAAATCATGGGCATTTTCCAAACTAGGATATACTCAGAGAGTGATACTTTGTTTTTAAAGCAGTGCCCTTTTACATTCTGTTTTTCAACAAAGGAAAGTACCTTCCAGCTGAACCATAGCAAGTTGGCTGAGGCTGACGTGCTCACATGTTCTATCTATCAGCCTTTTGGAATGTTAATGACAAAAGTAATCATTTATTTGCAAATTCACAGGAGACCTGTTTTTCCCATTGTATAAGGTCTTCTTAAATATATGGGAAAGCAAGGAGTATAGGTGAATATTTCACTTCCCTTTATTTTAAAATTCAGGCCTGCTGTGGCCTAAAAAAACAGAGACAGTCACAAACATGATAGAGTTTGTGACCATTCAACCATCTGCATGTCCCACACCACATCACAATCATCAATATCTGCAAGAGAGCAGGAAAACTTCTCTTCTGTGATCAACATACAAAAGCATTTTTTTTAGTCTCTCATAATAGTGTCCTAGCCCATTTGCTTACATCTGTGTTTATATTAGCCAATGGTCAAAGTATCTTATGAGAGTGTTATCCAGCAAAGCTTCTCCCCAGCTCCAAAGCACATGCTGCCATGCCCAATCTTTTGAACAGAGGTTTATTTCATTAATAGAGGCTAGCTAATAAACAGAAAACAGTCTTTAAACTCAATCCTTGGCCCCAGGCTTCAGAACCACCCCTCCCAGGGCTCTCTGGAGTCCAGCTCCTAAAAGCTCTCCAGTCTCAGTCATTTCTACTCCCTTCTTGGGAGCAACAGCTTCAGAACTGCTTCCCTAAGCCCCTTGTTCCAGGGATCTACCTCAGGGGCTAGCGCTACTCCATTATAAACTTTCCATCCCCAGGTCACAGCCTATCTCACTCCCGCTCCCAACGGCCCATTAGCAGCCCTTTATAGGCCCAGGTGTAGCCCAGCCCTCTTTAAGTGGCTGGATTGGGCTCACCTACTCTGGTCCCAGGGCACTAGGCTTAGTCTGTCCCCAGGGATTAGCTAACCTGGGATAGAGTGCTTCTGAGACAAGCAGTTATGTCTACTTGAGACTCTAGTCTGTATTTCTGTTATCACTCATAGTTTCACTTATGGACATCAGATATGAATAAAACCCAGGCTATGGACCTAGTTAGTTTTATTTTCCCAGAAGAATTGATTGTCTGTATTATTGTATTGACTCTCCATATTGAGAAATCCCAAAGTGACCTGATATTTGCATTGCATGGCCTCAGACAATTTGCCAACATAAAGCTACCATATGAGTCAAAGCTCCAAAGTTAGGCCTTAGATGTATTAGGATCTGACTAATTTATACTTTTAGGCTCCTTTACATGACTAGCAGTGTACAGAGACCTCTTTAGTGTAAATGAGAATCAGGCCCATTAGGCTTTTTGCCAACATTTGAGTCATCAGAAAAAACAGTATCAATGCCAGGTGCTGTTATCTTTACCGACATTGTGACTCCATGTATATGGGCATTTTTTGTCTAAAAACTTTTTATAACATGCATGTTGGCATAACACAAGGTCACAGGAACTAATGGTAAGTCACATTTAAAAAGTGCTAATTGCTACTCCTTTGGTCTCTGATTTATATTATCCAGCAGCATTCACTTGAAGGTCTTAGGCCTATGCAAGAATTCTGCTAGGAATCAAGGATGGGTTTTGTGAACTGTAAATTGGATGCAGATAATCTGCTAATAACTTCATCTGAAGTTATCCAAATCTCTTTTGCCTTCCTTGTGGTATTTAGATATTTCGACTTCTGTCCAAACCCAACTACTGTAGTACAGAGAAAATAGAAATAAAAAAATAAGTTAATTGAACTGTGTCCAACCTCAATTTTTTTTTAAGTCAGTTTGACTTGGGATTGGATTTGCTTTGGTTCCTATTTTCTTCTGCATCAAGTCACTCACTCATACCAAGAATTACCATTCAGTAGAATGCAATTCCACATCAAGACACAAGAAAAGGATCAGCTTCACTGGGAAAAAAGGTGTATAGTGAAGTTTTGAACCAATATGCTAAGCAAACTGTAGAGAGACATGGGAAGCCTTTTTTTAGAAAATCCAAAACCACATTAAACTTGCAGGGTTTTCTTTTAGTTATGAACCCAAAACTCAGCTGAGAGTCATGAATCCTTCTGTAAACTTGTGGTGAATTTGAGGCAAACATGGGGTAAGTTTTGTGTGAACCAGAGGAAGTTATGGTTTCAGGAGGAAATCATAGGAAACTCAGCAGTTTTGCCCAGTTGCAACCAGAAATCAGGCTGAAACTTGGGCTAGATTCAGATGAGTTTTATATATAGGTCTTATCTCCATAAGAAAACCCAAAAATACCTGTATTCCAGAAATTAGTAGCAATGGTACAACAGCACCTGTGGTAGCAAGAGTATAAGTGTTTTTACAGTTCGCTTAGAGCAGGTTTTCAGGAGAGTGGTTAATAAACATCTGGTCCCTGTCTATACTAGTGGCTTAGGACCAATGCAGCTGTGTTGTTGTTTGTCATTGCTGGAATATGGGCACACATATTTCTAGGATAGACAGACTCTTAGGCCAGGTCTGCACTACAGATCTAAATCGATATAACTACGTGGCTCATGGGGTGTGAAATATCCACACCCCGAGCACAGGGTGACCCGACAGCAAGTGTGAAAAATCGGGACGGGGGTGGGGGATAATAGGAGCCCACATAAGAAAAAGACCCAAAAATCAGGACTGTCCCTATAAAATCAGGACGTCTGGTCACCCGACCTGAGCAACTTAGTTATACCAACCTAACCACTCACATAGATAGCACTATGTCACTGGGAGAGCTATCACTTCTCGGGGAGGGGATCAACTCCCCTGATGGGAGAAGCTCTCCTGTTAGTGCAGGAGCATCTTCACTAATGTGCTACAGAGGCACATTGCATTGCTCTGAATTTACTCCAGCTTAACTGAAAGCAGAATTTGATCAAAGCTTTTCTTTGAACAAACTAAAAAACTAAGGGCTTCTTGTCTTCATGTGCAGCGCTACAGAGGTGAAGCTGCACCAATGTGTGTCTGGCTATTCCAGGCTACAGCTGACATAGAATGCATCCTAGCAAGGGCCCTTTGCCCAGGTGACTCCCTTAAGCCAGACTGTGAGCCAAAAATGTTACTCATTCCCAGTATCACTCAGGCTGAACAGTTTGGCCCTACAGCTCTCCCATCCCTGGAACAGTGCATGGCCAGAGGAACTTTCCATTGACTTAACAACCCTCTAGGCAAATTTCCCCTTATTCAAAACAAAACAAAACAAAACAAACAAACAAAACAGTGTGAAAACTGATCTCAGTTTTCTATAGAACTTTTATCAAGGCAAAACCAGCACTTCTGTTTGAATTCTAGCAATGTGCTGACTGTGAAATCAAGTTGCTGAGATATAAATCCAGCATATTTCTGGAGGCCATTTACTCAGTAAGACTACTACGCCTCGTTTTTGTGTGCACACTTTTAGAAAAAACTTTCATGTATTTTCAGGAAGTGATATCATATGAACATGCTGGTAAGATTACCCCGAGGCTTTCACTCCATTTAAGCACAAAAGAAATCTTTGTCACTAATTACTGACAAACTTGTTATTGGTCCCTTGTAACTGCATAGCCAATGATTACAACAGAAAAACAATAATTTTATGTAGTTATGACTAAATACCAGCACAACCCTCATATTACCAATAATCACTGTAATAAAGCTGACTTATTGTTCAGCATAGGAAGGCCCTAGCATATATTTGTTGCTTGAATGGCATTTTATTTTAATATCATTTCTGGGAATACTGACATAACAAAATTACTGGTTTCATATGATATGCATATGCCAGCTGTTCCTTCTTAGCAGCGACAGTCCCTAGCTTTTTTAGCAATATATTTAGCATTTCTCCAGTTGCTCTCTTCAGAAAGTTCTCCCATTCCAATATATTTCCATGCATGTCCCTATTTTCCTCCCCATACATACCTCTTTATAGCTTTCAGATGGTGGCAGGTGTGTGACATATCTCACCATTTATTTATGGTACTGCACAATAGTTTTTTATGATAGAGCAATGTTGCATGTAGTGAGATTAATCTGGAACACACACACACGCACATCAACCATATACCAGAAACAATAGAAACAGTGACCCTTTGTTGTTAGTTAAACATTTTATTCATTGCTAGGTGAAATTCACCCCTGTGCAGAAGGTCAGCATGAAGCATGGGCACCACTAAAGTCCCACTCAGCAGCCCTTTCTCTCCACAGTAGGGAATTTCACTTTTTTAACAGCAGATTGGATAAATCAAATACAGTATTGATACGGCAGTTCCACCCTAAAACTTTGCCCAACTCTCCAGTCCAAATCCAGACTATATTTTGAGGTGGGTAGGACCTGGATAACTTATTTTTTACATGCTTGTGGTTCCTTGGGTTTGGCCAGGACTTGCGGTGGAAAGACTGAATTAGAAAGGCTGCTCAGAGAAGGCCAGATCCTGAGAGCTCTTTTTCATCTATTGAATCCTTGCAACTCCCATTGAAGTCAATGGGACTTGTAGGTGCTCAGGTTGTCTCAGGCTTTGTCTACCCTACAATAAGAGACCCATGGCTGGCTCAGGTCAGCTGACTCAGGCTCAGGCTGGGGCTAAAAATTGTATTGTAGATGTTCGGGCTCAGGCTGGAGCCCAGGCTCTGAGACCTCGTGAGGGGGAGAGTTGTAGAACCCATGCTCCAGCCTGAATCCAAACATCTGTACTGCAACTTTTACCCCCCACAGCCTGAGCCAATTGACCTGAGCTCTGAGACTCAGTGCTGTGGGTTTTGTATTGCAGTGTGGATGAAGCCCCAGTGGTTGGCCCATTTGTTTCTGATTCTGACCTAGGTGGAATGAGAAATTCCTGAAAGCCTCATCTGAAAGCTTGTTCTCTTGAGATTTCCACCAGATGCTTAGAATAGAGTGGTTAGGTTAGGCATCCAGCATGAACAGAACTGAAACGATGTACCTTTAGAAGTTCACCCACTGCTATCTAATACACACTTCATTTAAGAGACAGTATTGTCTAGTGGTCTGAGCACAGGACTGGGAGCCAAGAATGACTAAATGTTAATTCTGCCTCTGTTACTGGCTTGTTGTGTTCCCTTGGCATTTAACCCTCTCTTTGCCTTAATCCTCAATTGTAAAATAGAGATAATATTTACCTGCCTCACAGAGGAGCTTTATTAATTAAGGTTAAGTACTTATTTTATGTAAAGCACCATTGTGATTGAATGCACTCCTGTATTCTCACCCTACACACCACTGTAATAATCTTTGTACAAAATATGCCTCATAAACCTAATAACTCACTGGCCAATAATATGATGAAATGTGTGTCGCAATATCATATGTAAAGTTATGAATTCCCCCTGAATGATGTTGGTAGCACATGTCCAAACCCATGTAGCCATGATTAGGCAGGAGTTGTCTACGGTAAAAAAACTGTGTTTACCTCAATTTACATATAAGTAGTAAACAAGATCCTTAAACGGCAAGAGGGAGACAAGGCAAATTTGCATTTTAGCAAACAATGGCATGAAACCTCTTTCACAGGGACTCCCACAGCTGAAAGGAACTTTATCTAGGGGTAATCCTCAGGAAAATGCATTTCAAAGGGTGACAGCTATAAAAATGAGGGACAAAACATCCCAAGTTATTGCTCCTTGTCCATGTCTCTTTTCACCCAAGGCGACAAATGAAACAGCCATTGGAGTTTGAGAGCAAATCCTGGCCTGAGAGTTTGGTCAGTAATGTTCCATGGGAACCTGTGGTAAGAATTTCACCATGAACCAAGTCTAGTTAGTTAAGTTTAGAAAGCATTTTATCCTTATTTCTCTTGTAAACATTTCTGACTTTAATGCCTCATTACTTGTACTCACTTAAAACCTCTCTCTTTGTAGTTAAATAAACATGTTTTATTCTTTAATTAAAACTAATCCAGTGTTATCTTTGAACTGTGTGGGTAACTCCATTTATGGTAGCAAAGTGTTGTATATTGATTCCCTTAGAGGGACAACAGACCTAATATATCTGGACTGCTCAGGAGAGGGCTGGACAGAGCAGAACATAGGGGGGTTTTCTGGAAAAATTCAGGACTGGGGATGTGTTGGGGTCACCCCGCAGGTAGCAACCAAGGCTGCAAGAAGTCAGAGTGTTTGTCTCATGTCTGCTGACAGGCTGCTGGGGTCTGAGTTGCTGGACCAGGGCTGTGACTATACACAGATACTCAGGGTGTAACCTGTATGTTGTTTGTGAGGAGCCCAGGTTGGGAGCTACAGCAGCAAAGCACTGTGAGACACCCCCAGTTCACAGGGCAGGGGTGACACAGCCCCTCACTGGTCTGGATTGCACCCCGGAATGTGATAATCATGAAGGTGTAAATCACTGTGGGTGAAATCCTGACGCTTTGAAGTCCATGGAAGTTTCATCATTGATTTCATTGAGGCCCACCCCACAATGAGAAAATTCAAAAGACAGGACTAAGTGGGGAGAAACCTCCATGAAGTTCCCTAGGTGGCATTCCATTTTGGGGCATATGGTTCCACATTGCAAAAGAAACTCTGCAGGAAAAGAAATACCGAGGGGAGGACCTCGCTGTGAATGGTGGGGGCAGAGGAATAGGAGGGGGAGTGAGGAAAGATACTGAGACTCAGGGTTAGGGGGCGGCCAGTTCCAGGATAGGAAGGGCATCTTGGCAGTTCTTACTCCTGTTCCTTGGTGCCTGGTGACCCGTGCTTCTCCTCGCCCTCAGCAGCTGGCACCCTGTGGGCCAATGCCCTACACTCCACCCACATGCCAGTGCCCCCTGTCCCCACCCCACCCCGGCAGCTGGTGATTGTGCTCAAGCCTCTGATCCTGCCTCTATCCTGGCCAGCTGTCTCTGCTGAGACCCACTGTGGCTGGAAGGTGGGGAGAGGAGAGCTGTTCCTATCTACTCCCCAGCAGTTGGCCCAATCTTGTGCACCACGGCTCTCCTCTACCCTCCAGTGCATGCTCACGGGGACAGAAACATAGCTGGGTTGTGCTCTTGCCTCTGCTAGGTATTGTGGGGGTGGAAAACATTTTGGAGGGTGGAAATATACATCAGCCATCACAAAATTTCCATAGCAGGGGTCCTAAACACCCTTTCACCTTGTTCCACTGCTCGTAGGTAATAGAACTTCTGTATCTATTCACTTTTCCTTCCTGATCTATACAGGTCTACTGGGGTGAGGATGATGTATGCATGGAGGAAACCATCTGCATGGGGATCAGGGAAGACATCACTGGGATATTAATACTGCATAATTATAAATATGTGGAAAAACAATAATAATCCAGATAATGAGAGAGTTAAACAACTTATTTTTTCTCAAAGACAAAAAAACACTCTTTTTAGTACTATATTCTTGCTGAAATACGAAGACTGTAAATCTTTTGTTCTGTATTAAACGGAAGTCATTTTTCCCATTTAGCAATGTGAATCAACATGTACGAAAACTGGCAAAGAATATTCAAAATATGATATTCAGGAAGCCTCCTGCCAATCATAAAGCTTCAAGATCAGTACCCTGAGATAACAGAATGGTGAAGGGGAAAGCCTGGTAGTTTTAGAGATGGGGTGTAGTCCCTGTTCAGTATACTAGTGGTACACAGAGAAAGCATGGTCTAGGAAGGGAGTTCCCCTAGTAGACAGAGCACTGAACTGGGAGTCAAGCATTTACAGTTCTGTTAATGGCACTGCTACTTCCTGCACTGCAACCTTAATAAACTGAATTCTCTATTCCTCTGTTTCCTCATTTTCATAATAATACTGTTATGCTGGAGGATATCTTTGATCCATGGCCAGTCTCAGACTTTGCTGAAGTTGATGGGCATGCTACCCACCGCTCATACTGGCTAAACCAGGGAGCAATTAAATGCCCCTTTTTTTAGTGATAGCTGAAACAATAGAAGCCATTGTCCAAGGTGCTTGGCTGCATTGGAAGTCCTGACCAAGCTCTAACTCAGGGAGGATAAGAGGTGTTTCCCTGAGACTGATTGCAAACATAGTAGCTGGAGCATTGGTTGGTGGAGCTGTGTGTGTTTGTGTGTGTCAGAGATAGACAGAGCAAGAAAGCCAAAAGGAGGCCAGCAGACAAGACCAGAAAGACAGATCGCTGGTGAGTGTGACCCTGGAAAGAAACCAAGAGACAGATCTTATTTTGGGCACTGAACTGTCTGGAAAGCAGCTTTGGCTTTGTTAGCAAGGACACTGGCTCCTGTTGTTTGTTCCTACTGTGTTCAGGGAAACAGGGCTTTATGCACATTCTTTATAAAGAAACATGAGTGCACCAAAAGAAATACCTGATTGATAGGATCAATTTCTCCTCCTAATGGAAACAGTCTTGCAAGGCCCCAATATTGGCTAACCAGTCGGGCCACGGGATGATATTACTTACCTACCTCAATGAGTGTTTTGAGGCATTAATATTGATTGCAATGTGCTTTGATATCCCCAGATGATTTACTGTATAAATTTAAAGAATTCTTATGGTACAGGACATTTTAGTCTTTAGGAATTAAGGATCTGAAAATGAAAACCCACAAGGAGTATCATTCTTCCTCAAACAGTTCAAGGTGGGTTTTTTTTCCGTCGTCTTCTTCAATAATACAATTAAAGGAGAACAAAAATCAAAGGCACACTTAAAAAGTCACCATTATCTATCCAAGCTGAAATCCTGGCCCTATTGAAGTCAGTGGGAGTTTTGCCATGAGGTGGGGTCAGGATTTTATCCCTAGAAAACAAGGCCCCGTTGCAAAGAATTTAAATGAAAATTACTTCATAACAGATAAGATATGACCATGCCAGTTTGGAACTAACTAGTGATGGGCAGAGCACAAAACATTCTGTGGATTGGTTTGAATAAGTATCTAAAAGTTTGGATATTTATCAGAACTACTTGGGTTTGCAAAACTAGGCTCAAAATCTTGGGAAAATAGACTCTCTTATGATACATTTACACTATAGCTGAAGGAGTAATTTCCAGGTTGGTTAGGTGTATATGCTCCAGCTTTGAAAGAGCTAATGCGTTAAAAATAGAAGCATAGCTGTAGCAGTGCAGAGGGCACCGTAGGCTCTCAACCTGAATACTTACCTAGGGTCTTGGACGGGATCACATTTGGGCAGCTAGCCCATGCTGCTGCTTACACCTCTGTGGACACAGTGCTATTCTGAGTGTCCTAGAACAGGTACATCTCCCCATGCACGAAATTACACCTCTGGCTGTAGTGTAGGCATACCCTTGGAAGATTTCTGGTATTCCCTGCTTCCTGTTGATCTAATCAGGAAGTGCCTAGGTAGGCAATATTGAATAATTATTGTTATTGGAACATTTTCAGGCCCCAAATAATATTTGGTTTGAGTTTTGGTTGTAAGGTGTAATTTGGATAAAGTGTAATTTTATCTGAACCTGTGTACCTCAGACAAGCTAACTGAAACGGAACATATTGGAGTCCTACTGAGATTTGCATATGTCATCAGCATTCAGTTTTTCTATTTATTTGTCATTTTTTCCCCTCAGGAAAAAGAAATATGAATTACCAGTCAAAACAAACTGGGCCAGATTCAGCCTTGTGTACATTAGGTATCTGCCCTGATTTCACTACTGGTGTAGCTGTGCCAATGCAACCCCCTAGAGTAGACAAGAAAAGCCACAGTTTGCAGTGGGGAGCTTGCCCTTGCTTGAAACCTGGTAAACTGCACTGGTTGAAATCACAGCTCCTCCTGTCCATTCTTGGGGTTTGCAGCAGTGAAGTTACACCACTGGCTGATGGGCAAATGTGTAGTGTACAAAAGTCCTTCGTACAAGTAAATGGTTCTGCTCTAAGCTGGAAAAGATCCTATCTTCTTGTCTAGCCTGCTGTCTTTGGCGTCACTGCACTGACCCCATGTAAACTTATGTCTCAGCCTGAAGAGGAGAGACCAAATCCAAACAAAAAAGAGAGGGGGAAGCGGTTGGGAGGGGAAAGTAAAAGTCTGAGTATTTAATGTGCTGTTTACATGATGGGTGTGGAACTAGAACTTTTTGCCAATTTTTAATTTAAGGAAGTTTTCCTTCATCTCTAGAATTTATAATCCCTAGTGGATGAAATAGGTCAAATTCTGCCTTCACACTCATTCTGCCTTATTAATCAATAGGGTCAACTAGCTATAGCAGAGCAACATATTGGGTCACTCATATGTCTAGTCTTGGTTACCAGGGCTTAATCTAGAAGGAAAGGAATGACTTACAATCCCATTTTCAAAGAAGGTATTTGATGTCTTTCCTGGAGCCCTGACTGTTCAAAGTTTTGGAGAAAGAAGCTTTTAAGGTATACTTTGAGCTTCATATTGATCAGTCTGTTTCACCATCTTTAAATAGGATTTTCAGAAGTATTCTAACTGCTTTTCCAATAGCCACTGCCATTGCATGAAGAAGGTTTTTATGAAACAGGATGATTGTTGAGCTGAGAGAGACAGAGCGAGAATGTTTGTGTCTCTAATCTTCCTTTGTATATGGCTTTCACAATGTTTGATTTTCTAATCTTATTTTGTTTCTGGCTTTAAATTATTTTAAAATTGTAAACAAAGATTAGAAAATCAAACATTCTGAGTCTCCCTCTGTCTCCCTTTGTGTTAACATATTGGCTAGTTTCATAATAAAAAGTTTATTTCTAAATAAGGTAAAAACTAGTTCTTACCACATGAGTTGGGGGAAAACAAGTTGCTGTTTCTGTCACTGATGCGTACTAGGGAACTTCATCACCAGTCGTGTCTCCAAGACAAAGGACAGCTTCTCAGCTATGGAAGGACAGTTGGTCACTGACATCACATCGTCACGCATTTATGAACAGCAGGAAGATAATGTATTATTGTGAGAATTTACCAAAGCTCTTTTCCCCATATCTTCATAACTAGGAATAGGAAATAGACCTTTCCTCCAATCTCTTTGAAGATAAACATGCTTACCATGGATGAATGACAAAATGTAATTACTGCTCTTCTCCCAGAAGTCAGTATTCTACTCCTGCAAATGGCTAAGCAGCAATGCACCATTTTCATATGAAATAAATCAATTATATGAACTCATAGGGTGAAATCCTCATCTAACTGAAGTCAATGGGAGTTTTGACATTGACTTCAATGGGGCCAAGATTTCACCCCTTATCTAAAGCTACAAAGGAAGAGAGTTCTTCTACAGCTAACACACATTATGTACATAGATCAAGGGGAGAGTAGGCACTCATATAAGAGCTATGCAGCCTGTAAATAAAACAGTGAATATTGGATATGAAGCTAAATATAGGGCCAAATCCATCCTTGAAGCCATTAAACATTGTTATTGACTAAATATATTAAATATGATGATTTATTTTGGTTTTTCCATTAGGATGATTGGTTTCTTTTCCTTGCACTAGAAGCTTTTATTAGTATATTGAGTTAACTGACATTTTTGTTGTGCAATGAGGATTGATTTTGTACTGAATTAATGCCTGTGCTTGGATAATGGGTGTTGTAAAAGAACATTCCGTGCATGAGCCCACTGAAATGAGCTGGATTTGCCTTTGCCTTCACTGGGCTTTGGGTCAGTCTCTATATGTATAGATCAATGAAAAGTGAGTCCCTTGCTCCATTCTTGCCTGTTATATGCTGTTACGTTCATGGCATATACACAGAGAAAGCAGATAAAAACCAAAAATACTCTTTCTGGGAGGTTGCAACGAAACACTGCTTCAGAATGATCACACACACGAGTCCAAAAACACAGAGAGAGATGCCTATTCCGCAGGGCCGCCCAGAGGTGGGGGCAAGTGGGGCAATTTGCCCTAGGCTCTGCAGACAGGGTGGGGGCAATTTCGGCGGCGGGTCTTTCAGTCCCTCTCTTCCTCATCGGCGGCAGCTCAGTCGGTCCGCTTCAGTCTTCTGTGGCAATTTGGTGGCCGGTCCTCCTGTCCTCTTCTTTCTTCGGTGGCACGACTTGGGTTTTTCTTTTTTTTTTTTCCTTCACTGCTTGGGGTGGCAAAAACTAAGTTTTTTTTTATGGAAGGGGCCCCCGAAATTGCTTTGCCCCAGGCCCCCGGAATCCTCTCCTCTGGGTGGCACTGCTATTCCCTAAGGTAGAGAGGCACAACTCAACCCACCTTGTTGTAGGCTGGCTCCTTGCAAACTGACTGCTGCAATTTCAAGCGATAACTTACCATTTTAACACAGTTTTCAAATACATCACACATTTTTGCTAGTAAAACTCAGGAGAAAAATATATCTCAGTAGCTTTTGAAATGAATCTCTGATGTTTCTTTGGGTGAATGGGGCAGGTATTTTCTCTCGTCAGAGGACGTCAGACTAGCTACTCCCCCAGTATCAGAAAGAGAAGGACTGCAGTGTGATCTCATCTTTGTTTTGAACTGTTGTGTTCTGTATATCTCCATTTGATGCATCATGTGCTTTGTGCATAACACGAGGTGTATATCATGCCATCAATTTATAATCCAGTTTCCCATTACACCTAATGGGGAGTTCTAATTAAAAAAACTTATGATGCTGAGGGAGAGGAAGCTATCACCAGCAATTACCATGAGCCTCAAGGTACATCTACATTTGAACGGGGAGGTGCGATTGCATCAACATACCCACATTAGCTTTGCTTGATCTAGCACCTAAAATTAGCAGTGGGTCTGTGGCAGCGTAGGTAATGGCTCGGGCTAGCTGCCTGAGTATGTATCCAGAGGATCAGGCAGGGTTGTACTCAGGGTGGCTAGCTCAAGCTGCCACCCATGCTTTCATGGACACGCTGCTATTTTTAGGGGCTAGATTGAGCAGCCTTAACTTGGGTACATCTGTGTGAGCTGGGAATTGTTCACAGCCCTGCAACACTATTGGAATTAATGGGGTTGCAGGGGTGTAATAGAATTTGGTCCAACATGTCTGACTTCATGTAAATCTAGATGTACCACAAGTAACAGCCACAAGTAGTTTGGTTCTCTCAATATGACGATGTCTAGATAAATAAGGCCCAGTTTTAAGAAAAAATTTGTCTTAAGCATGTGCTTAACTTTAAGTATGTGAGTAGTTCCGTTGATTTCCTACTACAAAGCATCCATCTGCTGGTGTCACCGATGTGCTGGAGGGAAATCTTAGTGGTTCTTGGAAACTCTGTGGTAGGAAGGGTTGAGCTGATTTCCCTGCCTCTTTCAGGTTACCTTGTCTCTGTGTATTGTGATACCATCTCAGCCAGAAACCACATGTCCCTGAAGCTCCTAAAAATAATCCTGAAGAGCACATATTTTGCCTTTACAATATTGCACCGAGTATCAGGTATTTTAAAAAATCCTTGGGGAGAATACTGCTAATCTATTCTCTAAGGTGTGTGTATGCACACACACACAATGGGTTCCAGGAAGAAAGTATAAACATTTCCAGTGACAGTCATGTCTATGTTTGCGTGCAAAGCAGTGCTGCCTCTCTTCTTGGGTATGAACACAAGAAAGTTTTGGTGCAAACAGAAAAAATAAAAAATAAAAAGGAATTGATTCTCCATGTCCTCACCCCTCTGCTCTGCATACATAGGTACCTCTGGTACCATGGAGGTTGTCACAGTGAAGTGAGGACATTTTTGTGTGAGTCCCTTGTTAAAATGTTGGCAGCACAACAGTGAATAGCACCTGCTTCCCATTTTCAAGTGGGGCATTGTAAGTTTATAGATCATTTAAAATGTTTCCTCAGGTGCAAGGGCTGAGGTGATGTGCTGGGGCAGTTGTTAAGCTGGGAGTAAATTCATTTCAAAACGACTTGAGCCTCTCCAGGGGAGCGGGAAATGCAAAGTTCCAATTTACATGAAGTCAGACATGCTGGACCAAATTCTATTACATCCATGCAGCCCCGTTAGTTCCAGCAGTGTTGCAGGGCTGTGAACAAGGACAGAACTTGGCTCACTGTAATTGTGTGTCAATCTGTTTTTCTCCCAGCTAAACCTAAAATGTCATTATTTTCCCCCTCCACCTTCAAACTTTTTCCTTTGCAGTTTTAATTCCAACGTACGTATTTTTGGCTGGTGTGCAATGGGAAGCCATTGAGCCTGTTTCTACCGATTTTTTTCCTACATGCCAGCAATCACAGCTGTCACGACTTCATCACTATGAAACAGTAATGCAGGCTGGTGTAACAGGGCCTGAACTGTAGTAATCTGGCTGGAGGCATAAAGTGGTAAAAGCAACCTGTGTAATGACTGACCTCATGCTGTATTATTTTTGAAAATTGCTTTTATCATGAACACAAATCACCTCACCTGCTTTATTGCTTTTTAGTTTTAATGTTCAGTATCTTCAACAGATTCTAGCTTCTTTAGAACAAACATGTCATCCCACCAAGATGACAAAATGAGAATGGAGTAATATTGACACAAAACTGAATACCTAGGGTAAAAGCTACCATTGACTTTAGTGGGGATAGGATTTTACCCTTAATGATCATTTTCCGTGTATTATGTTTAAACTCAGACACTGTTGTGATGAGGGGCATACATACATATATACACACACATACATACATATATACACACACATACATAGAGGGTGCTAAATAGAAGTACTCCGAGAAATAATGCAAGTGAAGAGATGATTGTTAAAGATAAGCCCAAACCTAACCCTGTCTTTAAACAACCCTAAAGTCGGAGAAACTTCCAACTCTGAGATCCAGACTGAGATCTGATTTTCACAGCTTGCAATTGTCTTGATAATGCATCATACCAACACACTAGGTCCAGATACCCCAGAATGAAGGTTCAATTGGGGAAAGAAAAAAAGTGGTACTCTCAGAAACTGCACCACTTGAGATGCTATCAGGTGACACCACTCATAGGAGATTGTGCAGATCTTCAACATTATGATTGCCCCTCTCCTTTCTTGTATGCTTTGCTCAACAGGGAAATAAACAATACTTGATGTGTAAATCATTAGGCTCCAGAGTTAACACTTCATTGTGATGAAAGAGCCAGTTCTCACCTTTCTTGGGGCTATTACTTCTGTAGACTAAGGCAGATATCAAAACACTGATTTTTTTTTCTAGTTCATATCTGGAAAGTTATCCTCAAACCCAAGGGTAAGCTGCTTTTTTTATATTATATACATAAAGGAATGTTTACATTCTCTAGTACAAGAAAGTTTATATTCTACTCCTCAATTCTTGGAAAGTTTGGATTTTATTTATTATCTATTTTATTTTAGCAAATCATCTCTATTTGATCTGTCTGATCTACCGAGCAATGAGAGCGGGTTGCTTACTTTGCTACTTTTCTTGTATAAATTTGCTTTTCATTCAGTTAGTATTAATCAATACATGACATACAGTACTGTATGAGGCTGACTATATCTGCAGCCATGCAGGAATTTAGCAAAAAGGCTGAATATGATTCTTTAAAAGACGACCATTAACTATGACTATGGATACATATCGCTTTATTAGTAGCCATCAGGCTGGTACAGAATACATTTGTCTTTGTAAATGAGGCTTTATTTACACCAGGACTGATGGTCGTGCCATGCTGCCTGCTGAGTCCTAGTACGTTGATCTCTCTCCCCCGCTCACCCTAGATTTGCAGTCTAGGGCTAAGACAACCTGCTCAACAGAAGTGATACAGAGAAATCCAAAAGCTGAGGTAAAAGGCTCTTCCCTCTTTTCCTGTCCGTTTCTCCTGGAGATGAGGGGTGGAACAGCTCTTCCTGTAGAAGCAAAGAGGTAGGCTGGGGAGTCCCCACTGAACAATTCTTCCCCATCAGCAGCCAGTGTTTTTTCATTTACAGATCTGAAGCCTCAATCTCAGGCACCAGCTCCTCTTGGTGCTCCCACTTTAGGTTCTCTCACCTGATGATTCCTCATTACACAAGACAGGGCGAGGCGGGAGAGCCAGCTCAGTTTCCCCAAGCTTATGAGAAAGACAGTTCCCCCTCCCCTACCTGTTTTTAGCAGAAGAGAAGGAGCTACATTTACTTTAAAACATATTCTAGCTTGTAGGGCTGATGCCAAGTCATCGTCTTGATTGCAGCATGTCTGGCTTGCGGGACAGATACTGAAGTACAGACCCCTGTGAGCTCACTTAATTAGCATCTCTAGATTGCTATGCTGATGTAAAGCCACAGGCTTCTTGGGGAATGTCTACACTACAATTAGACACTGACGGCTGGCCCATACCAGCTGACTAAGGCTCGCTGGGCTTGGGCTAAGGGTCTGTTTAATTGTGGTGTAGAAGTTTGGGCTTGGGAGCTCTGGGGTCCTCCCATCTTGCAGGGTCCTAGAGCCTGGGCTCCAGCCTGAGCCCAAATATCTACACGGCAATTAAACAGACTGTTAGCCCAAGCCCCTTAGCCTGAGTCAGCTGCTTTGGGCCAGCTGCAAGTTTTTAATTGCAATGTAGACATATCCTTTGAGATCACTGGATGAATACCTCTACCTTGCCATGATAATATCAAGGCACTGGCTTTTTTGAATATCCTGGCTCAGCACCTCTACCTTGCTGGGCTAAGGTGAAGGCACAAGCATCTCTGGGTTTAATAGCTCAACAGTGCAATTCATCACAGAGGCCTGGGTCTTGAAATCAGCTCAGCAAATCTGGAGTTGCTAGCTCAGCACCTCCAGCTGGCTGGTGTGATATCAAAGGGCAGGTCTTTGTGAGGAGACAGGGGAATAATCTGCACATCTGAGAGATCAAATGGGTTAACTTTGAACCCTAATTTTAACTACTTATTTGCCAATATTACTAATCTTTCTGTTGCTGATCGCTATCTGAAACATCTTAGTGCTTTGTCCTCGGTGACTGGACATACCGTTATATGCTAACAATCCATGTAGCTGAGTGTATATTTCATAGGCTGCAAGTTTGGAACAATCAAATATTTTCTGCTTATTTAGATCAAGCAGGTGCCTGGGGCGGCAAACGTAAAGGGGCGTTTCGTGCTCGGCGGCAAATCGGCGGTGCGGATGCGACTCTTATTCGGTCTCCAGTGGCAATTCGGCAGTCGCACCATCACTCCACCTCTGTGTTCGGCGGCAAGTTTTTGTTTTGTTTTGGTTTTTTTTGCCGCTTGGGGATCCTGTATGTTATTGCAGCATCTTGTGTGTGGGTTTTCTATAATGCTTGGTCCAAGAGTAGTAAAGGTAGTTTAATTTAATAAGTGAACAGCTATTCTGTGAATGTGTCTTTGTGAGAAACAAAGAGAATCATTGTACTCAAATATAAGAGTAGTTACAAGTAGGCGGGAAGGTCCCTCTGAGTCAGTGTTGATCCAATGCTAGAAGGCAATGTGCAGCTGCAGACACTGCTTTTCAGAGGAGATGTAAAACTGAGGTCTTGAAGTGACCAAGATGGCCTGTAAAAGAAAGCCAGGCAGATAGGGGCTGAGTTTGTTTCTAGACTGAAGTTCTACAGTGAAGCAGAGAGACACACACAGTGGCTTTAGAGATAGGTTTCCCTTATTTAAAGAACTGCTAGAACATGTTAGCAGTACAATTCTTTAAATACGGTTGCTGCCAGCATGGTTTCACCATGGTGTGGACAGAGTAGCCTGTAAATCCAGCTTGCTTACATTACAGAGCGATTGCTTGGTTTCCTGTCTTACGCCCCCTTCTATGGTGCAAACTGAACCATGTTGAGTATAACTAAGCTCTGACATGCTCTACAGCCACAGTTAAAGGTAACTTAGTGCAATACATCCATACAGCAGTATATTTCCTGGCACATCCTTGTTCACACCTACCACAATACCCAGCTGTGTCTGCATCTGGGCATTCTGGGACAGTGTGATCATCTGTCCCATTGTGCCTCAGCTGCTGGTGCCAGGGACAGAAGATTCTGGATATTTTTCAGAAGGTGCAATGCACTTTGGGAAGTCCTCTTGTACAGAGATTTGTGAGGTAGGACTGACTAACCCAGTTACATAGACATACATTAGGTAGGCAGACTCTTTTATACAGCAGAAGAACCATGTGAGAACTCTATGCTGCCCTGCTCACAAGTACGACTGAAACATGGAGCATTCCCATGCTTAATATCCATTTGTGAATCCCTGTGTGAATGGACATGAGCTATGGCTGAAATCAACCATGTTCCAACTTACTTACAAATTTCAGGGCCTTATTCTGCCTTCAAACCCATGCAACCCCATTGATTTGAGTCAGGTGTTATAGGTGGGAGCACAGAATTGGGCCCTCAGTATATAGCTGTAGTGTAAACACTGCAGGCCCAAAGATGACACTGAAATGAGTTTCATTTGATGATACTTTTATGATTCAAATCCAAATGATCAAATTGTTTTAAATCAGTTAAAGTGAGAGCACCTATTGGAAGCCCAGATTTTCACTATATTTATATGCACCACTGTAGGTAGCGAGCCCCAAAGACCCCAATAAAAGACATTTTATTGCTGAAATGACAC
Source organism: Chelonia mydas (assembly GCF_015237465.2). Taxonomy (NCBI): domain Eukaryota; kingdom Metazoa; phylum Chordata; order Testudines; family Cheloniidae; genus Chelonia; species Chelonia mydas. The sequence goes on from NC_051245.2 coordinate 87,900,402, forward strand.
TATTGTACATATGTATACAAATGTCCTTCATAAGATTGGTTCTATAGTCATTATAGATTACAGCTCCCTTGACTGAGGAAAACATTCTGTAGCCATAATGTGCTGATTTTACAGTTAGTGAAGAACCCACATAACAGCAGGAGTGAGGTTTTAAAGGCACCATAATAATGACCAGGCTATTAAACATCAAGCAGTAGCATTTTTTGGCCTAACCTGAGAGCTCTCCAGGGAAAAGACATAAAATACAGTCCAGGACAAGATGTCACCCACATGGGCTGGATTTAGTTTATGGATGAAATTTTAAATGATTAACACTGATGTTTAATATCTGCTAACAGTGCAATTGCATACTTGACCTACATAAGAAAATGTGGTCAATTCATTATTTAATACAGTGACTCAGTCCAGAGGAAAGATTTGAAAAAGTCAGCCACAGGATCATTTACCAATATGAAAATAACTAGTATTGGTCCCAGTTTCAAAAATCTTTTTAAAAATAAACACATAGTATGGAAGAAAACATGTTTGAAAAGAGAGAAAGAAACAGAATTCCTTACAACAGCCAAGTGGCCACTTGGGACACCTTTGATTCAGGGATTTAGTTGGAGATAGTCTCTAGCACACGGATCGGCAACCATTGGCACATCGCCCACCAGGGAAATCCGCTGGTGGGCTGGGACGGTTTGTTTACCTGCAGCATCCGGAGGGTCAGCCGATTGCAGCTCCCACTGGCCACGGTTCACCGTTCCAGGCCAATGGGGGCTGCGGGAAGCAGCACGGGCTGAGGGATGTGCTGGCAGCAGCTTCCATAGCCCCCATTGGCCTGGAACAGCAAACCACAGCCAGTGGGAGCTGCGATCGGCCGAACCTGCGGACAATGCTGTGTAGAATGTGCTGTTGGAGAGCTGCCTAGCAGCCTCTTGTTCATATTCCGACCTATTCAAGACAACAACAGCACCTCCTTTGTCAGCCTTTTTGATTATGTCAGAGTTGACAGAGCCAGAAGAATACCTAGAAGTTACCTACTACAGGACAGGCCCAACAAAGAAAACAGAACACCACTAGCCATCACCTTTAGCCCCCAACTAAAACCTCTCCAATGCATCATCAAGGATCTACAACCTATCCTGAAGGACGACCCATCACTCTCACAGATCTTGGGAGACAGGCCAGTCCTTGCTTACAGACAGCCCCCCAACCTGAAGCAAATACTCACCAGCAACCACACACCACACAACAAAAACACTAACCCAGGACCTATCCTTGCAACAAAGCCCGTTGCCAACTGTGTCCACATATCTATTCAGGGGACACCATCATAGGGCCTAATCACATCAGCCACACTAACAGAGGCTTGTTCACCTGCACATCTACCAATGTGATATATGCCATCGTGTGCCAGCAATGCCCCTCTGCCATGTACATTGGCCAAACTGGACAATCTCTACGTAAAAGAATAAATAAACACAAATCAGACGTCAAGAATTATAACATTCAAAAACCAGTCGGAGAACACTTCAATCTCTTTGGTCACTCGATTACAGACCTAAAAGTGGCAATTCTTCAATAAAAAAACTTCAAAAACGGACTTCAACGAGAGACTGCTGAATTGGAATTAATTTGCAAACTGGATACAATTAACTTAGGCTTGAATAAAGATTGGGAGTGGATGGGTCATTACACAAAGTAAAACTATTTCTCCCATGTTTATTCCCCCCCGCTACTGTTCCTCACACATTCTTGTCAACTGCTAGAAATGGCCCACCTTGATTATCACTACAAAAGGCTCCCCCCCCCCCGTCGTAATAGCTCACCTTACCTGATCACTCTTGTTACAGTGTGTATGGTAACGCCCCTTGTTTCATGTTCTGTGTATTTAAAATCTCCCCACTGTATTTTCCACTGCATGCATCCGATGAAGTGAGCTGTAGCTCACGAAAGCCTATGCTCAGATAAATTTGTTAGTCTCTAAGGTGCCACAAGTACTCCTTTTCTTTTTGCGGATACAGACTAACGCAGCTGCTACTCTGAAATCTATTTGAATCAGTATTTCTAGTTGTTCCGTCATCCTCTTAGGAGCAGGGTAATGATATAGGCAATCTGGCTCCCAATGGATACATCAGTGATTTAATGGAGTCTTCTGCAAATATATTTCTATTTTGTGTCTTTCTCTTGATAGTGTCTAATAACCAGATCTAGACAGGCAAAGACAACTGAAGAGCAATAGGTACTGTAATCTGGCCAAGCTGTCCCCCCCTTATTTTTCAGGGGACAGAGGGAGAAGGTGTTTCCAGAACATGGAGTTGCGATGATATTCCATACCCTCTGCCTTTTTTGTTTTGCATTTGTTTTTACATTAGGCAGCTGTTTCATAGTGTGTGTGTATAGCAGGAATTCTAGAAATCAGAGCTTGAAAAAGACCTCCCTTATCTTCACATTCCCAGTCAGATTGCTTTCCCCAGTCTGTTCTCCCTTGTCACTAGGGCAGGAATTGTTCCCTGATTTACAGTGCGTTCATATTCTGTACTGAGTTGAAAACCAGCCCTCAACCAAGCGCCAGCCTTATTTCCCCCACTTAATATACTCCAGTGAATGACTAGCAGTTAAAATCTCCCATTACTCTTTTCCATGCTTTTTGTAATTTGCTCAGTCATTTCACAGAAGATATATCACAAACTAGCAACACAGCAGCACTGATAGCCCCAAATAGTTTCCTGAATCTTCAGCATGAGAAATGAGATATCTGCTTGTAGGATTGTCCTGTACTACATGTAAGTGAGCAGAATTACAGTATTGGTGAACTAAGGAAACTGTTCAAAAGCTTGCCTAAAAACGCTCTTTACTGATACCATAATTGTCTACAATTACTTTGTTCAGAGGGGTTCAGAACTGTTGACAATTGTGTGTCTTGAAGCTGAAGGTAACATACTAGTTTTCACCAACTTTATCTTAGACTTGCATCATCTCAACAATTCAATTTACAGGGCTGTTGCCTAAGGATGTCTTCATTTCTATGGGTTCTTCCCCTATTACTCATCCCGTTTCTGGTGGATCTAATAGATGTATCCATCCCACTGTGACAGTCCATCAGCATTTTTGAATGTTACTCTCAGGAAAAAGCACTTCCAGCCTTGCAATCTGTTCTTTTTGGGCTGACACCTTTCTTCAAAGTGAGCACAAATCTCCTGGCAATGATGGCTGGTGACCAGTCTTTCAGGAGATGATACACATTTCCTGACCTTGTAACAGGCCTTATAGACCCTTCGTTTCTTGGAGTCGGAGGAAAGTACCATTTGGTCCCCTCCCAAAAAATCCTTCTCCTGTGAGTGAATTTAGTCCTCAGAAAAGTCAGAGCCCATATTTCCCCAGAAATAGTAAAAAGCAGACAATGGACATACAGTCAACTAGATGTTAACAGGCTATAGTGACATTACATCTTGTGCATTCAGAAGACTAAGAAGTTGTTGAAAGTGGAACATGAACATTATAAATTTTTCTCTGTGTATAAAGGGCCAGAGTGTACTCAAGCCCATTGCCACGTGGGTTAAGAGCTGTACAACCTTTCCTTTGCCATAGGGTGACCATATTTCCCTATGCTGAATACGGAAGTGGGACACCTGGTAAAATTGCTCATATTCAAGCAAGTTCAATGGCAATCAATCAGAACTATGCAGGACAAACGTTCAAATTAACATCAAGTTGACTGAGCCCCTGTTTTCATGAGTTGTCCTCCGCATTTACTTGGTCCCTGGGTCCAGTGGTCCCTCCCGCTAGGCTGGGGGAGGGGCCTTTAGAAGTGGGCAGGCTTGTGCCCGGCCACCTCCCGGGTTTTCCGATAAGATCCCGTGCTGGAGGGTGTTGGGCTTTCCTGGGGTGCCAGCCCAGCCAGAGGCAGTGGGGGAAGGAAGGAGCCTGCCATCCAGGCTGTGGGTGAGCTGAGCACTCTGACCAGGGGCTGGTTCTTCGCACAGTGCTGGGAGCTGGATGTATCCCGCTGGGGGTTGGGGGGGAGGGATATGGAGGAGCAGCAGGGCTGAGAAGGCGAAGGGGCAAAGCAGGAAGAGGATAGCGAGAGGGAAAGCACTCAAAGGGCCAATGGGGGGCAGCAGAGGTGACACCAGCCTCTGCAATTCGCAGCTTGCGGCCAGTGCCGGCCAGAAACAGGCTGGGGGGTGGGACCGCGCTGGCCGAGAGCCGGCACACAGTCGGGGCGGTGCTGATGGACCAGCAGAGGGAGTGGCCAGCCCCGCACACTGCATCTTCACTCCGCCAACAGCCTTGCTCACCCACCCCTATCATCAGCCACTGCAGCCCCCACTCACTGGTGGACGGGTGGCTGACAAGCAGGGCCCGCCAGTACTGATGTGGGGGAAGACAGAAAATATGGGACATTTTGCCCATTTTTAAGAAAAAGTTGGGACACCTGCAGGAGGGCTTAATTACGAGACTGTCCCTTTAAAAACGGGACATTGGGTCACCCTACTTTGTCACAAATACTGCATTATAAAGGAGTCATAACTAAAACGATGGGGCCCACACACTTTATCCTCATGGAACAGTGGAAGGCAATACCTCATTTTCATGAGGGTTCCAGAGTCAGAAAAGACAACACATCACATATGACAACAAACACATGCTACATATTACACTAGAGATGAATCTTACCTAATATATCCAACTAAGCCCACTTATGCCTTTTTTATTACCAAAGATTGTATCTATAGTTTTAAAAATGCAGAAAAATCCAGTTTTCCTTAGTTTAATAAAAGAAAAAAGAAGTTGTGTGTGTGTGGTTTCCTCTGAAATGATGTCCAGTTAGAAAATATAGCAGTGGTAAAAGGGTTTGGTGTGTAATACTGTGACCCAAGAACCACTTAATACCAGAGGGGCACAGAGAGGGTGCATAGAGGATACAGGTATCTCAAGTCTGGCATGTACTTTACAGTTCAAAGAGCAACACGAGGTCTCTAAAAAAGCTTATGTCACACTGATCCTCATAATCATTGCAAGATGTAGGCAGAGATGACATTTAAGGAGTTGTGTATACATAGTTAAAATAAGTTTAAAAGTGTGTCTCCAAGAAGAAAACAGGCTTCTTCTGGACAGGAGATAAGATGTGTATCTCTGTTGCAACGTAAGTTAAGCATTGTAACACAATGGAAACCCCATTTACATATGGAGTTAATGGAATAGGAGAACACAGGTTAAAAAACAGGCCATGGGGGTTAGCCTGGCCTTGTGCAAAGATGAACTTTTGTGGGGGGAAGGTATATGTAGGAGGCAAAGAAGATACCCCTTTATCCTGAACATAGGAAATATTTGGGCAGTGTGATTACCTTAATGAAAATAGGATCTCAACCAGGCTTGGCTGAAATTATGCAAAGGCTATTTGGGGTGAGAAACTTATTTAGACAGAAGGTTAGCCTCTAGAAATTGTGTTATGATTTTGTTTTATATGTAACTCGTTTCCATTATTCTTACTCACTATCTCTATATCTTGATCTTAGATAATAAACTTACAATTGTTTTCACTATAAATATATCTCAGTCTCTGGTGTTATAGAAGTAGCTAATCCTAAACTGAATCAAAGATGCTGTGCACACTGTCCCCTTGTGAATAGCAAACCTGGTATTTCTGTGAGTGTTCAGTGGACATGAGCCTAGACACTACAGTGAAACACTTCTGAGGGGCTCAAGGACTGGGGTGCACCTATTGCTAACCTGCAAGGCAAAGTGAGGGCTAGCATAGGCCAAAAGAGATTGCTTGGGTGGCTAACAGGCTGGTGGTGTCAGGGAGCTGGTGCCCAATTAAGCACAAGCAAGTCTCCCTCTTGCTGGATGCAGGGGGGTAACAAGTTGACGCACAGTCCTGAGTACCAAGAGAACCATCACAAATCCATAAACTCCTTTCCACTCATCCACAGCAATCTCTAGAATAGTATGATATTGCATTTTGCTGTAATCAGCCTGGGCTCCAAGGACCTGATTTGGAGTCCATTGAAATCAGTGGGAGTCTTTTCATTCATTTCAATGGGTTTTGAATCAGGCCTTAAGTCTGCCGGTTCAGCTACAGTTAGATTTACATTAATGACATTCTGTTCCATGACAGATATCCAATGACACTTAAAACGGTTCAACAGGCCAGCATACCAACCATCCTCAGGGGATTACCCTACACTCAGTAACATTAGACATTTAAAATGGGTGGATGTTTGGAAAGAACTGCTTTTTTAAAATGTCTGTTACACAATGAGATATGCAGTCCAGGCTTGTTTTTCTTCTTTTCAGCATAAATCAGCCAAGGATAATGTTTGATAAACTGTGAAGTTGGCAAGTTTTTGACCACCTTTAGAGATCCAAAAATTTGCTTCACCAAATTAAAGGAATTTGGAAGAATTCCCCTCCCACCCCCAATAAAGTATAATCCTGAGAGGTACTGAGCACCTATATCTCCCAGTGAAGAATGTTCCCAAGCAAAAAAATGAAGAAGTTACACTTACATCCTGAATTATACATACTATATACGGTAAGAAACTGCTAAAAGCAAGCATGCTAGAGTGTATCCTTGGTTTTATACAATATTATAGTGGCTTAAAACACTGACAAAAGATATTGCTGAAATAGAACACCCACAGAATTAATTGGAAAACATGCTGGATTCAAAGAAGTGTATCTAAATCTAAGAAAATGTGCAACAATAAATGTAAAAGTGCTTAGGTATCTTATTATGGTAAATGAGATGTCAGAGCATCAGCACGAGCCATCACACTTTCATACCTACATAACTGTGTGGCAATGAGATATAAAAACTGCCAGCTATGGCATCACCTAAAGTAGTTTTATGGATTTTAAAATAATTTTATGGCTGGTGATAGCTGATACCTTGTCATGTGATATGAATTGTACAGTGCTATATGTGCATAGTAAATTAACTGGACAGAGCCAAACTTTAGTCGTGCAAAATTTCTGCCAATGTCATAAGTAGGAATTTTGTCTGAATGGGACAAGCAGTGTTTGGCCATTAAGTCAGTTGTGATATAAGTCTATGAAAAGGGTATTTTCATCGCAGACTACATTAGGAGAACTGTCTATTTTTAAGGTAAATCAAATCATGCTCTTGCAGAGAGTTGTGAAACAAAACAACTCTTAAATCTCTCTCAAAAAGCTCAGCTCATCTATATTCATACTCACCCAAGGATCTTAATATATCTACTTTTCCGAACATACAGTATGCATTATGAAACTTGTGATGTGAGAAGTTATGTGAAATAGATGTGGACAATTGGCTAGCCTAGAAAGAGACCAGGATCACTAATAGACAAGGCTCCTAGATGGTCAAAAAAGTCACCAAGAGGACACAAGGTCCACTTGAAAGTATATTTTTTCATATTTTAAATATCTGTAATTATGACTCCATCTTCTGGTAGATTTTGATACATAGCAGGAGATGGGGGTATCACAAAAGGCTAAACTCTAGGCCCAAGCACCTTTGTGGTTGGCAGCTTGCTGGAACTATATATTTTGGCCAGGCTCTGTGGCGGTGGATAATGATAGGGATGAGGGGAAATCACATGTGTTTGCCACTTCTTTAGTCTGGAATTATTTTATTGTGGAAGCACAAGGTGTTACTGATTGCAAGGAAAGCATGGATACCAATAATATACCTACGTTTACCTGCATGGCTATTCAGTAGGAGCTACAAATCTTGCCAGCCACCAATCTACTCATAATCTGATTGAGAATTCTGTGCAAGCAGGAATAGGATTCTGAGGGACTGCTTAAAGAAAGTTATTGAGACTCAGTAGTGAGGAACATAATTTATGAAGTTTACTGATTATGCCTGTGCTGTGCACCTGATTTGCCAAATCAGTGGGAGTATTTGTGGAGCAGGACACTACTCAGTGTGGCTAAGGGAGGCAGGATCAAACTGTATGTATTGGTTCTGTATGATAATCCATACAGAACCAATTCACCTCAGAAATTTGTTCCAGAAGGCAATGAGCTTAGTGTAAAACCCGTTCATGTGGGACAAAACATAAGTAACACATGTGATTAACATATGTATATATTTTACCTGTTGGATTTATATGAATAAATAAGTTCTAATCTATATACTGATGGAAAAGTGGTGACTTTCCTAGAGTCCATACCATAAGAGTCTCATACGTGAATGAAAAGGAGTACTTTTGGCACCTTAGAGACTAACAAATTTATTTGAGCATAAGCTTTCATGAGCTACAGCTCACTTCATCGGATGCATACTGTGGAAAATACAGTGGGGAGATTTATATACACAGAGAACAGAGATTATAGATACTAAGGTCAGAAGGGACCATTATGATCATCTAGTCTGACCTCCTGCACAATGCAGGCCACAGAATCTCACCCACCCACTCCTGTGAAAAACCTCTCACCTATGTGTGAGCTATTGAAGTCCTCAAATCGTGGTTTAAACACTTCAAGGAGCAGAGAATCCTCCAGCAAGTGTCCCGTGCCCTATGCTACAGAGGAAGATGAAAAACCTCCAGGGCCTCTTCCAATCTGCCCTGGTGGAAAATTCCTTCCCAACCCCAAATATGGCGATCAGCTAAACCCTGAGCACATGGGCAAGATTCACCAGCCAGATACCCAGGAAAGAATTTTCTGTAGTAACTCAGATCCCACCCCATCTAACATCCCATCACAGGCCCTGGGGCCTATTTACCATGAATATTTAAAGATCAATTAATTGCCAAAATCATGTTATCCCATCATACTATCTCCTCCATAAACTTATCAAGTCTAATCTTAAAGCCAGATAGGTCTTTTGCCCCCACTGCTTCCCTTAGAAGGCTATTCCAAAACTTCACTCCTCTGATGGTTAGAAACCTTCGTCTAATTTCAAGTCTAAACTTCCCAATGACCAGTTTATATCCATTTGTTCTTGTGTCCACATTGGTACTGAGCTTAAATAATTACTCTCCCTCTCTGGTATTTATCCCTCTGATATATGTATAGAGAGCAATCATATCTCCCCTCAACCTTCTTTTGGTTAGGCTAAACAAACCAAGCTCCTTGAGTCTCCTTTCATAAGACAGGTTTTACATTCCTCGGATCATCCTAGTAGCCCTTCTCTGTACCTGTTCCAGTTTGAATTCATCCTTTTTAAACATGGGAGACCAGAACTGCACACAGTATTCCAGGTGAGGTCTCACCAGTGCCTTGTATAACAGTACTAAAACCTCCTTATCTCTACTGGAAATACCTTGCCTGATGCATCCCAAGATCGCATTAGCTTTTTTCACGGCCATATCACATTGGCGGCTCATAGTCCTCCAATGATCAACCAATACTCAATGTTGTATTAAGAAGCAAGATATTTAATGAAGTCAATATCATAATGCATACTGTATGTTCTGAAAAGTAGATCCTTGAGTGATTATGAATATTGATGAGGTGAGCTTTTAAGAGAAATATTTGAGTTGCCTCATAAAAGGCCTATAATGTCTGGGAGCCAGCCACTGTCCCTGCCCTCCACTCACCCCCACAAAAATGGATCCAGACTTTATTTAAAAGAACTGGCCACAGAGAATCCTTCACACATAGGTGTATTATATGACACATTCATATAACATTTTTATGGCTGACTTAGAACAGTGCTTTCTCAGCTCTCGTCCCCTAATGCCCCTACTCTACTTGCGCTACATTGATGACATCATCATCATCATCTGGACCCATGGAAAAGAAGCCCTTGAGGAATTCCACCATGATTTCAACAATTTCCATCCCACCATCACCCTCAGCCTGGACCAGTCCACACAAGAGATCTACTTCCTGGACACTACGGTGCTAATAAGTGATGGTCACATAAACACCAACCTATAACAGAAACCTACTGACTGCTATGCCTACCTACATGCCTCCAGCTTTCATTCAGACCACACCACACGATCCATTGTCTACAGCCAAGCTCTACGATACAACTGCATTTGCTCCATCCCCTCAGACAGAGACACACCTGCAAGATCTCTATCAAGCGTTCTTACAACTACAATACCCACTGCTGAAGTGAAGAAACAGATTGACAGAGCCAGAAGGGTACCCAGAAGTCACCTACTACAGGACAGGCCCAACAAAGAAAATAACAGAACATCACGAGCCATCACCTTCAGCCCCCAACTAAAACCTCTCCAACACATCATCAAGGATCTACAACCTATCCTGAAGGATGACCCCCGGCAGATTGGAAGAGGCCCTGGAGGTTTTTCGCCTTCCTCTGTAGCTTGGGGCACAGGACACTTGCTGGAGGATTCTCTGCTCCTTGAAGTGTTTAAACCACGATTTGAGGACTTCAATAGCTCAGACATAGGTGAGAGGTTTTTCGCATGAGTGGGTGGGTGAGATTCTGTGGCCTGCGTTGTGCAGGAGGTCAGACTAGATGATCATAATGGTCCCTTCTGACCTTAACATCTATGAATCTATAACGTTTTGTGAGCGAACGTTAGACAAGAAAGAAACACTTATTCAAAACTGAAAGGTACATAGCTTCCTAGTGTAACTGTTTTGGTTTTCATTAACAAAGTACTAAGTAGGAGAAAGGTTATATGTGTATGTTGGAAAGTGGTGGCTCAGTGGGAAAGCTGGAATGGTTCTGATGTGTCCTTTCCCCTCTCTTCCCCTCCACTCCCCCCAATGTCATTTTGATTCTTTTCCAAAAGCACGTTAAAAGAACGACAATTTTGTGGTTAGGATATAAAATCATGAACATATTCTCAATGGAAATCTGTGGATAGACTCTAAATTGGGAAAGAAACATTTATATCTCTGTACAAACAGGTATAATCCCTAGAGACTCCTTGCCCCTTCTGGCCCAGTTTAGGATTGAGCTACATATATACACCTTACTGTACTCAGTATGAACACATTTTATATGTACACAGCGAATACTATATAGTGTACAAGCTAACTAAGCACAAGCACAAACTTATTTTTACGGTTCTTGGATTGAGTATGTTAGTGAACTAGATACAAAGAATCAAATTCACACAGCAATCTAAGGGAGCCTAAACTGGTGTAATTTACACCTTCTGTTGGCTTCTCTCAATATGTAAATTATATGAATTTAACTCTGTTAAACTTCCTTAAACTCCATTAGGCTCAGACTTTCACCCACTTATCAGCATGTAACTTCTAATTTCTTTACAGGGAATTTCATAGATGGAAGGCCATTGTTTCATTATTTCCAGAAAGCCCTTAGCCAAACCACTTTACAATTTTAAAAGGTACAAATGGATCAAAATAGTAGGGCCACTTAATGAAACAAAGAAGAAAGAAGTAGAGAGTTTCTCCTCTTTCTTCCCCACTCACTCACTTCTTCTGTGATTTTTTAATTCAGCAACCTCTGACTTCTCTGCTGCTCTTAACACCACTCCTCATTGCATGTCAGACTCCATGTTTACTCCCCTGTACCCTCTCTTCAACCTTTGATCACTTTCCTCCCTGACTCCCCTAATCTGTCCACCTCAATTTCCACTCTCAGCGCTCACTCCTCACCTTAGTTTCTTCTACTCTTGCTCCCACACTGAGCTCCCCTGAAGAAGTCCTGGGACCTCACCAACATATTTGGAGGGAGGTTGGGTGGATGGAGATCTCAGGAGAGCTGGCAGCTCAGTGTGTAGAGATATGAATAAGCATGTGAACCCTGACAGGTCCTGCTTTCGTTTCTGTACTGCTACTGCTCTTTTTGCAGTAAACAGGAAAATGAATCCCTCCAAAGGGTTTCAAAGACCTAGCACATCCATTGAGCTAGTGGGCTCCAGTCCAGGTGTTTAAGGTGGACTAGGTAGGGCAATCCCAGGGGACAGGCTCCATGTCTGAGGGCCAAGGAGAAACAAAGTTGGGGTGTGGAATTGAATGGAGTGATCCATTCATTTGTTTAATATGGACCCAAATTCTCCCAGAGTGTGTCACAATTCTACAGAACATCCCAAAGAGCTACATTTTGCATGTGAATCTTTGAATCAGCTGACAGATGCATCAAGTCACAGCAGTATCTAGGGACTGCACAGCTGTGGAAGCTGAAGAGCACAAGTTATTCCCACTAGGCTCAGCATTAACTTACATTAAACTCTTTTCCTCTCAGTCTGCAGTTTTCAGACAGTAATTTGATGGCTTAGCATTGTATATAGAGATTTTATATTGGACTTCTTTTGTACATGTTTTATGATTGGCATTTATATATATGTGGACGCCTGAAAGAGTGTTGAGGTTTGGACATTTCTTTCCAATCCAATGCAAAACCCAGACCGTTCAAAACTTTTCATGGAAAAAAATGAGCTCCACCCCAGGACAGGCAATAGCCCAGTGGTCAGGGCACTCAGCTGGGATGTGGGAGACCCCATTTCAAGTCCCTGCTGTGCCTGATTCAGAGCAGGAACTAGAACCTGGATCTCACACATTCTAGGGGAATACCCTGACCACTGGGATGCTGGCCATTCTGGAGTGGGTCTCCCTCATTCTCAACAAAAATTCATCCTGCACCTGAGGAACCTTCCCAATGAAAGTTTCATTGACAATATATTTCTGCAAAAATTTTCAATTTTGACAAGTCTGCATTTTCTGTCAAAACAACGTTTCTGTCCAACTCTCCACGTACCATCATCATTGGAAGTTTTTATTAGTATTGTAGTTTATGATCCCGTACACTTTTTACAGATCACACTTTTTTGTGGCATTCTTCCAACATAAATGCATAAAATATAAGAATCTTATATGATATATAAGAGAATGCCAGAGGGAACCAAAATTGATGTTGACACTACTGTCAGGCCCTGACAGAAAACAGGGCTTACGTGGCTTGTAAGTGATGCACAGTGCTAGTGCTAACCTGCTGCACAGGTGTGAATTTCACGCGCACACAGCTAAACAAAAGGAACTAAGGCACTTGTAGCGAGACTGGGTGACCTCTCAGTCCTGTTAGTAAACTGCTTGGAGTTCTCATTTCATTAATAAATCTGAAACAATCAACCAACCAATGAAAAAAGTTTTTTTTAAACTTTTCAATGAAGCTACCCTCTCCACTGAAATATTTGTCTGCTGAATGAAATGCCTTTCATTCCATTGTAGAAAAATAATGACAGACATAATACATAGATTTATAGTCTTAATGATTGCTAGCCTTTTATGGCCCATCTTCTAAAACTGAGAATGCATTTTATGGGCCAAGTTAATATTCTAATGGGGAAAAATAAAATGATCAAAATCCTGAACTGGCTACCAGGTAATTTCTCATCCTTTGCAATGTCTGAGAAGTCTGATTTTCTCAAGATAATCAGTTCCCTAACACATAGTATTATCACAATGTTTTAGTTAATGCATGAAGAGTGCAAATTTCTGGCCCAAATAAGATTTTCTTTCTTTCACAGAGAGAACAATACAACTGATTTTTATACCACGCCCTAGAACTGAAGGGGTCTCTTCCTTCTGCACATCACTAGCTAGGTGGAAACATTGTGTTCCAATGTCAAAATTCCGAGGCACGTTTTGGCACAGTGTGTTTCAAGTTGTATACACAAGTCCTGTTAACAAAAATGGGAGTGCCGCATGTAACTTGGGGGACATCACATTAAAAACATCCGTCTTTTCTCAGATCATATTTACCTTACAGAGAGAAGTTCAGTGAATCACACTGTTTACCCTTGTATCCTTAATCATTTGTTAAATAGAATACAATTATGAAAAATATACTGGTTCTATCCCTATAACAGTGTTCTGGCTTCAGATGTTTTCTAAACACACTCTTCTGTCTGGGGAGTTATAAATGTAAAGATCAATAGGTCTCAACAAGAGAAAATACTGGCAGATTCTTTGGAGAAAATTATGGCATGAGCCCTGCTGTGAGAAACCATTTGACTTGTAGAAATGGTCAGGATACTGACATTAAGAAGGCTGGTGGATGAGATGAAATGATTTGCCAATCTTTGAAAACAAAAGGGCTCTGTATCCCTCTGATTCACTGTGACTGTCCTTTACAGCACAGGAACATGCATGTGTTTTAAGGATGAAAATCCTCAACTAAACCCTTCTTGTCTCCTGCACACCCTTAAGATTGAAAATAACCAAACATATTTGCTCACTTTGGGCCAGATTCTGCTACTCTTACACACACTGAGTAGTACCTTACTCCCTGAGTACTCCCATTGACTAGTACTAAAAGCAAACGTCAGAAGTATACCTCACCCTGCTCTGGCGCTTTGCACTGGGTAAGAATGTCAGAGTGGTATAAAGGGCCCCTAAAGCACCTTATTTAGCTGGGGGATGAGTCCCCTGGCACAGTCACTGAGGCAGGCAGCTGTAAGCCTTCTCTCCAAGCCCTGACTTAGGGGGCATAGTAAGGGCAGGAGGGGTGTATTAGGGCAGGGTGCTGCCTCAATTCCAGGCAGCACTGCTCCCCATAGGGCAGGTTGGGGAGATTGCTGTAATTTAGACAGGCCTCCAGGGCTCTCTAAGAGTATGTCTACACAACAACTTGGAGGAGCAGTTGCCAGCTTGGGAACACACAGTTGCTAGTTCTGCTCAAGCTAGCCCCTAAGAATAGTAGTTTGGCCATGACAACATGGGTGGTTCAGGCTACTCACCTGAATACAATCCTTCCTGACTCCTGGGTACATACTCAGGCGGGTAGCCTGTGCCACCAAGGCCACACTGCAGTATTCTGAGCTGCTGGCTCAAGTGGAGCCAGCACATATACGTCTAGTGATCTTGGAAGTACATTGCCCAGCTGTTGTGCAGACATACCCTCAGTATAACTTAGGGTCTCTCTAGCCCTGGGAGCAGCCTTTGATCAGGAGGGTGAAAAGGTGGCTTAAAGCTTCCACAGCCCTTGCCTGGGCTCTAAATTTTGTGCTGCGCCTCAGGGTAAGATTCTGTGATTCAACTCTAATTGAGTAATTGCATTATTGTACATTAAAGAAAAGAAACACATTGTAAACTCCTTGGGGACAGGGACTGTCTTTTTGTTCAGTGTTTGTACAGCACCTAGCACACTGGGATCCTGGTCCATGTCTGGGACTTCTAGGTGCTACAGTAATACAAATAAGATTTACAGATGAGAATTATGAAGCTATGATTCCATTGAAGGACTCTGGTATATGATAAAGCACTAGCAAAGCTCAAACCATAATTAAGATCTGTGATTTTCAAGTTAAATACTGTAGTACATATACAGGGGACTGGATTTAATGACTTCGAGGTCCCTTCCAGTCCTACAACTCTAGGATACATCAGCCCAAGTCCATGATCCACGTCTTGCAACCACAGGGATAAAAAACCCACAGTTGGCCTGGGTCAGCAGACTTGCGCTTGCCATGCTCAGGCTCTATGGGTAAAAAATTGCTGTGTAAACGTTTGGGCTCAGGCTGGACCCTGAGCTCTGGGACCCTGTGAAGGTGAGAGTCCCAGAATTCAGGCTGCAGCCAGAATCAGAACATCTACACAACAATATTTGGCCCCATGAGCCAGAGTCAGCTGACCAGGGCCAGCCATTCTGTGCATCTTTTATCCCTGTGTAGAAGCACCTTCACGTGCATCAGTGGCAAATCTCCTTCATCCATTGCTGCTGGCCCTTCTCCTCCTACCAAAACCCATTTCTGCTTCTATTTCAGCACAGCTTTTTTAACTCTCCTACCTCTCTAGTGGTTGGTTTCAATGCTGCTGGGGTAGCTGGTGGTGGTATACAATGGGGGTCATGACAGTGGTATTTTGTGGAATCATGTGATCTAGGCATGTAATGTCACACCGTTTACATATTTCTATTGCAGTACAACGATCACTACGTTCCATTTCAGAGTAGTAGCCGTGTTAGTCTGTATTCAGAAAAAGAAAAGGAGGACTTGTGGCACCTTAGAGACTAACCAATTTATTTGAGCATAAGCTTTCGTGAGCTACAGCTCACTTCATCAGATGCATTCAGTCATTCTCAGGGATGATTCCACTAAATTATCTGGCTGGAGGAATATAAGAAACTGCAAAGGCTTTTGAAAGTTACTGAAATCACTTGGGGCAGGAGGGGAGGGTGTTCAGGTTGTTGTACATTGGCAAAGAAAACTCTAAACATTCCTTTGTGTGGAATTTGCAGGGTTTTATTGCTCTTTGACTCCATTGTCCGTGGAAACAGAGAAATGGAAATTGAGTCATAAACCAGAACTAATCAGAGCAGTCCTCCACTTTTTAAGAGGTTTTCATGTTTTCTGTAATTGGATGTGTTCTGGAATTTAATATGTAGTTGTTTGAACTTGCACAGCATAGTGAGGAATTTGTTTTGTATTCTTTGCATTTTATACCTGTGTTTGCAACTCTAGGCCCCTCTAATTTTTTCTTTAAAAACAAGTTTAAAAAATTGGGCTCTAAATGTTATGAGACTTCCTTTTTTAAAGTGGTTTTAATCGGGCTTCTAAAATTAGACTCTTGATTTTGCATACCCATACTTACATACCCATTTCCCACAATTTAGTAGTAATACATGCAAATATTCAGGTGTGTATGTGCAAGCTACATCTGCACTGACAGTCAGAGCAGTTGCTAAACAACCTGATTCCCACAAATGCAGGTTGAATGCACAAGCCTCAGTTTTGGGACAAAAACTATATATATAAAATAAATTCCAAGAAAAATTTGTAGGTACAAAATCGAGAGTTTTAGGACACATGTTTTTGAAAATAAGGTCCGCAATGTTTAGTGCATACTGGCCACAATGCCTTTTATGAGAAGTGTACACTAAAGAGAGAGGCCCAGATCAAGAGCTATAGTATACACTGACTTCTCATGTGGGGAAATAAGATGACTCTCTACTGGACTAAGCTGATATGTTTGTTAACCTATTTTTTCCCTTGTGGGTGAAACGTATCCCTTTCCAGAAAGCATGTGCAGTGTCTATGTATTATGTAAGTCTATTTTAAGGTCTAAAGGGGAAAATAAGTCGTGTATAGGCCTTGTGTTGGTTATCTGCACAAAAGGTTAATTTTGCCTTTCATGGATAAAGACTGTATTGAAGAATCTGATGTTCTAGAATAATGAGAGTGGTGAAGAATATCTGCATGGAACCTAAAAGATGAAGCAGAAAGAAAAATGTTTGCTTAATCAAAAAAGGAGGAGAACACACACCAGATTTTTCTAGACTTAAGGAGTTTCCCCACACGGCTCTAATTTGAGAGAGGAAAGAAATAAAATTTAATTTTGCACTTGAGAACACAGAGTACAGAAAGTATCCTGAAATGAACCATATAAAAGGCTCTCTTTCAATTACCAATGGACTGAAAACTTTGCATCTCAGAAATGTTTCCTTACGTGCATTAATTAAGGCCAAGTTTCTGGCTCTTAAAAATAGCTATGAGTCTAAATATCAGGGATTTTCCAGAGGCATTTGTTAGGGATTTTTTTTTATTCTGTGGAAAAACCTTCAAAATGTTAAAAATGTCTTGCTTTTTCTTTCTTAGCTTCTTGTGCCGTAAATAAGAACGGCACTGACGCCTCTGAACTCAATCCTGGAGAAGATCCAAATATATCCATTTGGCCTATTTTCAAGAATTTCTTTTTTGTTTACTACATGATCTAGGTCCTCCTGAAAAACTGCATGCAGTTCAAGTGTCCAATATCAGACAGGTCTGAAGTTGTACAATTATATACAATACATCAAGAAAACTTATGGTGGTTGGGAGCAGTAAGGGTAGTATCCATCAAAGCCACATAGACATGTGCATCCTTCCAAATAGAATTCCTTTCCAAACTAAGCAAGGATTAACTAAAGATGTTTTGAAACCACAGAATGTTATTTTAAAAAGGTAGCTAGTGATTGGGATAACTTATGACTAAATATGGCTAAGATGGGCCAAAACCACAAAGGTCTTAACTTGCTCACATATTTATGATGGTGGTGGTTGGGGGCAGGGGTGGGGGCTGTTTGTAAAATTTGAGAGCCTTCAGAAGTTTGGGGCCCCAAACTTGCATACATAATTTGTGGTAGAAGGAAAGTCTGGCAAAGTGTGAGCATCTCTTTGTAAATTTAGTATCTCCCTTACACATCGGGTATGTCTACACTGTGAAGTTGTCGACAAAACTCTTGTCTTTTACAGGTACTTAAAAAAGCCCCCCCCGCCCGGAAAAGACAAAAGTTTTGCGGATGCAAGTGGTTGTGCGAGCGCGGCTTTGTCTGCCGACAAAGCTAATGCCGCTCGCGGGGCTGGAAGTATTTTGTCAGCAAAAGTGCCAACAAAGTGTTTACACACGCTGACTTTTAGTGACAAAGCTGTGTTGACACAGCTTTGTCACTAAAAGCTATGTGGTGTAGACAAGCCCATACACACACAGACTAGCAGGCAAGCAAAGTGGAGACCCTTCGAAGTTAGTTCTAAAGTTGTCCAACTCTTTTTAAAAAGCAAAATTATTCAGATAAGGACTGATGCAAAACTGATTGAAGTCAGTTGAAAGAATCCCATTGCCTTCATTTAGAATTTGTTACAGGCCCCTGATGTACTCGTTACAAAACACAAAGTTCACTGTGAGGGCTTGTCTCAAGCTTTCTGTGCCATGCCATTTTGGGGAACTGGGTTTATTTCCCTAATGAAGACACAGAGGTGTGAATAGAGAATGTATCACGAACTGGTGTGCATGTGGGATAGAGATGGGCTTTTTTAAATAGGGGAGGGAACCTTTAATGTACCCAGGCATGGCCACTATTTCAATTGCTTTACACTTGTGCTGATCTTCAGTTCTAGAGGCACTAAAAATAATCTGAACATTAAAACAAACAATTAAAAGCAGAATTGCCAAACAGCCTGTCCAAACCTGAAATGGCATCCATTTCATGTACTTCCACCCAGTCCCCAAAGCAGCACTCCCATCCAGCTAGGAAGGGCTTCAGAAAACTAGCAATGCTTGCAGTTTAACCTGAAGGTCACCAAACATGGCCTCTGGTTTCCCTTAAACTTAAAACAATTGGGTTTACTGGGCTGTATCTACAATAGGAATTTCAAGGAGGAGTTCTCCCATCCTTGGTCTTCTTTGACTTAAATGGAAGTATGTGGATTTACACCAGCTAAAGATTGTACAGGCCACATTTCAGTTCAAATGTTTTATATTACCTATCTCTGCCAAGGATAAAGCTTGAATACTTGTATTCTAATTTAACATGTTTTAAAAGTCACAGAAAACATTCATCAACATATGAAAAATAAAATAACTTGCCATACCTTCCTTTAGCTAACATTGGTCAACTGAAATGTCAATATTTGGTTACTTGGACTAAGAACTAGATTGTTCCATTTGCAAAACCAACAACAAAAACAATATTTAGATTACAGCCTGTGACTTCAACAACTTTTTTTTTTTTTAATACTATGGCACTATAAAATAAAAGATTTATATACCCTTTAAAACCACAAGACTGGAACTGGTTTAAATGTAACTTTATTCATTCTTTGCTCAGCTATGATAATGAGATATTATACCTGAGAAATTTTCTCAACAGGGTGAAATATTTCCTGCACTGCTTGTACTGCTGATGTGGTGAATATCACTTTACCAACAAAAAGTGCGGAAAGCGCATGCTGCAGTTGCATTTTATTTCAAAGCAAATTGAAAGAAAGAGTTAGAGTAACATTATTTTATATGACAGGGATAAATCATGCATGAAAATTGTGCAGAGTCGTGAAATGAGCTACAATGCAATAAAAGATAAGGTATTCAAAAGTTTAACAAATGGGGGGGGCGCACCGAAAATGGTCCTCATTTGGGGCACCATTTGGTCTAGGGCCAGCCCTGGGAGGGACCAACTCATTCAGAAGGAGGAGGAATAATGATACTTAGTGCACACAGTGGTTTTCATCCTCAAAGAGGTTCCACAAAATTTAACCCATGAAGCCTCTAACACTCCTGTGAGGTAAGTAAGATTATCCTCATTTTACAGATTGGGACTCTGAGGCAGTTAAGTGAAGTGACTTTTCCGAGGTCACAAAGGGAGTTAGTGGAGTAAAATAAAGTGAGCAGAAATGCCAGGACTGTACAAAAACATGGCCCCCAGCACATGGCTTTCAAATTGCCCAAAAGTGGGATGAGATGTGTGACATACAAAATAAGGGGGACACAAAAATATTCTTGCAAGGGAGCTAAAAAGCATTTGGTGAAAATGACCCTTTAATCTCAGTTTCATGGTTTTTTATTTCTGATGTAAATAATTTTCAATAATAAAAAAGTGAGTGAAAACCATTTTTGGGGAACACAGGGAAATTTGGGACTAAAACAAGTGACATCCCTGAAAATAAAGTATAGGTTATAGGCACACCCTGCCACTCAAGAACTTCCAAACCACAGTCCCAATCCTGGAAGTGGCTGTGCATGGATGTACCCTGTGTCCATACATAGCTTAATTGACTTCCATGGAATTCATTGTGGACATGACTGTCCATCCATATGATCAGCTTATGGGAATGAGGTCTAATTTACAGCACAACTCAACCAAGAGTTTAACAAACATTAAGAAGGATAGGGAGAGGGGAAGGGAGCAGCAGTATAAGGAACACAAATACAAAACTAGCTATATTTTATGTGCATGTGGTGGTTTGATGAAGCAGCAGCTGCTTTGAAGTTAACATGATTCATGAAGTTAAGTGTGGGCGGCAATAGTGACTTGTCATGGAAAACCAGTTTGGATAATTTATGAGCCAATGCAAACTCTCTCTCCAAATAGGTGCAAACAAGTCTTTTTTGCAGTTTGATATCAAGTAAGTTTTCATCAAAAGCACCAAAATGTCCCAAGAAGGGTTATATATTTCTTACCATCACAAGACCCCATTAGTAGATACTGGAAAACTTGATAGAAAAGTCTTTTCTCACAAAAGTTAGCCCAGTTTCCTGATCCCAAAGCAGTGTAGCTAAGGTTACTGGGACTTTGGAACCTGTGAAAATTTGCCCATCATTAGAAGTGGTAGGAGATCTACAGTCAAGGAGCAAATCCAGTGAGATCTGGAAAAAAGATAGGAGGCTGAAAGGGGGCAATGGAGGTCTTATGTCAGATGCTGGAGGAATAGGAGAGACATGACCAAAACTTGGAGCAGAGAGGGAATGAGGCCTGATACTGATTTCATGTACCTTGGTTTTACTGGTGACTTCAGAGGAACTATCCTTATTTTACACCAGTGTTAGGGAGCTTGGAATCCAGCCACAATAGCAGTAAGAGAAAAGTGCTCGGATGTGGGAGGGGTGGGGGAAGGAAGATTTGAGGTTTAGTGGAAATAGGTCACTGAGATGTTCTATGTAAAGAGAATTTGGGAAACAATGGTGTTACCGGGTTACTATACTATAGCCCTGTGTGTAGAAAGCCCACTGTTCTTTGAGGGGATACATTTTAGTAGGGGAAGCAAACATCTTCAATTTGTGGTTTGTCGTTAAGTATCGCATTGCTGACTTAAAGGATTAATTGCAGTAGAAAAGTTTTCAACTAAAACTTAAGTGCCTTATCTACAAGACTAGTCCTTTTACATCCACTCACATTACTCCTTTCCCACACAAGCCCTGCCCTCATTGACTTTTCAGACTCACCCTCAAACTATCATGGGCATGAATCCCACCCAACTCCAGAAAAGCCAGTTGATGCATTAACACTTTCCACAATTGTAGTGGCAAGGCTGGTTCAGCTCTTGATTCTCTCCTAGGAGGCCATGCAGCAAATCCCACCTCTTTTCCCAGGCACTCCCTGAGGAGAGGGATGAACGACAAAGGGATGAGCAGGTGTCTTGATTGAGGGGCTGATGACTGGGATGGGATATACGTTGCTGGGAACTGGGATATCAAATATGAACATCTCATTTATTATGCCATGGTGAGGGGGCAGGGAAACATGATTATCCATTTGTGGTCTTTTGAGCTACAGAACTATACTATTTAGAATCTGCTTGTACAAAGTCCAGATCAAACACTGGGGCCTCATCAATATGAATAAAACAAACAGGACTGATTTGTAGCATTGTCTCATAATGTAGGGACTTTTCATTTCCCTCATCAAGGCTTAATAGAGAGTTGGGTAGAGAGAAATGAATCTCTGTACTGGTGTCTTCTGGACAGATTTGCCTCAGCCAAGAATGTCATACAGCATTCCCTCTAACCTAACATTTACGCAGAGGTTTCAACCCCATGGTGAAGGTTTTCATTTCTCTCCCACAATGAATGTTGTAATAGCAAGTAAGTTGTCTGAATGGATCTTGAGCCCTGCGATTAAAGGTGGAGAGGAAAGTAATATTATTTGTTTATAAACTAGTGCTAAAATTCCAGTGGCAAACACAATCTAAGGAAACATTTTTAAAACAAGAATGTTGAGCCCTGGTTCCTCTTTTCCTCTGATTTCGCCCCCCACATACACACTTGCAAAATATTTAGAAGAAGATTATAGGTTGAAGTCTTGGGACATCTGTAAACATACCCTATGAATCACTAGGCACAAGACTTTCACGTCTCAGTGAAAAGACTAGAATTATCACATTATTTCTTCAGGATTGAAAGTTCATTTGTCAAGGAGAAAAACACCCACCACCAATGAGGCACAAACAAAGAATGATTCAGTACATTGTCATGAGTCAAAGACATACAAGACTGAGGGAGATTTCCATGAAAATGTTGAAATCAGGAGTGGTTTGCACCCAGTGTCCATTTACCCGAGCCAACAGTCTAGTGCATATTTGGATACAATTGTTGTTGCTACTTAGTAGTGACACACTGCTCAGCACTGTAAAAAAAATAAAGATGAACATACAATCCCTAAATCAGAGGTTTGTAATTTAAGAGCCCCCTGTACCCATTGAAATTAAAGGCAAAACTCTTACAAATTCTCAAGAGAACACGACTTGGTCCTAAAGCAGGCAAAACAGTACAGAAACATACTTCTCCAATGCCCAGAGGGAAGTTGTGTCACTGGACAAGCCAGGTTTTGGTTTTGCAAAACTAAAGTCACTGGTTCTGATTCAGAGACTTCTGAATTATGAGTGGACAATAAAGGGGAGATCCATTTTATTTTTAAATGTAAATTTTTTCACTGCAAAAAACAGCTTGTTAGGTTTTCTGAAAACTTTCCAAAACATTTCATTTGAGAACTGCATGAGCATGAGAATTTCAGGGCAAAATTCTTTCATTGTGAGAAGTTCAGAATGTCAGCAAGAGGGCTGCAACAGAATAAGACCTACAACCTACAGAATCACAACAGATTCATTTCCACACCTACTTGAGCTTCTTTGACACAGACTCCCTCCCAATGGCATAAAGTCCATCAGAAAGGGATGTTGCAGCAGCAGAAAGTGGGCACCAACATAATATCTGTACCAGGGAATCTGCAAGTGACCAGTGTGACAGATATGACCATAACCTTGACAAACATTATTGAATTAAGTATTTTAAGAACCCATTGTATTAAAAATCCAAGTGTCTATGTACTATTGAGGGATTGTATGAATTTAAATGGGGGAAGGGGACCACATCCCTCCAGCAAGTAAGAACAGTGTGTGTGGGTGGGTAGGCAAATTCACTCTCACTGTAACACCTCCAGAGAGCTACTCCCTCCTGGGAAGGATCATATATAGCAGTTCAAACTGGAGTCTCTAGAGGCCCACAGATACAGAAAGGATTTTTGATTAAATAGCCTCAGTTAAAACTGACTCAGGGCCTTCTTTCTGATCCAGGAAATGGACAGAACCCCTGCTCTAACCCCCACCCTGCCCATTCCTAGGGAAGGGTTGGAAGGTCTTTGGAGCTAGTTCTGAGTGAAAGCAATTATGAACTGATGACAACAGAAAATGCCCTAATGTGGGGTTTCAAGGACTAATCACTGACCAGAGCCCTTGTAGGCACATGTGTGTGGGGTGGGAGGAGAGATCCTTGCTAAGCTTTGAGCATGCATGAAGGTTCTTGTATTGTTTTAATACATTTTCTCTATAATGCTTTCAGAATAAACATGCTTGTTTAGAAAGGGCTGTGTGGTAATTATGCTATGTACCAGCTCAGAGGAGAGAAGTAGAGCAGGCCTGCTTATATAGTCTGTCATTCCCTGGTGAGATTACAGTATAGGCAGGGAACGGTTCAGCCTGGAGCCACTCCACTCAGAAGTGAGACACAAACATCTCCACCCATGAGAGGCAATGGCAGGAGAGCTGGAAACCTAGAGCTGGGTGACCTTGCTGCACTACAGAGGGGAAATACAGGTGCAGCAGACATGAACAGTGACCCCCAGCACAGCCTAGGGAAGTGTAACAGTTTACTCACCACTAGGATACCTCCTTGTGGCTACATCTGTGAATCTTTTCCTACTCTAGCATCCCTTCTTTTAGTTGCTCACCCCATGGGCTCTCTAGATTCTGGATGCTCCTTCTTCATGACTCAGCCCTCCCTTTCTGGAGTATCCAAGGACCACTGGACACATTATCTGCAGTCTCCTGATCCACTTCCAAGTCTGTGCCACTTTCCTAATAGCCTGTAAGGCCCAACCAGTACTCTGGGTTCTAGCATAGAGACCCTATGCCCAGCAACCACAATCTGCTCAAGAGCTGACCTTGTTGATGTTTCCCTGGGCTCTTTCCTATCTCTCTTCTCTATGTTCTGGAGCTTCCTCCACACCACATAACTCCTTCTCCCCTCTCAGCTTCTTGCCAACATCTGTAGACTAAGGCAGGATCCCAGGACCTACTTCCCTTCTAGAACACTGCCTCAGACCTAGCTAATACCCTTTCTCTCAGAGGAGTGAGTGCAGCATTTCTCCCTTTGGCTCTTTTCTCCTGCTAGCCACTTCCTCTCTTTATAAGCCTGTCCCTGCTCCTTCCCCAGCTGGGCTTCATCAGCCTTTAGGCCTTATCAGGACCCCAGCTCTCCTCCAGGTGTAGCCTATAACATTAATTCCTATTTCACCAGTTCAGGCCTTGTGTGGGGTATCACAGGCAGCCTGGGATGTATTGATTAAACAGATCATTGCTGCAGTTTCTCCTATTGGGGCTCCTAAACAGAAAGTGGTGCTGTGCTGGCAGAACTCTGCCTGCCTTCCAGCTGGGTAGAGCCCCCTCAGAGAATATATTCTATTCAGGTTCTTCTACCACATAGTGACCCCCCTTTGGCACAAGGAAGTTCTAATTATACCTCAAACCCTTCCCCTCCGCCCCCTGCATCCTCCAGGACTGTGGGTTCACTACTGTAAGACAGCTGTTTTTTTCTTCTACAGCTGAGTAGCAGCTCTTAGTCTAGCATTCTTCTAGGACACAACGACTGTGTACTCAGGTCTATGATTTTAGCCCAACCTGAGTGGTGGTCAGGCTGCACTCATCAAGAGTGGGTTGATCTAATAGTCCTTGTGAAGGCCTCAGTAGTGACAATGTTTTGTAGCTGCTTGGCAGCTCCTCCATACACCTTTATTCCTGCTGCATAGGTAGCTGACTAGCTTGACTGAAAGTCAAGTCCCACACAACTAAGCAGTCGGAGCTGGGACTTATTGTCATCAAAATGTAACCTTTATTCAGGCCCTGACCAGGAAAGAAAGAAGTAATTGAGGGGCACAAAAGATGTGTAAAGAAGAGCAGGGGAGAGAAAATAGGAAAGCAAAGGAGAAACAAGTGGGCACATAGACGCATATGGGAGATGGAAGCAGAAAGATTTAAAAAACCTGGGATTATTAAGTCTGCAGAAGAGAAGAATGAGGGGGGATTTGAAAGCTGCTTTCAATTACCTGAAAAGGGGTTCCAAAGAGGATAGATCTAGACTGTTCTCAGTGGTACCAGATGACAGAACAAGGAGTAATGGTCTCAAGTTGTAGTGGGCGAGGTTTAGGTTGGATATTAGGAAAAACTTTTTCACTAGGAGGGTGGTGAAGCACTGGAACGGGTTACCTAAGGAGGTGGTGGAATCTCCTTCCTTAGAGGTTTTTAAGGCCTGGCTTGACAAAGCTCTGGCTGGGATGATTTAGTTGGGGATTGGTCCTGCTTTGAGCAGGGGATTGGACCAGATGACCTCCTGAGGTTCCTTCCAACCCTGATATTCTATGATTCTAAAGAGAGAATGGAGATATATGGAGACAACAACACTATTTAGAGAGGAGGAGAAAAGGAGATTTAAATGAAGGTAAACATGGAATAAAGACAGAAGGAGACAGAAAAGAAAAACAAAAAATGTGGAGTGAAGAAAGAAAGAGAGGAGAAATAAAAAAGAGAAATGTAGCAAGATTTTATGTGTTTATCTTATATAAATGTGTCAGAATAGGATGATATAATATAAATGTTAATAGACTGTATCTACCATGCGTACAAATATCTATACCCTAGGTAAACTACAGACAAATACGTCTCACAATATAATCTTTAGTCACTGCAATGCACTCAGAGTGTACCATTACATGTCAGTTTTACATATATGATTTCTAGTATCATCAAAACCCATTGCTTCCTCGGACCCTTTTCCTGTCTATCGGGGGCTGCCTCTACTGGTATGTCTTGTCCTGAGCCCTGTAAGTGCTAGCTGAGGCTCTGGAATGTAGCCACCTTACCTGGAGGAGAGATCTCTATCTGTTTTGTAAGCATTTCTCCTTCTGTCACAATGTTCCAATGAACTATTTCACAGACAATGCCTATTCTGTTCCTAGCCCTGTCTGCATCCTGTATTCCCAAAGCAGGTATTTCCTGAGGTAAAGGCAGTGTCACAGCTGACAGAGATCATATTTCTGTGCTCTGGACATTCTCTAACTCCTCTTCCCCACCCTGATTCATAGATAGGACAAAAAGGAGGAGACCAAATCTTTGGATAACAAAGAGTCTAGTCAGAAGGGCTAGTGGAAATAAATATATCTGTATAGATAGCACTTTGAAGTTGCAGCTCAGTATGGAACTCGGGCTCTGAAACCGAGGGAGTGGGCTAGACTTCGGAGCCTAAGCTCCACCGTGAGCCACTGTGAGTGCTGTCTACACAGCTATTTTTAGAGCATTAGTCCAAGTTTGTTAACCTGGGCTGGGCGGCTTGCTTCTGTGGGTTGTATAGACATTAGAGAGTAAGGGGTGATGAGAACCATCCATGGTTCCCCAAGGGTGATCTGGGGCCTGGGATGTGGAAAAGCACCTGCTGGCCTTCCTTAAGGGAACTTGGGGACAAAAGACAAGAAGAAGCACTTGCAGTCCATAAATGATCAGAAGGTATGGCCAGGTGACTGTCTACCGGGACAGAGTGTCCTGTGCTGTGGCCTGTGGCCACCATTGCCTGCCAGCTCCTCCATCTCCAGTCACTGTCCTCATTCTCAATTGTCCCCGTCCCTTCTTGCTTATATTGTTTTTATCTTTCAAATGCAATAACCTCCTGCAGAGATCTGGTACAGTATTAGTGTCGCACCAGTAAAAGACAATGTGTCAGTTCTATATGTGTGTGTTTTCTTGGCTCAGTGTGGGCAGAATGCAAATATTTTTGTGTTTGGATACATGTCTGAATGAAGTAAGAATTTATGACTTATCCCATCCTTGTCTGTTCCCTGCTTGTCACCAGATTGCATGGCCCTGTTTTAGGAAAGTATTGCATATGGAATATATATGTACAAGAAGGAGTGATGTTTGAGGATGGAGCTGGGTTCTTAGCTAAGTTTCTCTTGCAACCCAGATCTGGTATACACTTGAAAGTTGTACTGATATTTGGGAGGGGATGATTTTTTTACTGAAATAGCTATGCTGGTAAAAGCTATTGTTCTGATATAAAATGATTTATACTAGTAAAGTTACTCCCTTTCCAATATCAGAACAGGTATACCAATATAAAACACATCTATACTGACATACCTGTGTACACACTAGGGATACAACTCTAATCAGTATAGTTAAAGTGGTACAACTTTCTAGTGTAGACAAGACCTAAGTAAAGCAAACATTTAAATGGTTAACATCCATTTCATTCTGTAGATGTTCTGTATTGTTTTCCCTGATGGCAGGTGTGATTTCGTTAAATGAAACACATGTGTCAAGATTATTTGCTGCCATATGGCTTCTGACACCTTAATTAAAACTCTCATACACACACACTCTGCTTCTCTATGACTCTCCATCCTATTTTCAATCAGCCCATCTCTCTCAGCTGTTTCTTATTCTATCACACTCTTTTCTCTGGGATCTCACTTTATAGAGTCTTATTCTCTCTTGGCTGGAGGCTTTAGCTTCAGCCCTGAGCACATAAACTGCACCATCTTAGTAGCCCTGGGAAGAGGAATTAAATTCTTCATTCTCACCCAGCAAACACTGATATTAAGTATCTGTCTCATTGCCTAATATTTGCCACTGCATCCAACAATCACAAAGAAGTATATTAGCTTGATATTTCTGCTGCAGTGATAACCAGTGAAATAGTTAGCAATGTTGGTACTTAGTATTAGGGTTCAGATTTAATGCCATGCTGAGATGGAAGGGGCAATTCACACTTCTCAGAGCTTTTATTGCAAGCTGACTGTAAATCCATAGAGAAATCCGTTTTACGCTTGGTGTATAGTCTGAAGATTTAATTCACTACCATAAGGATTAAAGAGCTAGACTCAGATTTGCCATCTATACCCACAAAAAGTAGCACCTAACTCCATCATTAGTTTAACTGATTTCAATAGGACAACTTGAAGGATAAGATGCTACTCAGCATGAGTAAGAGTGACTGAGACTAGCCTTTCCTTTATTAAAATGAAAGCCTAAGTTCTGGAGCACAATTGTATAGAAAATTCCAAAAGGACAGTTATCCTTTGATTATACACAGGGGCCTGCCTATTTACCTACATATCCATTGTACCAGTGTCTGTCACTGATATTGCTTGTAATGGATGCTATCACTTCCCCCCCCTTTATAGCTTCTCTTCCTTCTCCCCCTGCCCCCTGTATATTTTGTGTGTGTTGCTAACTGGGGACTATGCTGTGTGTACATGATTGTTCAATCTCCTTTGATCTTCCTGTCAATCAGATCTTGCAAGAAGGTGCCTTTTGATATGTCCTTGAGATCCAGGGTCGCATTCACTGCTAGTGTAAATTAGCACAACTCCATTTACTTCATTGCACTTGCTTATGCCAGGGGTAAATTTAATTAGGTGAAAAGAATCAAAACAGCTATTCTGTTACTGAGCTTCAAAAGGATTGTGCCTCCATTCCAGCAGTAACCTTTGTTAGAGGAGGAATACTTGTGGCACAAGGACTCCTCGTTCTTTTTGCTGATACAGACTAACACGGCTACCCCTCTGAAACCTTGTTAGAGGGTTAGAAAGGAATACTTCTAAGCATTTGAAATTTTCAGACCCCTATTAGAATCTGACCCAGTTTGCCATCTTCACACACCCCAAGGAGATTTAGTCTCCTTAATGCTAGTTCTTGGAGCATCTGGCATCAGCATCAGAACGAATTCCATCCTCTGTCTTTGTACTGGCACGGAGTAGGACAAAACTAGATTTTTCATAGAATCATAGAATATCAGGGTTGGAAGGGACCCCAGAAGGTCATCTAGTCCAACCCCCTGCTCGAAGCATTTTATGCATTTATAAAGTTATTTATATTTTTATTTTAAATAACTCCCAGAATCTAATAGCTCTCCATCATCATTCATTATCCTTTCTCAAACTCCTTCACCAACAAGTGTTATATTGATTAACTCCAGCTCTATTCAGGTGGTATTAGAGACAAAGATACCCAACCCAAGCCACTTGCCCTGTGGATCTTCTGAACACCATTGTTTATATTTTACCACTTTATCAAACTTAGGGCCGACATTTTCAAGATTTAAAAAAAAAACACCCCACCATCAACTAAACTCTTACTACTACTCATTACTACTGTGTTAAAGTTACTGAGATGACACCAGAATCATAAATGTAAACAGTATGCTAGCCAGGAAATCAGCATTTTTTCAAGAGGCCTTTCTGGACAGTGAAATGTTTGTTTTTAGGCCATCCAAACTGATGATGGCTGCACTGCAACACTTGGGAGTTGAAGCCCTAATTTCAGTTCAGGCTTCTCTAGCTACAGAACTATTATATAACAAATAACATACTTGTACTGCACCACTGATTTTCACAAGTTTTGTATCTTTAAGATTTTACTAATAAGATGTAAATAAGGTCACAAGGGCAATACCAAAGTCTGATCATACCTGCAACATTCATGTGTATTTGAATTCAAGCAGGAACTGCTGCACTGGGGGATGGGGTAAAATGAGACCTAACTGAGCCAACCCCACCCCTCAACACCCTCTGGACTGAGCACTGTGCAAAGGGGGTTCTGAACTTCTGGGGGTGCAAGAACCCATGTGGCCTTTTGGGAAAGAAACTGATGGAAGGAGATAGCCAGAGACTGAAGCAGTCAGAGCAGAAAGCAGGGATAAGGGACACTGATAATGTCAGATTGTTTTCTGCAGTGTACACTCTGAACATTCTCTCCTCCATGCTGATAGACTCTTTCCAGTGGTTCTCAAACTGTGAGTCCGGACCCCAAAGTGGGTTGGGACCCTGTTTTAATGGGGTCGCCAGGGCTGGCATTAGACTTGCTGGGGCCTGGAGCCGAAGCCCAAACCCCACCGCCCAGGGCCAAAGCCAAAGTCTGAGGGCTTCAGACCCGGGCAGCAGAGCTCAGGTAATAGGCCCCCCGTCCAGGGTGATGGGGTTCGGGCTTTGGGTCTCCCCCCCCCCCCCCCCCCCCCCGGTCTGGGCAGCAGGGCCTGGGCAGACTCAGTCTTTGGTCCTCCCTCCTGGGGTCATGTAGTAATTTTTGTTGTCAGAAGGGGGTTGCAGTGCAATGCAGTTTGAGAACCGCTGCATTCTCCCTCTCTGTTCACTCTTCTGGTATGTATAACCCTTTCCCCTGTCTGTCATGCCTATTTAGACAGTACACTCTTAGGGGCAGGGACTTTCTCTCATTCTATGTTTCTACAGTGCCTAGCACAAGGGGACCCTGTTCTCAGTTGGCCCCTGGGAAATTCCATAATAATCATGACAAATAATGATAGTTTGCAATCTGAACACATTTTTTCTTCCATAAAAGTAACTGTGGGAGGTACACAATGTATCTTTTTCTTGGATTTACAACTGTAGGATCCTGTTCATAATCAGGGAAGTGTTGTTAAGGACATTGATTTTAAAAGATGTTTTTCTGGCTTTTATTTTGCTTCCATTCTGGATTGTCCATTCTTGGCTATATTACTAAAGTGATGAGGACTGCAGAGCACAATCTCTCTCAAAAATAACTTCCTGTTGCCTGTGTGTACTCACCAGTACTGCATGGTTATTTATTACTATTAAACATCAGTGTGTTTGGCACAGCACATGGTGAAAATAAAGACATACTCAAATTGTACCAAAAATCATAAACAGATGCTACGTTTTCAAAAGCTCGTCCACCCGGGCTGTAAATATGCACTGATATGTGCTGTTTGCATACACAAATTCAGGTTTTTACATGGGATAAAACTGCAGGTGCAGATTAAGAGGTCATTTTTGAAAAACATGGTCCTATGCATTTAAAAAAAATGATTAATTTATCCTGGGTTACTTGACCCGCAAAGAATTTGTCTTAGATGTTCTTGAAATAATTACCTGACAAGAGCTTCTTACTGCAAGCTTGACACTAGAAGGAAAGCAATGACACCTGCTGCCCACCTCCACAGCTACCTTTCCCATTCCTCTAAGTAGAGGGCAGTGAAAAATTTTAAAAGGCAAAGAGACAGAGTCTATCTCATCTGAGACCTCTGTGTTCAAAAAAGCATTACTGACTGTGTCTGAAGATACTGTCAAAAAGGAAAGAGCTCATGGAATAGAAATGCATTTGGTTCAGTGAATGAAAGATGAAGAGCAAGAACAAAGGTAACAGTAGTACAGCCCTAGGTAAAGAATAGAAACCTTGGGGCAAATTCTGATATCAGTTACACTGGTGTAAATCCAGAGTAACTCCATTAAGTTCAGTGGAGCTGGTCTGGATTTGCACATAAATGTTAAGGGAATTTTAACTAGTATTGCTTTTCTAGCTGGAGCCCGAGTACACTGAATCCCCCACATTAACACACACCTGTCAACTAATGTGGCAGAACTTGTATTTGTGTTTTTAGTCAGAGCTAATCACAGGCAGTGGGGTTGTAGGGAATGTAAAGGACAGAGGTTACTCTCAAAAAGAACATGTGACCACAGATGAATCTGATGCAAGCTGTAGGGAAGACAGTCACTCAGATGCCATATATCAAAACAGGCCTCATTTTTTAAATAAAGGTGTTTGTGAAGATGACTGATAATTAATAGTTAAAATGCTGCCTCCCCACCTCCCCCACTCACTCAAATCATTCCTTTCATAAAACAAAACAGTTTGCCCTTGACAGGTGCTTGAAACATGAACTCACACAGCTTACATCTTGCCTGTCATTAGGATTTAAATATTTCTGCTCCTGACAGTCCAGCCTGTCCCCCACTGATTATGATTCCATGATCTTAGTTTCCTAACAGTGAAGGGTTTTATTCATGATACTGCAGGTTCTCCATTTCCCATCTTTGCCCCTTTCATCACACTGGTTAATAGCTGACTGACTTAACTGCCATGAAAAGTACTATAAGAACAGTTCCATTGTGCATAATCAATGGAACCTTTGGATCACTCCAGTCCTGTGTTATTATGGGGAAGTGAAACCTTTCTAGTCCTCATACAGACAATGGGGACATTATCTTTTCTTTTTCTTTTCTTAATAAAAAAAAAAAAAGATCAAGCTGAATGAAACCCTTATTACATGTTGTATTTTATATATGGAAAACTGTTACGTGGAACTTGGGTCTGTAGAAGCTGACAAAGAAAACTAAAGTTAGACAGGGAAAATCTTTATATTCTGCAGAAAAACAAATCTTGCATGCAACCGGAGATATTTTTTCACAGAACAATATGTCACTTATAAAGTTAGTGAGTTACTCAGATATTGCATTAGATAAGATTAGATGGAGCACCAGATGAAGGATAAACAGCTCATATTTTTCTCTACAGGGATGGCACTCTTTGTGAAACAGCACATGCCAAAGGGCCCTTTCTACCAGCTCAGAGAAGTAGCTATGTAAGGGCCTGATCTAACTCCCATTGAAGGGATTCAGATGTTTGCCATGAACTTCAATGAGAACAGGAGCAGGTCCTTACTATGCTGTATTATAGCCAACCCATCCATTAAAGAAAAATCTTATCAATTGTAATAGAAAATAAAAACTTTTCCATGGGTTATTTGGACAATTCTATATAGTCTAGTTGAGAAATATATCCCTTCTGCAGAATTCTGTACAAAGGCTTAAAAGTCCTATAGAAAGGATATCATTTTAAGGGTTTTCAGAGTCACATTTATAGAACACTATACAATTTTTGTAGAACTTTACTGATGTTTTTCCCTATTCAGTTTTGTAGGGCTTTTTCCTGAGGAGCAATAATTCCTTTTCAAAAATAAATCTGGAGGCATGGGCTCTAGCTGTGTCAAAGCTATCTTTCATCACAGTGGTAACTAATGCTGAAGATGTCAAATGGGAGGACATCATGATCAAAAGAGATGGCTAGAGCCTATCATCTCCCTGCAAGTCGAGTAGAGGAGAGAGATTACTTACTTGCATCAGTATAATTTATGTCACTCAGGTGTGTGAACAAGCCACCCCCCTGAGCAACTTAAGTTACATTGACCTAAGCACCAATATGGACATCGCTATGTTAGCAGGAGAGCTTCTCCCACCAACATAGCTACCACCCCTTATTGGGGGTGGATTAATTAAGTCGATAGGAGAGCTCTCTCCTGTCGGCATAGAGCGGCTTCACTAGAGAGCTCACAGTGGTGCAGCTGCCGCTGTAAGCCATAGCCTATGAGTATCCACCAGGTTTACAATGAAAGCTGCAGGACTCAAGGCAAACACACTCATCCAGCAGGCAGTGGCAGCAGCAGCAGGTAAGCAAAGCAGCCTGGTTTTAATCAAAGATGCCGAATTCTGCTGAATACTCCTGAAGTGTGGACCCGAGTCCCAAATCAAATAACCCTGAATCTGCATGAGACCCATGCAAAGCTATTAAATACCACTATACTAAAGGACGCATCGCTCAGAACAAACGTTGTGCTTCTTGCCTTTCCTAAAAATGAAAGCGTGCAGAACAAACTAAGTAGAGAACCAAGCTAAGGATCTCATGAGAACAGCCTCTGTTCCATTCCTTTGTGGTTTCAGCAAAGGTGAAAGAACATGAATTTAGCTTTCCTTGCAGCATTACAGTCCAAACCAAGGGGCAAGAACTGTGGCACGTTACCGGTCCAGTGCTGGGACTAGGGAGGGGAAAGGCAGCAACATTTTGAAACTGTTGAAAAAGGGTCTATTGGAGCTTGCTTTCGTTTTGTCCAGTTCTTCCATCTCTGCAACCCATAATCAGGAAGACCTCTCAACAACGTAAGAGAAGAGATGAAGGCCTTTGATAAAGATGCCTTACGATCAAGGCTGAAACAGAGATTTTTTGAACTTCTAACAAGGCTGGCACGACATCTGTCCATGATGGTCATAAGGCAGATAGACCAGCAACAGCTGCAGGGGTTTTCCTTAAGACATAGCCTTTTTGAGCTGTAAAAACACTATGACTTGTGTAAATGAATAACAGCACTAAATGATAATCTATGGGTAATCTATGCATAACAAAATACATAATGTAGTACATGATTAGGAATAGTAGGTTTCTTTAAATACATTTCAGTGGTTCAATAAATGTTCATAGTAAACATTCCCTAGTGCATCTCTTGGCAACTAAACATTGATTGATGAGCTACTGGACAACTGTTTGATACTAGCCAGCTATTTAATCTAAGATTTTCACTGACTGATAAAGTGCTCCAGATCATCTCTGGCATTCAAATTTATCTTAGCTCTATAGGAGTAACTCTCCTGAAATATCTCTTTAATCTCTGGGAGAAGAAGCAGGAAAATATTTCTAAGCCTTATCACTCCACAATAGATTCTAGTCAACCTGTAAGTATTAATTCTAATTTTCAGTGAAAAGAGATGCAAAAATTCAGCTATTTGTATGGCTAACTACAGTCCCTCTCTGATAACACAGGACCAAAAGAGCCCTAATTCTCTTTTTGTGATAATCATTGCAGATTCTGAAGGGAAGATTTGCCCAGAAATATTTTTGATTGCATCATTTTAGAAGATTCATATTTCTCAGTGCAATCTGATTTTAACGCTCATCCTCTATGGC
Organism: Chelonia mydas; assembly: GCF_015237465.2. Lineage (NCBI taxonomy): Eukaryota > Metazoa > Chordata > Testudines > Cheloniidae > Chelonia > Chelonia mydas. Next base: position 87,935,621 of record NC_051245.2, read on the forward strand.
CTAATTTTGCAGTCCTATTCAGGCTCAACTTCCACTGGAGTCAAGTTGGGTTCAGCTTGAGAAAGACCTAAAGGATCCATAGGTACAGGAAGTAGGGGTACTGGGGGTGCTGCTGCACCCCCTGGCTTGAAGGGGTTTCCATCATATACAGGATTTAAAGTTTGGTTCAATGGCTCTCAGCACCTCCACTATACACTTTGTTCCAGCATGATTGATAGGATTGGAAGCCATGTTCCTTACACAGCTACTGCAAGCACTGCATTTACAGCGTCTCTCCCTAGCTATAGCTCCAGCCTGCCCACTCCGTGTCCCATACAGTCTCCACTTCCTTATCTCAGTGCAGAGGCTGGACAACATAGAGATGCCTCCAGTGGGAAAATATACAGTGATGTGGAACAGCTGAGCTACATGCAGAATGGAGAAGACCAGTTCATAGAAGGACCTTTCTGTACATGGGTCTAGGCGGGACGACCTGGACCTCTGAACTCCCTTACTCCCGGTTTCCACTAATTACTGCCTAAAATGGAGTTATGCTTGATTTAGTGTAAATGAGATTGTAATCTAAACCAGTGTTTTCTTTGGGTTCTTTTTTTAGAAGAATTTTTAAACCTTGAAAATAGTATTTAGGCAACAGTACTAAAGGATTAAATACTTTATATATTCCTACATATTTTTAAAATGTTATACTTCATTCAGGCAGTAGACAGCTCCTTCAGAGTCATTCCATTCGAATGCATAAGTGCTGAAAGTAATTAGGCTGTGTCCTATGTGTATTTAAAGTATTTAGGAGGAAATGTTTGCAAAAACTGACTTTCCATAAGTAGTTGCCAATGTTTTTCTAAAAGTATCTGCATTACTAATTATCTAAGACGTTTCATATTTTAAAGTGAAGTCCGTTTTGAAATCCATGATTCCAGAAAAGCATCTTGATGCAGTAAACATTTGAAAGCTATGCACTATGTTAATGGATCTGATAGAAAATTTTCTATTAAAATGCCTTAGATCAGTGGTTCTCAAACTTTTTGTTTCACGGACCACTTGAAAATTGCTGAGGGTCTCAGCGGACCACTTAATGATCTTTCCAAATGTTGTTTGTACCATTAGCTAACTATTGTAAAGCCCTTTGGATAAAACAATAACTTAATAATAATTAGCATTTTTGGTCTACAAATAAAATGGTCTACACAACTCATATTTTAATATCAGTAGTCTTACCTTTCTAATACGATGGATGTGCCCTCTCTCCCCTGCTGTGGCAGCCCTGAGCTGGGGCTGGGAAAGAGGGGGGTCTCTCTCCAGCAGCTGCAGCCCTGGAGCTGGGGAAAGTCACCCCTTTCTCTGACCACCGCAGCCTTGCACATCCCAAATTCCCCCCACCCCCTCTTCTCACCCAACTGTCCCCTCCCACCTACCTCCTATTCCCCCCAAGGCCACCAACTGTGTGTCTTCTCCAGGGTCCTAATTAGTGGAGCCACACCTGCGCAGCTTGACTAATTAGGTGGATGGCCCTTCATTCTGTTGTGTGCGGCTGCCCAGGCACACACCTTAGAGGGAACTATTTGCAGACCACCTGAATGGAGCTCGCGGACCACTGGTGGTCCGTGGACCACAGTTTGAGAACTTCTGCCTTACATAGAAAATAAGCTTTTGATCCATTGACTTTAGTGAAAGCAGAGTTAGGCCAACACTGAAAACTTTGGAAAATTCCATCCTAATTACTCATATATAATCTTGTTTGCTACTGGAGATAACATTCTGTGACTGAATGAGAGTTGTTTTCTAAAAGCACCCACAGCAAAAGGAAATATTGCAGCAAGTGGCTTGGTGCCATTGCAACAACTTTATTCATTTATAGCTTAGTGAAATTCTACCACAACGCTTGGATCTTTCCCATCTCACACACCCTGCTGCGGAAAGAGAAATGAGTGGAGCACAGAATACTGCTGCAGTTATCTTTCCTAAGGAACACCTGCACAATTATCAAAGTAGACATTAAGTCAGACATGCAGGAGGATAATAGTAGGGAAATCAATCTCTTTTTAGCACTTACATTTTCACTGTGTATAAAAAGAAACAAGCAAACATGAAAATTAGGAACCCTCTCAAATCACAAAGAGCTTTCGCTTACAGCATTGGCTTGTTAATACTTGAGACAGTATTCGTGCATCTTTCTGGCTAATGTGAGGGCTGCCAAATGAGCTGAGAAGGGTTTTAGTTACAGGAAGAAGTGATTGTTCTGGGGAAACAAAAAGAGGATGCACGTGTTATAACTGCATTTAGTTACAAAAGGAAAATAATGCTGTCTTCTGGAACCCTCACCTCATAGGCGTACTTCTCCAGGTACACAGTTTCTCTGAGATCACAGGGGTTTTCAGTAGCAAGGGATTTCCACAAAATAAAAATGCATCTTCACTGACATTCATTCAGAAAAAACTCCTGACCCCTCCACTATGGCATGGAATCTCCCCTGCCAGTGGGATTTCCACTGTGCAAATAAGCCAGGGGAAGGATTCTTAGTTTGGGGCTCAGCTCCAAAGAAGTCTCCTATGCACCAATGCATGGGGTGGGGGGCAGTTGCAAAAGGGGCAGGTTGGGGGAAGTGGTTGGAGGGAGGATTCACAGCTGCATGGATCTTCTGCTACCTGCCCCCAGATAGTTGGCATGTTAGAAGTAGGCACCAGAGTCTTTATGTAGGCATAAAAGAGCCCTTAATCCAAATACCTTCTTGTTTTATAAAATCCATTAAAGTGAATATTAAAACAAAATATACCTAGCATATATGAGCTCAAATAAAAAAATGGTCTAGTACTTAAGAACATAAGAATGGCCATACTGGATCAAACCAAAGGTCCATCTAGCCCAGTATCCTGTCTTCCGACAGTGGCTAATGCCAGGTGCCCCAGAGAGAATGGACAGAACAGGTAATCACCAAGTGATCCACCCCCGGTCACCCATTCCCAGCTTCTGGCAAACAGAAGCAAGGAACACTTCAGAGCATGGTTTTGAATCCCTGGCCATCCTGGCTAATTGCCATTGTTGGACCTATTGTCCAGGAATTTATCCAGTTCTTAGTTCAGGAGATTATCTGAACAGGATCACTGGGCTTCAAGAATATATAGACTATGGGCCAAATTTTTAAGAATAGCATGTGAATTTGAGCCTGAGTTTTGTGCATTCTACTTTGTGCTCACAAAAAGGGTAGCTAGACCTACAGCAACTGAGTTTGCATTCACCATTGCCATTTGCATGGGCACATTTGGACTGGTGTGCAGTTATTTGTGCATGCAAATGGGGGGCCAGATTTTGAATGCATTTTGAGACGCCTTTGAAAATGTATCGCTAAGAGGTCACATTCTTCCCTTTGATACATGCATGGGGCTCTCATCGAATAGTTAATGGAAGCCATGCGCACACACCTGAGGGCAAAACGCAGCCCTAAATAAGATACTCAAACCAGATATGTGGCATGACCCCACTTTGATGTTTGAATTTCTCACAGTCTTAGAAGGAAGTAGATTTATTCATTCATGAGGGCCTTTCTTTGACTCTAGATCCACAGTGTCACATACTATCATTGTGGAGTGTTATTAACTCAAATTTTTATACCTTTTATCATTTAAGTCAAATGATAATGTTACTGTTTGCCTGCTAATCCTAGAATCTTTTTTATATACAACTGGAAACATCTGTACATTTATCCTGCAGTATAATGTTTACATAAATCTTGTCAATGTACTATACACATACTGTACACGTGTATTCTTTATATTTAAAATTGTGCTTGCTAGAATATAAATATCAATGTAAAATGTAATATTTTATGTAAACACGTTTTACTTTTGTATATGTTGTACATATACATAATGTGTTATAAGACAGATACCACTGTATCTTTACGTGGGCAGTAGCAGTCTAAGCAGAGAGGCTAAGCCTTAAAGGTATGGAGATTGAATTACTTTATCCCTTCTACAGTCAGCCCCTCCAGGTGCGGTTGAGGCACGTAGGCGGGACAGCACAAGGTAATCTTGTGCGGCCTGTACCCGTGCTGTAGCATTATTGGGAGTTATCCTGTGGTTCTACTGCAGGTGCTTTTGCTATTTCTATTTACCTGAATATGCAGAAGTTAGAGCTTTGAGAAATACGGAATGTCCTCTGCAGCATAGTTCTTTTTAGATGCCATGCATATGGCCAACAAAGCCTGTTCTGCATGCATCTCTCTCATGAAGAATCATTAAGTGTAGCTGCTGCCTATAAGATAGACCCCTGTAAGTAAAACACCACATTATATTAGTACTGAGCCTGTTCTGTGGATAAACAGAGACTTCTGTCTTGAGGGCTGTCATTATGGTGCCTTTTATGAGCACTAGATTAACTTCATTACGGAAATATGATCTTATCTACATGCCTTATCTTCATCATGCTTCTCTTGGTGTTCTTTGTGGATTAAGTTGTCACACTCATCATTCTTATCATACAGAATGACAGATGAAAGGCAACCATATTGCACCCTGAAGCCTGCTAGTGTAAGGGACTGGGGCATCAGTGGTCTGGCCTAGCAGACATGGCTGGACTGGTTTCCACAAATCAAGGATGGCCATGAGATGGTAGTCAGCAAGCAAGTATTAGAATAATTGCTACAGCTGAAATCAATAGGCAAGAGCCAAAGTTGGAGTCAGGCACCAGAGATCAGAGGCAGTTACCAGGCTGGAATCAGGAGGCAAGAGTCAGGGGCCAGAGATCAGAAAGCAGGCTGAGGCCTTAAGTCACAGAAAGCCAGATATCTGCATGATTCCCCAGAGAACTTCCTGGGTCATCCTCAAGGGTTAAATAGTGAGCATGGGCCAGTCAGAAGGCCACAGCATGTCGTTCTGGACTTTTGGGGCAGGACATACTGCAGCGCCTAATCTCCATAGTGCTCCTTGGATGGGGAACTATGTAGCGTCTTAGTAGTGATGCAGGTGCTGCAGACCTGCATTCTAGTCCCATGGATCCTTACACCTAGGAAGTTCTCTTTTTGAAAACCTATAAACTGGTGCTAAGCACAAAAGGAAAAAAATACACACTTCATAAGATCACTAAGTCATGCACTTGGTTAAAAGAACAGAAAATATGACATACAGTCCCATCTCCCTTAGCACACATGGTAATTACTGTGAGTATCCAGTGAGAGGGGGACACTTCAGAGGAGCTCGAACTAGGCTACACCACAACGCCAGTTGTTAACCTAAAAGGCAAAGTAACATGTTGTATCAACCAGGCAAGGTACTAATAAGCTTCAACAGGACTTTATTTGCCAAGTGCAAACCTCTTTACCAAGCTGCTGCTGCACCCTCTGTAGCTTTCTCTCAGCCCCTCAACTCCTCCCCCCTCCTTCCTGTTTCCTGTCCTTTCAGGCTCCCAACAGCCAGTGCTCCCAATTCTAATAATTACAAGCAACATCTAAACACCACATTTAGAGCAGAGCCCTGAGTAGTGTGTTTGGGTGGCTAACAGACTTGGAGCGTCAGGGAGCTGACACTCAGTTTAACACTAGCAAGTCTCTCTCTTGCTGAGGCAGGGGAGGTAACATGGTGACTCACAGTCCTGAGCACCACGAGAAATTGTCACAGACTCCAATGGGAGTTTTGCCTATGTAAGGACTGTACGATTGCCCCCACTTTTAGGCAGAATTTTTGTCACAGGATTGTCAGTTTTCCCAGTTAACTTTTATGAGCAGAATTATTAAGAAGGCAAATCATGTGAAGCAATAATGGTTACAGGCAGTGATGAGCAGCCAAAATCTTAACAACTGGTTCCCTCCTAACTCTCCTAACCCACGAGGGGGTTGTGGCCCACCCTCACCACTCCTGCCCTGCCCCTGCCCCCTGGGACTCCTGCCCCATCCAACCCCCTGTGTTCCTTGACCCCGCCCCCAGGACCCCTGCCCCATCTACCCCCCTCCCCTGTCCCCTGACTGCCCCCAGAACCAGGAGGGTCTCATGGGCCACCATAGTGGGTGCCCACCCCGCCCTGCCCCTAAGAGCCCGAGGGACCTGCCGGGGGGCGATGTGGGGAGTCCCAGCGGTGCTTACCTGGGGCAGCTCCCGGGAAGCATTTGGCAGGTCCCTCTCACACCTAGAGGTGGGGTAGCATAGCTGGGGGGGAGCAGGGGGAGCGGCCGCTCCCCCCACTGATCACATCAAAAGTGGCACCTTAGGCACTGACTCCGTGGGTGCTCCGGGGCTGGAGCACCCACAGGGAAAATTTGGTGGGTGCAGAGCCCCCACTGGCAGCTCCCCGCCCCACACCCGGCCCCAGCTCACCTCTGCTCCGCCTCCGCCCATGAACATGCCACCCCCACCCTGCTTCTCCGCCCACCCCCCCCCGGCTTCCTGTGAATCAGCTGTTCACGCGGGAAGCCTGGGAGGGCTGAGAAGCAGGCAGCAGCTTCGCGCTCAAGCCGTGGGTGGCAGAGGTGAGCTGGGGCGGGGAGCGGTTCAAGGAGCCCCTCCTTGCGCCCCGCCCCCCAGCTCACCTCTGCTCTGCCTCCGCCTCCCTGGGCCTGAGCGCGAAGCCGCCGCCTGCTTCTCAACCCTCCCCGGCTTCCCGCGTGAATGGCTGATTCGCGAGAAGCCGGGGGGGAGGGCGGAGAAGCAGAGCAGGGCGACGCGTTCGGGGCGGAGGCAGAGCAGAGGTGAGCTGGGGCCAGGAACGGGGCGGGGAGCTGCCGGTGGGTGCTCTGCACCCATCAAATTTTTCCCGTGGGTGTTCCAGCCCTGGAGCACCCACAGAATCGGCGCCTAAGGTGCCACTTCCAGCGAACCGGTGCGAACTGGCTCCAGCTCACCACTGGTTACAGGGATTAATTATTGTATTAATTAATAAATATTTGCTAGTAAAATATAGTAACCACAATGAATCATGGGCCCAATTCTGTAGCCATTACTCATGGGAGTATGCCCATTGATATCAAACAGGAGTAATTTGTACTTACACCTATGCAAACCAGGATAATTCTATTGCTGTCCGTGGTGCAGTGGTGTAAAATGACAATCTGGAACCATGGGAATACTTCCATGAGTGAGGGCTGCTGGGCTGGACCCTGTATTTGTTCCATACTGCATGCATTTTCAGGGCTTGTCTACACAAACAGCGCTGGAACAGCGCAGCTACACCACTTGGGACATGTCTATACTTACAGTTAAATTGGCACTGCTGTGATCAATGCAGCGGTGTCAATTTAATGAGTCTTGTGAAGACCTGGTATGTCACTGGAAGAACACTCTCCCGTCGACTTCTGTACTCCAGCTTCCTGAGAGGCAGAAGGTAAGTCGGCGGGAGAGCTTCTCCCATTGACACAGTGCAGTGTAGACACCGCAGTAAGTCATCCTAAGTTACGTAGAGTCCAGTTACATAACTTACATAACTGAAGTAGCATAACTTAGGTTACAGCTTTAGTGTAGCCCAGCCCTTAAGAAGATGCTACCTACACCAACAGGAGACCTTCTCCTGTCAACATAGGTACTCCCCCATCCAGAGAGGTAGTAGCTATGTCGACAGGAGAAGCTCTCACATCAATCTAACACTGTCTACATCAAGGGTTAGGTCAGTATAACTACATCGCTCAGGAGTGTGGGTTTTCCACACCCCGGAGCAACATAGTTATACCCACATAAGTGGGTAGTGCAGACCAAGCCTAAAGCTGCTGTGTCAGTTCTTTAGAATTCACCTCTCTCTTACTACTTTCCTTCCTGCTCCCATATTTCTGTGAAATAACATATGTGTGGGGGGGTGGGGGGGAGTCCCATTCACTATTTGGGGTTTATCCAATAAAAAGGGTCCATTTGTGTAAAGGAATTAGGTACTTTTATAAATATCGAAATTATATCTTTTTTAAATGAAAACCAGAATTCTCACTCTTTTAAGACTAAAAGACCATTCTACTTGAATGGGAAGTGATCTGCTACTAAACAATGAATGGCCACATGTAGTTAGTAAACATTAGAGATGGGCGAAAGCCAAAATGCCAGAAATGAACATTCACAAACTTTGCAGCTCAGGTCCGTCTTTATTTAACAAAGGTCCACATTTTCAAAAATGCGTACCTAAGTTGGTGACTTCAGAAGGTGCTGCTGAATGCTCAGTACTTTTAAAAATCAGGTCACCTATTCAAGTGGTTAACTGTGCGCAAAGGATCTTTGGACTCCTGTTTTTGAAAAAAAAAGTGAAAAATTTTAAAATAGCTTTGAATAAATATCTGCTACCTAGGAATGAGTATATTGCTGATCAGAACACTCCGGCACTCTTTTTATTTATGTCACTTACTTTCTTACTCTGGACAAGATTCTACAAACTTACTCCCATTGAGTAGCTCTTACTCATATGAGCAGTCCCATGAAAATCAGTGGGATTACTGTTGTGAGCCAATGATATTCAGCATAACAGCTGCAGAATCAGGCTCTCTGATATTAACCTCCATTGCCGGGGGGCTTGAATGTTAAATATTTAACAAGGGCAACTCCCCATCTCTCCTGTCCTCTCTTCATATATATTCAATTAATGAGTTTAACTAGGGGATCTATGTCTGACCCCCATGCTTCCCCCTCCATTTGAGCCTTGCTGTTGCCCACCTGCTGCACTGTGAGATTGTATTCAGACATAGTCATTGGCACACATTGCATGCTTACGGTTGATGGCTTGCTTGAAGAAGAACAGACCACTAATAAATTGCACAGTCATTACCCTTTATGCATACTTGTTCTAATAGGTGTCGCAGATTCCTGCCTCCTAATAAGGAAAGGAAGTAGAAAAACACATAAATTCTCCCAAGGGAGTCAGACTGCCTGAAGCCACATTCGACAGCTGTTACTGTTACCATGAGCACCAAGAGCAAAACAAGGATTAGGAAGGGAAAAAAAAGATATTGTGCCAGGAATTTTGGCAAGATTTTCTTGGATATGGAATGTGTTTTGCTCTGCACCAGTCTATAAAAGAGCAGCACTCCTACAGCATATGATGGAATTTCATGATTAAACAAACATTGGCACTAATTAGTCTAAAAGGGAGTTATTTCATTTATCCAAAGTTTGCATTTCTGTATCTCCCAGGTTTTAAAAAAATGTCAATTTAATCTCACGCATTAATGTCTTGGCATCAGATGGAAGCTACCTTCCCTACACGATATCTCAAACTCACAACAGATCTCAGAAAATGTTTTTCTCTTCTACCCTCGAATTCTGTGCTCTCTACTTGGGGCCAGATCATCACCTGGTGTAAATTAGGTAGCTCCCTAGATTTCATTGGAGCTACACTGATTTACACCATATGAAGGTCTGGCACACTATATTTCTGAAGAATAGGGAGATCAGATACTTTTTCTAAGAGGTGTATTTAGTCTACCCTGCTGAGACATTTATGGCTTTGGGAGGAAAATTGTTGACTGTACATACTGTGGATATAGTTTACCATGAACTTGAAGTCCTAAAGCTGCAGTTCTCTTTGTTTGTTATACTGATTTGCTAAAGCTGGTCAAGAATGTACTACAGACTAACAAAGTCAATTAAGACTGACTCTTCTTTCTCACTCAGTATTATACTAATGCCAGTGGTCGGTGTTATAGGATGCACTGTTGCTCTTTTGGATGTCACATAAAACCAAGGCGCTGACCACATGTGGGCATTAAAAAACCCATAGCGCTTTTCACAGGACTGGGGGCCCCAATGTCCTGGACAAATGCCATCTTGTGTAATTACAGTCTGTCTACTTACACATCCCCCCGTAGTTTCAACTAGACACAGTATTCTTCACTTCCTCTCCTCAATTGTTGCGATGTTGCTGCACGTTATTACACCGTTGGTGCATTTCACTCCTGTGGTGACTGATCAGTTGTAGACAAAGTGATTTCTACTTTATAGGTCAAGTCCTGAGGACCTTACTCAGTCCTCAGAAGGGCCAAGTTAGGACAGAGTCAAAATGTTGATAAAAACTCAGGACAAGACCACCCTTCTCATGGGAAAAAAAAACATAGAAAGGGAGGAAAGGGAACATTTTTCCATCACGATCCCCTAGTGGGGGTCAGATACATCCATAAGGAGGTCCTGTGCTTCCATCACAGCACCTCTAGACTCCGACAAACCCCCTGTCCCTGGCAGTGCATATCCATGGGAAACACACCACCCGGGATGCCCCCTGGTCTTCCCTCTGTTTGTGGCTATCCTGCAGATGGGAGGGGCTATGCCAAAAAGATAATACAGCTCTAGACTGTATCATCTTTTTCCAGCTAATTCCTCTGGGAGCCAGCAGAGGAGTAATATGAATCCCCTCCACCACCCCCTAGCCTGTCTACTTCTGTCTTCAGCCCACCCAGTGTCAACACTCTCCCCCTGCATGGACACTGGACACAGAGAAGTGGTGATGGTTTGTGGAGGCAGCCAACTCCCCACTTCCATGCAGACCTCCCCCTGTGAGACATGATCTCACCCTACATCAGGATATCAGGATTTGGCCCCAATGAATGGGGCTCCATATAGACCATATTGCTTGTACACTCAATTAGAAAATCAAAATGTGCAGAGTGCTTTGGAATCCATCAGGATAAAGGACTCAGTGCAAGATCATCATCATCGAGATGCAAAATTTGTATTTTAAATAGTAAGTTCAAACTAAAGTGAAATTTCATGTAGTTCTAAACTGCAGTATAAAGTCAGGCTTAAAAGGGAGGCTTAAAAGTCAGCTTAAAAGGGAGCACAACAATTCATAGTTACGTTACAAAACAGGATTTTGTAAAATTTCCTTAGAGAACAGTGGGCTTGCAAAGTGCAATTAAAAGTAAACCTATTATTGACTAATAAAAATAATCAGTAATATTGCCTAATATTCAGTTTAAGTTATTGTCCAATGTCAACCTTCACATGAGCTAAAACTATGCTACTTATTGGTCTGGAAGGAGGTCTTGACTTACAATTATGCCTTGATGGATTACCTGTAAGTGCAACCTTCAGGCAAACTGTGATTAACTTGACCAAAGACATCTGGGAGAGCCATCTATGGCCTAAAATTATGACCTTGGTATTCTGGGCTGAAACTAGACACCATTTAACTTTCATTGCAGAAAACTCTAGCACAGGGGCTTTTGTTTAGGATTCCAACAAGTTTTTTAGTTTCAGAAGTTCAGCAGAAACACCTCCTGTGAAATTATAGGGGGAAAAGAGGGCACTTCCTAGTTTTTGGTCCCTATTTCTTTAGAAACAAACCTCAAAACCATCCCATTGTGCATGAGTAAAGGAGCAAAAACAATTAATATCCTAACGATTAGCAAATGCTGTAGACATAGGTTTGGATTGCAGTTAGCAAGATTTATGGAGTTAAATATAAAAGTATGACTCTTAAAAGCCATGTGCTTGTAATTAGCTCGTGTTTTACCCCTGGATACTGTAAAATCACAACATGCTGTCAGAGCCCATTTTCTGATCCTGTTATCAGCACAGAATAAAGGTTTCCATTAAATGCAAAACATATTTACAGGTGCTAAACCAGCTATTTGGATCAGTGGGAAACAGACTACTTTTTTGTTCTCTGGAATGGAATTTCATGATTTTATAGTGAATTCATCACACAACAAAGGGGAATGCAGCAATTTTGTTCATCTATTGAAACAGACCATAGAATTTGAAAAGAAATGCAATGGAAGTCAAAACCTCTCTGAATATAGGACTTACAGTACTGAATATTGAAGCCTTTTGTCAACAAAACCTTCCAATGGTGAACTCTTCACATGATGAAGCTCAAGCAATAATGAGATAGAGCAAAAGTCCTGAATTGTTTCAATGAAGAATGTGCCAATTACATTCCTGGACATTGTGAAGATATGCTGTGAAAAAAATATTTCTACCAGTGTAACTTCCCCTGTGTAATTTATTGCCACTAAAGCTTCTTGCAGAAGCTCTGACAAAGCCTACTTTAACATTTTTAAAAGGACCTAGGAAGCAAATTTTCATGGTCAACTTCTTAAGCATAACTGATTTCTTTCCACCATTGTCACATCATTACGTACAGGTCTGGGCTAAGGATTTTGGATAGGTTTAATAAGATGATTCTTTGAGACCCAAGCCAACTTAACTGATTCATTTTACATGACAAATGGGTGTGTGTAACAGGGGGAAGGCCCTAATGATCCCCACCCCCAGCCCCAGGCTGCTGAAATGGAACTGAGCTCTTTATTCATTTCTACTTTGGGGAGGCAGGGGAGGAAGCATCTATATCTGATGGCCTTCCTAAGGTTTGCTGGAGTGGAGCCCAGTCTAATTGGCCTGAGCACATCTGTGAAAAACTGGAGAGGGGGTATGGATTAAGGTATATCAGGAAGTAGCTGGAGTGAGGGGTTGGCTTGGCCTCTTACTGGGGAGCCAAGGAGGCAGGCTGGGAAGCTGGACTGGGCAGCCTGGTTTGGAAGCAGGAAATTCCTGGAGGCTGAAAATGAGAAGTGGGATTGACGTAGCGTTAAGAGGAGAGAACTAACTGGGGACTGGGGATGCTGCCTGGGGGATGAAGAGCTGAAGAGATGGTTGGGAAACTTTTGTTAAACAAACAAGCACTGAAGCACTTATACTTCAGCACTTCACTACCTTTGGTGGAACTGGTTGTGTTTATGAAGAAACAATGGTCATTGCCTTCCCCCTGGCATAAATGACCAATTTAGGATGGATAATGCAATCAACTCTATTTTAATGTTTTTTATAGTTGAATGTGTGTGAGTGTTAGTTTAGTGATACATGGACTTAAACTCTGAAATGTAAACCTATCCATTTGTTAGTCAGAGGGAGTGGAGAAAATGTGAGACTGCAAGATGTAATTTATAACATCTTCTAACACCTAAGCTTCTTGGGGCTTCAGATACCTTTGAAAAATCTCAACCCTTATTTCTACCCAAGACTCGGAGTAGGAGAAGTACCGGAAAAGATGAGCCCACACAGAAGTTGCAAGGAAAACTATATAACCACTCTGTCTTGCCTTATTTTCCTGGTGAAAAGCAGAAGACGAGGAAGTGGAGGAAAAGCCAACAGGAAGGTGGTCAGTGGTCTTTTCCCACTCTTCGAGTTTGCTCTGGGTAAAAAACAGACCTATGCAAGGATGCAAGTTCCTTCTAAAGAGGAACTGCACAAATTCTTCAGAGACTATTTATGCTGATATTGCTGTCTGACTGAGGTTGTCTGCAAATGTATTTTCTTTCCCTTTCAGATGAAGGGTAATCTAATTAACATGGTACACCACCCCCCAGAATGATCACTTCCAGACATAGAGGCTGTTTGTTTATTGTTTACATGACTCTGAGGCTGTGGAATAGCCAATCAGCACCTATACTATAAAACTTCTCATAGAAGAAGAAAAACTTTAGAGCCCACTGTATTGATCACAGCTCCAACACATTTATGAGTAAATTCATCTGCCAGAAATTCCATCGACTATGCTCAGCCAGTGTTGCAGAGGTTTCATTCATAGGGTGATATAAGCGTATGAAGTCTAGACCTGGACTACACTACAGCCAACATAACTCACCCGCTACGCCAGCTTAATAACACCACCTCCACAAGAGGCCTACAATCAATGTAGATGTAGTTAGGTCGATGCAGTGTGTTCCTTACATTGACTGGTTGCTGGCTTTCACAAGCCGTCACACAATGCCCCGCACTGACAGTTCAATTGGTGCAAGCGCCTCTGGTGAGGACATGCACCGTGGACACAAGGATGAAAGTGTAGACATGCACAAGTAAGGTAATTATTATGCTGGCTGTATGCTGACGTAAGTTAGGTCAACTTAATTTTGTAGTTGAGACATGCCCCTTGATACCCTGAAGTTTCAGGGGGAAATGGATAGATCTCTGAAGTTGCTCCCAAACAAAAAAGCCCATAATTTTCAAACTTGGGTACCTCGTCTCTTCTTGAGGAAAGAAAAAATTGGAGCTAAAGCCCGGAGGAAATTGGACTTGCCTTATTAGGAGGAGTCAGAAATGAGATCTTAGAATTGCTATTACCATTTTCACAATATTGCATTGACTCTACCTCAGATTCAAACAAGATCTTGGATCTCATACAGCAATTCTCTGAAGGATTATCAAATACCTTTTGATCCAAATTCATCTGAGCCTAAATCCTCCAATCCACAGAAATTATAGCTGAAGATTTAACTTCACAGAATTTGACCATTTCTCAGGAATTATCACAATCAAAACTATGAAGAAATAAAACAATGATAATAAAAAATCAGAGAGAGAAACCCCTAGCAACAACTACTAAGGTATCGGGGGGGGGGGGGGGGGAAGCAATTAGCATGGAGAGCAAGTTAGAAAACCAGCATCTTGCCACAGCAAAGGAACTGAGACCAGAGGCTGCTGGAGGCCCCTTTCAGAACCTTGTTCAGAACCTTCAGCTCTATGAAGGTGCTGCTGAATGCTCAGTACTTTTAAAAATCAGGTCACCTATTCAAGTGGTTAACTATGGGCAAAGATGGTTTGGAAAGGCTGGTGCATAGAAACAATGGAGAGACCAATGTAAATGCCTCAATTGCTTCTAGCAAAGAAAGGTGGAAGATAAATTGAAGAACTTTGGGTCAAGTATAGGAATGCAGGAGTGAGGCTTACAGAAATGTAGAGTAGACTGGAAGCTTCCCAAGAAAGGAGAGGACAGGAAGTTGTCACTCTCGTGTCTCATTGTAACAGATGTGAACGTATCTGCTACTGGTCAGCCGCTTCCCTGGTTTAACTTTAAATGATAAATGAGTGATTCAGTGTTTCTGAGTCTAATGGTATCAATGTTAGTGATTCATATGGTTTTGGAGGACACTTGGCCACATTTTCTGAAATGCTCAGTATCTAGCCGCTGACGCCAGATTTCCTTGGAGCTCAGCAGCTAATGTGTGCCCAATACACTGAGCTCTTCTGAAAACCTGACTCCATTGTGGCTGCTCAGCATTTCTGAAAATTCTAGCCATTGTGGCTTTAAGTAGCTGAACTTGCAGGGACAGGACCATGTCAGTCAAACCGATTTCACTGTCAGACAGGAATGTCCTAGTATTCGGCAGACTTTAATTGGATTCAGTTTTACTGAATGGCTAAATCTTGTATGACACCATAGTGTAGTTAGTTTTAACATTGAGGGCTGGATCCTTTCGGCTGTGGAGGGGGGGCCAAGGGGAAGGGGATATTATTTGCTGGAAAGAAGCACATTGCTTGCCCTTTGGATCACAGAAATACACTAGGAACTGGCACGACATATTATCGGATGACAATTCATCTCAAAGGCAGGAAGAGAGAAAATAAAGACCAGAAACATCTTCTAACTTTAACTCGATCTATCTCCTATCGCTGTCACCCAACACAAAGACACCATGCCATCAGTGGACACATCTAACCCAATATTGATAGCAGTGCAGTGAATTTTTCCTTTTACTGATTTGTCTCTATTAGAACATTGTAATATTTTCTTTTGTATATATTCCGTGGCTGATGTAGCATCACCCTCTAGAACCAAAAAATTTTGTATTTTATTTTTGCTGTTTTCTTATTTTGATTGCAAACCAGTATAACATACCCTTGAAAAAGACCATTCAAATGTATTATATATTACATTATAATCTATACTATATTAATAATCAAGTAAGCTATATACCCAACATAAGCAAAAGAGCAAGACTATAACCCTCAATGTTTACTCAGACCTTAATCAAGCCAACACATTGCCACTCCTCTTTGGGTTAGGGACTGTCTCTTATTAATGTTTGTATAGTGCCTAGCACAAAGGGGCCCTGATCTTGGTTGTGCTTTAGATGCTACCATAACACAAAAAATCAATATAATTTCCTTCAGTGGCAGCTTGCCTGAGTGAATAAGAACCTCAGGATGAGCTTCAAGGAGCTTTTCCTTATAGCCAAAACAAAAAACAAAACCCAAAGCAAATATTAGCCTTATAATAAACCTTACCCCCATATTAAATGTAAATGAAAGTTAAACTATCAAAAATATTTTTCATTTCCCTTCTGAGGCCTCAGTTAGACTGTTTATGCAAAACAATATTTAAAAAGTTGGTTGACCTTTCAGGGCTTTTATTGCTATTGCAACATTATCAACATCTCTCTGTATCCCTCTTGGTTGCGTGACCGCAGACAATAACAGATTTCCTGGGGACAGGGAGTATTTGAACAGAAGACGTATTTGAAATGCACATAGCTTGTTAAAAATAGACTATTGTATTTGTTTTGGCAATGAAGGATCCAGGTTCAGGGATTCTCTAAGTATTTAGAGCTGAATCTTGCTGTCAGTTGCCCCAATATCAATCTAGAGTAACTCCACTAAAGTCAGTGGTGTTACTCTGGATTTACACTAGCATAACTGACAGCACAATTAGGCCTTTAAGAATAAATACCCTAGATGTTAGGAAAGCTCTGAGATCTTTCTCATCCACACTTCATACTTGCACTGTTTAGGGCTGCAGTAATGAAGAACCCAGAGGATTTTTAAAAAGGGAAAGGGGAAAAAAAAGAGAAAAGTTATTGTAACTGCAACTGGATAAAATTAAGAAAAAGAAAATTTAGGATCACTTGGAGGAAAAATTTCCCAACACCATGAAATAGACTCCTCAGAGAAGTGTTGGAAAAAACCTTTTCTTGAATGACTTAACATTAGATTGCCTGGAGGACTAGAGAAGGTATTGTCAACATAATCTTTCATTGATAGGGGAACAGGAACCAAAATACTCTAGGGGCCTGACTCAGTCACAACAGAGCAGGTGGCATAATTATTTATATCACTCACTAACGGACATATGCACAAACACCCTAGCAGAGAGTATTGTGTCAGGTGGCCTAAGGTGTCAAGAGGTAAAATCTATGTAAAAAGCTAAATAATATCCAGAATAAACAAGTAGAAATTAACGTAGGTGGTGTGTGATGTAAGGGCCAAGCACACCTGCAAAACATGGTATGGGTAGCCAATAAGAGGGCATACTGGTTGTCATATAGAATATGCTCCTGCACCTGCAGACTGAGTTGTAAGGGTTCTGGGATATATTATACAGCCTCAAGAAGTCCATTTCTGTGTGTAAGCTTGTGCACAGAAGAGAATATGAAGTATATGATACTAATAATAATACCAACTAGTATTTACATAGCACATTTCTTCTAAAGTTCCCAAGGCACTCTACAATCTGTACATATAGTGGTCTTTACCAGCAACTGAAATGCAGCCACCTCTGAGCTGGAAGGCAGCAGCTTTTTAATAGTGCATAATTCATATCAAACTAAAACTACAGGGAATATTTAGACAGAGAGAACGTAGCAGCTAAATTGGACATTTGGATAGAGTTATAGCATTGGTCTTATGAAACAAACCATAGTATCTTTAATGACCACAAGTATGAAGGCCTCAATATTATATCCTAGCCAAGAAACGGCACTTCCAGCATCACAGTGCTCCCTACCTCTCCACTGGACTACTTGTTCAGTGGTAACTCACAGGGAAAGAGAGATAGCTATAGAGTCACCAATACTACATTGCACAATATCTGTGTTTTACTTGGAGGTCTCCTATCCAAGTGCTGACCCTACTCAGCTTTGAAGAGATGACCAGAGCAGGTGGTTTAGCTGCACACAAAGACAGCATAACAGAGGGTTACCATTTTACAGTATTTATTCAAAAAAGTCAGAAGATAAAAGGCAGGGGAATGAAGGAATATTCCAAACAAATGCAACGAAGATTTCCAGTAAAGTAATATATTATAAAATACATACTGTAGTAAAGGAATGTTCTTCTAAAAGGAGCACTTAGCATATTGTACAAAAAATCCATAGGACACAGTGAACAGGCAGTTCAAGTATTATCTGATATCAGAAAGGAGAGCTTCAAAATATAAATATACGGCAACCTTCCAAACTGCAGTATCGTTTCAGACAGCTGTACCGTTTAAGGTCAACATCTGCCAAAAGTCATTGAGTTAAAAATAATCTAAACAAAAAATAAAGAATAATAAAGAAGGCTGGACACCTGGTTGCTGGAATAAAAACAGAAAATGGTGCCAAACTTTTAATTAAAAAAGTCATGGAAAAATGCCAAAACAAGGAAAATTCTTCTCAAATTATGAAGTTAAGCCTTAAACAAAGGAACAAAAAATACTATTAAAATCAGGCTTGGCCTTAGAATTTTTAGAGAGATTCTGGTGCCTCAAATGAGAGATGATAATCTCCTTTACAGTACCTATATCATCTTTTGGCTTTGTCTGCCAAACGGATGCTTTCACTCAAGTGTCCATTAGATGACCTTGAAAAATTAGAAGGATAATATCTAACATGTAAGCTGAACTATTCAAAACAGTCATGAGGATTTAGACACATATGATCCATTGAGGAAGTTACAGTGTAGTAGATGTCACCACATTGGCACTTTGGATACCTGCGTTCAATTCCTGGATTTGCCCCTGTGTGACCCTGGACAAGTCATTCCATCTATCCTATGCCTTAGTTTCTCATCTGGAAAATCGGGATAATATTCTCCTGCCTTACAGCAGTGCTGTGAGGCAAAAATGATTTTGAAGCAATCAGGTACTATGGGGATGAGAACCATTTATGAGCCTAGGTGGATATTTTTTAAGGACAGATTTCAGAGTAGCAGCCGTGTTAGTCTGTATCCGCAAAAAGAACAGGAGTACTTGTGGCACCTCAGAGACTAACAAATTTATTTGAGCATAAACTTTCGTCAGCTACAGCTCACTTCATCGGATGCATTCAGTGGGAAAAAAGGAAGATCCCCAGTTCAACTGTAACTCCCCCACTACTAGCATTCTGATGGACTAAAGCAAAAACAACCCCCCCCACCCCCGATGATATAGAATGAAAAAGGGCAAAGGAAGCAAGAAAATAAAAACAATGCTTGATGCAAATGATCCAAATAAAACTGTATATTGAGAGTCCCCAAATCCTCACAACAATTATGGGCTCTCTCAGAAGTAGATGGTTAGTTAACTCAATAGAATCATCAAGAAAAGGAGAGGCTTCAATAGTGAATCACCAAGCACAAAGGAACAGTATCATCTATAAGACAGAAGAGTAGGAAATGGAAAAAGGTGGGGACCCCCCCCCCGGCTTTGGCAACAGGCAGTTAAGTGTTGGAATAATGGAAACAAAACAGGTTTTATACTCAAAATCAAAGAAAAACAAACTTAGAAAAACAGGCCTTGGAGAAATTCCAAATGATGGAAATCAAACGTCAGCTGATGTGACTATCCACTTAAGACAAAACTTTTCTTGCACATGTGGCTGACAATACGCATTGTTTCTGTGGAGCTTTGCAAAGCCTTACACTGTGGAGAATGAGTAGGTGAAGGTGTATGAGAATACATAGTTGTGTGATTAACCCATTGCTCTTAGTCCTCTGTATTTATATCTTGGTTTTCACACGTTCTGAGCATTCAGTTTCCCAATGACTTCATTTGAAGTTGTGGGTGCTCAGTACCTCTGACAATTAGGCTCAAACTGAGCTCCAAAAAATTGAGGCATCCAAAATTAGCGGGCACTTTTGAAAAATTTGACCACAATACAGAGGATGAAATAAATGCCTGAATCACTTCCAACACTTTGCCATATGTTATTGTCTTTGTCATTTACTCCTTTAAAACCATAAACGTCACAAGGATTTCCACTCATTAAAACAACTGTGTCTTGGGCCAGTTTTGTTCTGGTCACTCTTCTTTCTCATCTAAATGGACCCAAAGTTATCACTGCTGAACTGTCTTTGAAGCACAGAACAGATATTGTCCTCTCAGATTAGAATAAGAATTATGTATCATTTATTAGATGTAGTCATTTGGAGGATAATAAAATTGTATTTCTACGCAGAGGGAAGGTTATAGTGGGGTTAAATGAAACTGAAAACTTTGCCTTGGGATTTCCAGATATGCAAATGAAAGAACAAGGTGTAAGGAAGCTCTGTGTAGAGCTGGGCAGAATTTTACTTTGGTGCTCAAAAGAATGTTTGGTTGGGAAATTGGATACTGCCCCTGCCAGCCATCATGGTCTGCTGAGCAGGTTCTGGAGGGTTGGAAAGGTAGTACAGGTGTGACACACAGAAGTAGTATCAAGATTGATAGTTATTTCTGGGATCTAGTCACCTGATAACGGCTCAGGGTTTTAAAGGGTTACTTCATCTGTCACATGACCCTTGCCATAGAGTTCAATAAAGAAGCAATGTGTTTGGCGTGCTCCTAGGTAGTGACTTCTTGAGCGCATTATTACAGCACATGGACTATAGGTGATAGTTTGGGGCTTACACTGATCGTGTTTTAATGATCACATAGCCCTGCCATATCAATTATCGCATACCCCTGTGCTCTCATCTACCATCCCACTCTGCATCACAGGATGCCTCTTCTCTCCTTCTCAAGTGAATCCAAAGAGTAAAGGAAGGTTTTTGCACTAAGTATACTTTTAAAAAGTGGTATAATTCGGATGCCAATTTTTGCCAATATATTGATATAAATTACACAAGTAGAAGAAGATGTGGATGTTAATGCTTTTTGCAGACTAGAGGGATGAATGAATGTAGTGTTTGATAGCAGGCTGGGAAGGCCAGGCATGTTTGACAGCAGTTTGCAGGTAGAGTTAGTGACAAAGCCCAATCACAGTTGTGCTTATAACTGATTTCACCCAGAGATGACTTCAAACACATTCTGTTTTTTAAAAAAAGCTATCTTTTGTATGTGTGTATATAAATGCACATTGCAGAGGAAGAATAGTGCAACACCCTTCACCTGGGCCTAAAACATCTAAAGCTGCTTGCTTTTAAGTTTGGTTGGCTAAAAGTTAGACAAGTTCCATATCACTTTAGGAACTGATCCTGCAACCTTTGCACACAAGTGCAATAATACAAGGTATGTCTACACTGCACTAGAACTCATTGCAGCTGGACCCTTCCCCCTCATGCTGTCCCAGATCCCAGGCTCCAGCCCAGGCTGGGCATCTATACTGCAGTTTTATAGCCCTGCAGCCCAAGCTGCACAAGCCTGACTCAACTGACCCTGGCCAATCACGGGTGTTTTATTTAAGTGTAGACATGCTCACAGACTACTTGTGTAAGTACAGGTCTCAGGATTGGTTGCTAGAGAAATTTTGAAAATGATTATACAGCATATAAATGTGCTGCCAACTATCATGCTTTTATTGCTAGCCTTCCGATAATTGGTATTTTTCTTAAAGCCCCCAGTGCCCAGATTTGTGCGGTTATGTGAGAATCTCACATTTCATTTTAAATAAAAAGGAACTCTGTAGTCCTCATGTTTGTGGAGGAAAGCTTGAAAATGTAATCTGAAGGTTTTTAAAACAGTCTCATGACTTTGTGGCCCCTGACTCCTGATTTTTTGAATGTTTGGGGTTGGCAACACTGAACCTGCAATGAAAATTTTTCGAGAGCTTTAAATCATGGGCCAGATCCTCAGCTGGTATAAAGCAATGTGTGTTTTCAATAAAGCTAAGCTGATTACACCAGTTGAAGATCTGGCCCCATGTTTTCATCTTAGAAAATGAGAAAATCATTGTACTCAGTTTTGCCAGCAATATTTGTAGACATAACGTTGGTAAATCAGTTCTGGTCACTGAAAGTGAATGTGTTAATGAGGCTTATGAGGCTCTAGAGCTGGAAAGGCTGGCATTGTGGCCTGTTTCTAGATGCTAGTTGATCCATTACCTGAAAAGCAAGACAAGAAATAAGTTTTTAAAAGTACTGAGTGATGTAGGCCACTTCTGAGGAATCTGAACTAAACTTTCCACGGCCATAGGGTGAAAACATCATCATTCCAAGGAAAACCCCCACAAAATAAATATTAGGTTTATGGAAGTATTTTTAATCACTTTTTTTGTTTAATAATGTGGAGACCAAAATGCTGTTTTATGAGGTATTTTTTCAATAGTGTCATTTATGGCTCTTTCATTTTTTTTTTTTTTTAATATCTTTATACTCCTGCCAAAAAAATTTCAAATCTTTTTTGTGTATGTTAAAGCAGAGAGCCTGGCAAGATGGTACTGAAATAACAAATAATACCCTTTCAAGATAGGGTCAATCAAATCCAGGGGAGGCTGTTTATTAGATTATGTGCAGTACTTTTAGGAATAAAACCTTTCTAAGTGCTCTTAGCTTGACAAAAAGATGGTTTCCATCATCTGGTTAGAATTTTTGTGTCAGTTAGCTTGCAATGCTGCTATTTCCTCTGCATGTGTTCTGCAAACCATGGGAGGATACATTCGTTATTTTGCAGGAGTCAGGAATGAGATGCAATTATGGGGGACTAAGCAGAAGACAGATAACATCTCCTTCCCACCAGCCAGCATAGAAGGCAGTCTGTCTGGGCCTGGAGGCAGCTGATCAGATCTGAGCCTGAGTATTTGGAAAGAGCCTTAGCAGCCTACTAGCCCTGTTTGTTTAGAAAGAAACTATTGTATCGTTTGGTTATTCTAACAGGGTCTGCAAAGCAAGTGCTGGTTTCAACATGATGAATTTCAAACCCATTCAGACTGTGTTCCTGTGAAGTGGCTGAGTACTGTGCCTGCACTTTAGCCTGTTTCAAATAATACACAAGCTTGCGAAGGCCTTGCTATCTTCAAATGTAATTTTCACATTTCTGTATAATTCATACCTAGACATCAAATAAGTGGTATGTTTGAATGAGAGCAATTTTTGGTAATTTGCCTAAATTCTGTATTGGTGCTTTCTTTGGCCTAATGTGGTTAACTGAGATCTGTTCCCTAGTTAACTGTTCCAATATTAACATAGCATGTGGGCACCAGATTGATTTACCTTTAGTTACCTATAGTTTTCTACTTCAAAAGGACTATTTTTCTCTCATTCGCAAAGTTTATCTTACAGGTTAATCTAAAGTCTATTTATTGAAATATCCTTGGCAACATACATCTACTGTTTAGGTGTAGTCCAGTTTATGTGTTAAAAGCTGTGATACTTCTGTGTGTAAATGTGTCAGATAAGCTGTTTAAGAGTTAGTCAGTAATGTGAAGCTCAAAGAGAATGTCTGATTTTCTACCTGTTACTAGCATCTTAGCTTCTGTTCTTACAGTAAGAGGAAATACTTCTGTTCTTACAGTAAAGAGACAAATAGACCCTGTTTGTTTAAAGCTGTATTATACACTGTAATTTTACATGTGCAACAGAGACAACGTGTAATTCTTGATAATAGGAGGCACAATTTAAAGGTTCTGGGGAGGCACGTGTCCGCCCCACGCATCACCTGTGAAAGAGCAGTAGCAGAGCCAGGAGAGCCAGCGAGTGCCTCAGGGAATATCTCATGGCAGCTGGGCTCCGCAGGCAGGGGCTGGCTCCAAGGGGGCATCACTAGCTGGTGCCGAGCTCTTTTGGGGGAGAGGCAAGAATGCTTCAGGGCTGCAGCGCAGAACAGTGCCACTTGCCCTGCCTGGAGAGTGCCCGGGCGTGCAAAGGCAGCCTGGCTTGGGGAGTAGGGTAGGAGGGTTGCCGGGTAGCCAGCCAGCACCCTGACTCCCACAGTGTGGAGAGCCTGGGGTCCGAGTGGGTCGGGCAACTCCCACCAGCTTCTGATCCGCTGGCTCCTGGCACGAGGCGATGATTTTCCAGCTGTGGGGTGTGTCCCCTAGGAAGGCATGCCCCACAGTTTGCAAACCTTTATGCTAAATGACTTGGAATAAGGGGTCAACAAGATTGAGAAACACCGAGAACAGTTACCGTGTTTTTGCTGGTTTCAGTCAATCAGGAGGTTTTCAGCAAAATATAAGAATAACTTGTTGGTGATGTTCTCACTCTAACATAGATAATATGTTTGATGTGTATTTATAGCACCATATAAAAGGCTTAAAATACTTATTTAAATGTTTGACTCATCAGGTAAGTAGGACAATTTAGTTTGGGGTGAGCCGCAGGAGATTCTGGATAGCATTCAAAAGTTTGGCTCTTCATCCAAAGGAACAAATCTTTTAATGCCCCCTTCCCATGACCCCACCCTTCCCTGGCCCGCTAACCATTTTTGTGTTGCGGCTTCTCTCTGCCCTGGTGGGGGCAGCAGCAGCAGTCTCCATGGGTGCTTTGGCAGTCTCTCCCACTTGCAGATGTCTTCCTGAGGGAGAATGTTTAGCCCTTTCCTTTTCTCCCCTCCCCCGTAGCAGCACTTTTGCAGGGAAGCTATGTGTTTACCATCACCAAAGCACTATTCTGTGAGAAAATGCCCCTTTACTTTTAGTTTTCCCCATAGCAATTTTTTTAGAGTGAGAACTCAGTGACCCTATCCCCTTAGAAGCACTATTTTTGAGGGGAGGGTTCCACATGCTTTCCAGTTCTACCAGAACTAATAGGGCTGGGATATGCCAGTGCCCTAGCCCTCTAATATATCATGCTCCCCTGTAGAGGCACCATGCAATAACCACATGATTAAGGCATTTTGGAGTTTGTGGTGTCAGATTAAGATTAAACTGATTTTTGAACAAACATTAGATTTTTCTTTGTATTTCCTCATGATTTCACTATAGGGCAAGAGTTAAAATTGTTTGGGTGCCCTAACTGTGCATTTCTATACCTTAATATGTTTGGATTTCTATTAAGTTTAACCTTAACTCTGAACTTCTTGGGTTTATAATACTTGGATTTGGGATAGTGCAACACCTCTGTGATAGATTTTACCCTAAATTACTGATATGTACTCCCCACCTTAACTCCATTTTAAAATAGTTTTTGCCTGGGAATTTCCCTGTTTCTTTGGAATCTAAATATTTCATACATGAATACTAAACAAGAAACCCAAAGAGAATGATACCATTGATTTTTCTACCGATATAAATATATGAAGTGTCACCCTTTATGGCCATATTCACCAGTATACTCTGGCTGATTTACTCCACATTTGCGCAGAACAAAGCATACAGAGCTTACTGGCCAGTTAAACTAGATTTACAGCTGCTTTGTATCACCAGCACAAAGCAGCTGGCAGGTAGACCACAGTTTCCTCCTATCTCCTGTTCTCCAGATCCCTCCTGCTTCTTGCACCTACCTATATTCCCCTGAACACACACTCAGCGCTTTTCCTTGCATACACAGATACATGCATCAGCTTCCTTCTCCCTTCTGAACCTCTCTTTTCCTCTAAAGCACCCCCTCACCCCAGTTTCTTCTCTCCTGCACCGCATATTTCACTTGTGCATGCACACTTATATCCTACTTTCCATGTCTTTTCTATTTCTCTTCCCACACACCCCTCTAATTTTCTCCTTCCACCTCCATTGTTGAGTAGATCTGGTGCAATGGGTAGCTTTTGTAAAGAAATATTTAAGATTAATGGTAACTTTTTGCCATTATTTTTCATAACAAATTTTATCCTTCAGCAGAGACTGATGCATAAAAATCGTCTCCGAAGAAACTCAAAGAATTGTCACTCTTTCAGAATGTCTGGCTGCTGGCTGCTGTTGCTTGGGGACAGACTATGCAGACTCCACTTGGAAAGGAACAGAGAGGTTTCAGACTTATGGCTATCAAAGGAATTATAAGGCACCAATCAAGTAGGACCCAATTCTGCCCTGATTTATGCCGTCTGTAATCCCACTGATGATAGTGGGGGTGCATATGAGGTATACTCTCTATTTTTAAATGGAGACAAACTTTGGATAAATGGACTTTTCTAAAACTATTTGACTTTATTTTTATTGTTCTATTTCTATCATTTCTATCTCCCTTCTCCCCTCCCCCCCGCCCCCCCCCCCCCCCCCGCTATTATTGAAAAATATTCATGTTTGATTCAGGGGTTTTTCCTTCATAGTCTCACTTCCACTTTACCTTCATCCAGCAAATAAGTAATGATGGTTATGAAATCACAGAAAATTACCATGGAAATAATTTTGACTTCATAAATTTAGTAAGACTAACTCTTAGGTAATATTTCGTTAGCACTTTTCTGATTCAAAATTATTTAAAAACATTGATCCTCACATTTAAAAACATTGATCCTTTGAAGTAGGTGAGGTGTATTTATAACCCCAATTCACAGAGAAAGAAACTAAGGCAAAAAATAGGTGGTATGCGTAGAATGGCCAGAGACAGAGTCAATCCCGAGTTGGGACTGGAACCCAAAAAAGCAAACCTCCGAGTCCTTTGCTTCGACCCTAAACAGAATCACTGAAAACATATTTGTTAATCAGCAAATATCACAAAGAAAATTATGAAAGATGTGACAATGAAATCAAAGGATGTATAAACATGCTTTGTAGTATTCTAACATTTTCCCCACTGTGGAAATCCTTTTTCAGCCTGAAATCATTCCTCTGGCACAAAGTAAATGCTCCAGAATATTTTATACTAATATAACCTGGATACCATATGTTTGCCAGAAGTTTTATGTTTCTTTCATTCCAAGTGTTTAGAGATTTCAACCGTCCTTTGGAAAACTACACATTTAATAGGAAAATGTCATAAACTGCGACTTTAATAACTAAATTAGGTCTGGGAGAAAAAGAATACATAGTTCTGAGATTAATCACAGAGCTAAACCTTTTGAAGGGCTCTGTGAATGTGGTTCCTTTAAGGGTTTAGTGAAGTCTATTGACCTAAACTCATTACCTACCACCATAAATCATTGTAGCCTGCTAAGGGTGCCAGCAGTGAAGTAGCAGGAAGATTATGTGGCTAAATATTGGCATTAGGAAGGAACTCAAAAAGCAGCATCTGGATGGAGAGGAGAGCAGTGAGGAGGGGGATGTAAGGGTTGAAGCAGCAAGAGGAGACTGGACCAGAGATCTAGGGGCAAGGAGGTGATGCTGGAAGTAGAAAAAGAAATGAAAGATCATGAAGCCCTGGGAAAAGTCAACCAGAAGAGAGAGGGCAAGGAACCGAGGCCAGGGTGTTACGGAGAGTGACCCCAGGAAGACCCACAACAGTCAAGTATCAATATTTATATTTTTATGTTCATTTCTCAAGAAGCACAAGATTTAAACAATGCATTCTGGGTCTAAGTTTAAAAATGTGGGTGACTAAATTAGGGTGCCCAATTCTGCATTTAGTGCTCAGATTGGCACGCTTCTACCTAAAACCGTTCTGAAGGTGATTGTCAGTTTAAGTGGAGCTGGGTGCCAGATGTTTGGAAATAGACCTTGCTGTGCAGCATTCTCAGTGATTTCATAGTGTTTAAGGCCAGAAGGGATCCCCAGATCATGTAGTCTGTCCTCCTGTATATCGCAGCCCACAAATGCCACCCAGCACCTGCACACTGAACCCAAATTGAAATTAAACCAAAGCATTACCGCCCACAGGCTAGGAGGGACTGAGGTCCACCAGTGCCCCTGCAATGGCAGAGAAATGATTATCTGAGATATACCCAGGTCATCCTGGCAAGTGATCTGCACCCACAGACTTCAGAGGAAGGCCAGCCCCCGCCCCCCCCAAAAAAACCCAAAACCACACACACACAAAGTCACTGCCATTCGGACCTGGGGGGAAATTCCTTCCCAATACCAATGGCGATCATGTGAATAAGAAAGCCAGCCAAGCAACTGAGACAGACAATGCTCGGTGCCACCTCAGAACCCTGGCCCTCTCCACGCAGTGTCCCATCTCCAGCTGTGGCCATCCCTGATGCTTCAGAGGAAGGAGATAAAAAAAAATCCTCCCAAAATTCACTGGGGGAAAAAAAATCCCTTCCTGTCTCCTGCTGGTGGCCTGCTGAAACCCTGAAGCTTGAGCTTTTAGTAACGTAAAACATAAACTGGAAGTGAGCCACAGGGCTATTAAGCCTGTCCCCTACCATCACAAGCATCCCTATTAAACAATTGCACCTCATACATTTATCCACTCTCTCTTAAAACTAATTAAGTTGTTTGCCCCCACAACTCCTTTTGGGAGGCTGTCCCAGAACACCTCTGATAGTTAGAAACTCTCTTCTAATTTCTAACCTGAATTTGTTCATGGCCAGTTTATACCCAGTTGTTCTTGTGTCAACATTGTCCTTTAGCTGAAATAGCTTTTTATTCTTCCTGGTAGTTACACCCCTAATGTATTTACTGAGAGAGCAATCATTTCCTCTCTCAGCCTTCGTTTTGCTACACTAAACAAGCCAAGCTTTTTTAGTCTCCTCTGATATGATATGCCTGCCATTCTCCTGATCATCCTAGCAGCAATTCTCTGTAGATGTTCCAGTTTAAATTAATTTTTCTTGAACGAGTGCCCAGAATTGTACGCAATATTCCAAATGAAGTGTGCCCTTGTTGCCAAGAAGGCCAATGGCATTTTGGGATGCATATGTAGGGGCATTGCCAGCAGATCGAGGGACGTGATCATTCCCCTTTATTCGACATTGGTGAGGCCTCATCTGGAGTACTGTGTCCAGTTTTGGGCCCCACACTACAAGAAGGATGTGGAAAAATTGAAAAACGTCCAGCGGAGGGCAACAAAAATGATTAGGGGACTGGAACTCGTGACTTATGAGAAGAGGCTGAGGGAACTGGGATTGTTTAGTCTGTGGAAGAGAAGAATGAGGGGGGATTTGATAGCTCCTTTCAACTACCTGAAAGGGGGTTCCAAAGAGGATGGATCTAGATTGTTCTCAGTGGTAGCAGATGACAGAACAAGGAGTAATGGTCTCAAGTTGCAGTGGGGGAGGTTTAGGTTGGATATTAGGAAAAACTTTTTCACTAGGAGGGTGGTGAAACACTGGAATGCGTTACCTAGGGAGGTGGTGGAATCTCCTTCCTTTGAAGTTTTTAAGGTCAGGCTTGACAAAGCCCTGTCTGGGATGATTTAGTTGGGGATTGGTCCTGCTTTGGGCAGGGGGTTGGACTAGATGACCTCCTGAGGTCCCTTCCAACCCTTATATTCTATGATATTCTATGATAAGTCTTATCACTGCCTTGTACAATGGCATTAATACTCCCCTAGCTCTACTGGAAATGCCTCACCCAATACATCCTAGGATTGCATTTACCTTTTTCATGGCCGCATCACACTGGAGGCTCACGGTCATCCTGTGATCAGCCCACTTCAAGAGCAGATTGGAAATTTCTCTGCAGATTTT
Organism: Chelonia mydas; assembly: GCF_015237465.2. Taxonomy (NCBI): domain Eukaryota; kingdom Metazoa; phylum Chordata; order Testudines; family Cheloniidae; genus Chelonia; species Chelonia mydas. Next base: position 87,964,664 of record NC_051245.2, read on the forward strand.
ATTTTTGAAGTTCTAGACTTCTTTTGAATATGAATCGTTTTACTTGTTTTGCTACCTATAGTTTAAATGTCTATTGGCATCATTGTATGTGTGTTATTTGTCTGCAAGTAACCCCTCAGGCCTGTATAAATATACCTACTTATGTTGTGTGCTGGAGCAAAGCAATGTGTGTTATAACAGCTGGTATTCCATCGTCTCGTGAGTAAACATTATGTCCAGGGGTTAAAGTGGATTGGAATAGCTCCAGCTTATGTTTGCTGCCTATAAAGCTACTGGCTTAGATATTGCCCATCCCTCCTCCCAATTTAAAATATGTAATACAAGCCTACCACAAGTCATCATGGGAAAAATCTTGAATTCTGCATGTATGAATGAGTTTTTAAAACTTTCAACATTTGTGCACACAATGGAATATTTCTTTGGATCCAGGGACATGGGAAATCTGTGATTTGTACAGGAGAGTACGTGTGAGCATATGTTGTGGCAAGGTCTAGTGGGAAAAGGAACAGCATTATGAAATCAACCTCCTTCTGCTCAGTCAGAGATAAATCTGGAAAGGAGTAGTAGTTGGCTGGGATGGGGGTTTTAGGGAGGGAGAGAGTTTGGGAACGCCCGCAGTTTGAGTTCTGGATGAGACTGGTTCTCTGCAAAGGGGGGACTCTCGGAAGAAGCCCAGGAGGGCTGTGCTAGTGAAGAACCCCAGGGAAAGCCTAGAAAAGAGAGGGACAACATAGGTAGAGACCATAGGAAACAATAAAACATGGGGGTCTGGGTTGAGAGTAGGCACCCCTTCACAGTGTAGAGTCTAGGGAGCCATAGTGGGGGGGGGCATGGGCCTCTCATTGGTGCCACCTAGAGAAGTGGGGTAGAGACCCTTGTACTGAAGACTAAAAGACTGTTAGTCCAGGTAGGCTAAAGACTATTGAGGCCCTGTAGTCAAGGGCTGAAGGGCTTGTTTGTGAAAGGCCTGTTTGATTTGTATTTGGACTTTTGAGTTGGGCATAGATCCAAATCACTGAACTAAACATCATCAGTGGGAAAGTGAGGCATGAAAGAGATAAAACTGAGGCATGATTGTGCAATTGATCCTGAAGAGGCAAGCCATATCCTCCTCACAGTGAACAGTGCCCACTTTCTCTTTTTTTAAGTGCAAAGGACTAAAAATATTTGCAGAGTTAAAGTTGTCCTCAGATGTGCATTCTGCTCCTGTTGAAATCAATACAAGCTGTTGCTCACCAAAGCTCAAACTGCGACCCAGAATTTTTTTGACTTGGTTTAATGGTGGTGTCAGTAAACTTTAGGGTAACTATTTAGCACAGAACTTTTTTTTATTCCTCCTCTGATTAAACAATAGCTAAAAATTCCAAAGTTTACACAACTATTAGCACATAGTACTGAAAAGGCTCCTCTTATTTTACCTCTCACTCTTCTGCTGCCCCTGCATTTACACTGATATTACTATTGTCTCATTTCACACTCAATCCAATTCCTTGAAGTGAGCGGAAGATTTCCATTGATTTACTGGGAGTGAGATCACGCTTTTCTCTTATCTGTACAATGGAGGTAGTATTACCTACTTACTTACTGAAAAAACACCCCCCGAGTGCAGCAAGTTTCAGCGCTGTAAAGTGCCAGTATAGACAGTGCCCCCGCGCTAGCAGCCGTGCTGGTAGCTACGCCCCTTGTGGAAGTGGGTTTTTTAGCGCGCTGGGAGAGCTCTCTCCCAGCGCTCTGCCGCGACTACACACGCCATATTAAAGCACTGCTGCGGCTGCACTTTAACGTTGCAAGTGTAGACGAGCCCTAATTCTCTCGTTAGAAGGAGGATTAATTAATCACTATTATCATGCTGATGCCACCACCTCTGCTGAGGCTTTTCAGGGTGTGTTAAGTGTGACTGGGAAACTGTTCAATGAAGGGCGTGCTCCTCAGGAACAATGTGTATATTTCAATAAGTCCAAGAGGCTATTTGAATTCAAAAGGTGATGGACAGCATTTTCAAAGTGCCTACTAAGGTTAGTGCCCAACTTTCAGTCACTCAAGATGCTTAAGTCTGGAGGTGGCTTAGAAATATAAAACTAAGCGAACATAAAAAGTATAAAAATAAGATAATTAATTGCTAAATTCAACTACACAAGCAAAATGAAGAAAAGTTCTGGTTTATTCCAGGATTCCATCCACACAACTTCCCAGGTGGACACTATGGGCAGAGATCTACACTACAGCCTAAGTCAATATAGGTTACGTCACTCAGAGGTGTGAAAAAGCTCCCCCCTGAGCGATGCAAGTTTTGCACTGCCCACACCGGCACTCTGTCGACAGGAGGCACTCTCTCGCCTACCTAGTTTCTGCTTCTTGCCAAGATGGAGTAATTATGCCGACGGAAGAGCACTCTCCCATCAGCATATTGTGTCTTCACCAGACACACGACAGAGGCACAGCTGCACCGGTGCAGCTGCAACAACGTAGCGCAATAGTGTAGACTTTCCCTGAGTTACGGAGCCAGGGGTGGCCAACCTGTGGCTCCAGAGCCACATGCAGCTCTTCAGAAGTTAATATGCAGCTCCTTGTACAGGCACCAACTGTGGGGTTGGAGCTACAGACACCAACTTTCCAATGTGCCAGGGTGGTGCTCACGGCTCAACCTCTGGCTCTGCCACAGGCCCTGCCCCCACTGCACCCCATCCCACCCCCTCCCCTGAGATTGCCATGCCCTTGCTCCTCCCCCTCCCCCCCAGAGCCTCCTGCACGCCACATCTGATCGGGAGGTGCGGGGAGGGAGGGGGAGGTGCTGATCGGCAGGGCTGCCGGTGGGTAGGAGGCTCTGGGAGTGGGGGTGGGGGAAGCTAATGGGGGGCTGCTGACGTATTACTGTGGCTCTTTGGCAATGTACATTGGTAAATTCTGGCTCTTTCTCAGGCGCAGGTTGGCCACCCCTGTACTAAGCTCCCAATGACTCAAAAAAGAGTAGCATTATATCACCAGAACACTCACTGCGGGGAGGACAATACTGACTCGCAACTACTGAGAGCTGCTGGATTTTCAAATTTACCTTTTCAAGGGTGATTCATATATCACAATCATCACTTTGTAAAAATATTTGTATTTTCACTGATACCTACTAATGGATCAGAAATGTTTATATTATTATAATTACTAAAACTGTCCATCAAATAATTTAATACAAAAAGAAAATAGTATGTAGAGAAGAATAAAGATGAGATTATCTTGGATATACAATGAATATATTGATATAACATAGACCAGGGGTCGGCAACCTTTCCAAAGTGGTGTGCTGAATCTTCATTTATTCACTCTAATTTAAGGTTTCACATGCCAGTAATACATTCTAATGTTTTTAGAAGGTCTCTTTCTATAAGTCTATAATATATAACTAAACTATTGTTCTATGTAAAGTAAATAAGGTTTTAAAAATGTTTAAGAAGCTTCATTTAAAATTAAATTAAAATGCAGAGCCCCCTGGACCAGTGGCCAAGACCCGGGCAGTGTGAGTGCCACTGAAAATCAGCTCGCTTGCCGCCTTTAGCAAGCGTGCAATAGGTTGCCTACCCCTGACATAGACAGACAAGGTATGTGAAGTAATATTTTTTACTGGACCAACTTCTGTTGGTGAGACAAACAAACTTTAATGCCACACAGAGCTCTTTTTCAGGTCTGGGAACAGTACTTGGAGCATCACAGGCACAGCTAAATGGAAGGTGGAACAGATTGTTTTAGCATAAGTAGTTACCACATATTCTAAGGACCATTCAAGGTAGAGTGGCCTGTTAACACCTCTGCAATCATAGGACAAAAAGGGGGTTAGTGGGTTACATATTGTTGTAATAAATCATAAATCCAGTGTCTCTGTTCAGTCCTTGATTTTTAATGTCTAGCAGAGTTATGAATTTAAAGTGGCAGGCTCATCTTTTGAAAATGTTGTGCAGGTTTCCTTTGAAGATGAGAACTGAAATGTCAGACATAGAGTGATCACTTTGTGAAAAGTAAAAACAATGAGGAGTCCTTGTGGCACCTTAGAGACTAACAAATTTATTTGGGCATAAGCTTTCGTGGGATAAAACCCGCTTCCTTATGACCAAATAAATTTGTTAGTCTCTAAGGTGCCACAAGGACTCCTCGTTGTTTCTACTGATACAGACTAACACGGCTACCACTCTGAAATCTGTCACTTTGTGAAAAGTGTTCACCCATACATGATAGGGTGTTTTTGTCTTTTATTATTTTCCTGTGTGAGGTCATTCAAGAGCGTAGTGATTGTCTGGTTGATGTAACAGTTATACACATACAATCAAGCGCCAGTCAATTCAATATACAACTTTATCACCTGTTATTGCTGACCTTTAAACTCAATTGTTTGCCCTTTATAACAGTGTTAAAAAACTAAGAGGGATAGTGTCTCCTCAGGGCTTGCATGCAACTGCTATTAACACTAACAGTAGTTAGACACATGTATAAAAGGGGAATACACCCCAGAAGATTTTACAGATGATCAGATGGTATTCAAGATGGTTTTGATCTTACACTTTGCATTTAAATGTTATTATCTAGAACAGGTAACAGTATAAAAAGATTAGGATATATGTGTCTTTAAAATCTTTTCTTTAACTCAAGCCACCTGTGTTTTTTTTAACCAGTTGGTATATGTTTTCAGCAAGTAACATCTTGGTCTTAGAAAAAAGCTCTTTGTCTATAACTTTTAATCTTATATGCTTTTTTCCCCTTCAAATAAAGTCTAACAGCCCTGAAGATGAATTCAGAAAACCAAGTGGTTTCAATTCTGAAGACTTACATTTAATGTTATGTCAGTTCTTGGTTGTGGTCAATGGCCATAGCTCAGAAACATCTTGTTGTAAAATGAAAGGCACCTCAACTGTATTTGGCTTTGCGTTAAGATCTACATTTGAACCCACCTCAGAAGTCTGGGAGACTCCAAATCTAACTTTCCAGTTCAGCCTATTATAAGTCCTAATCACAAAATTTAAGATCTAGGTTTGAGTCTGGATTTTAATCTTCCTCAGCAAAGCACCAATTTGGATTCCGGCTTCCAGTTTTGGCCTCCCGAGCAATAACGTATTTCTAACTATAGTTAGCTGAACACTATTTCCAAACATTATTTTGAATTAAATTCAACCATGTTCATAACCTATTGCTATCACTATTCACAAACATTCTGATGAGTTGTTGTTCTTTCTTTGAAGCATTTGGGAAATGGCTATCATATAGGAATTACCAAATTGGACCAACTCCATGGGCCAGCTGTTCACTATCCTGTCTCCAACAGTGGGCAGCACCAGCTGATTCAGCAGATGGTTCAAGAAACCCCACATTAGGCAAGTGTGGGATAATCTGCCCCCATGAAGGTTTCTTCCTAGCCCCTAATGGTTAGATATTGGCATAAGCCTTGAAGCATGAGGCTTTGTGTATAAAATAAATAAAATAAAACTATTTTATACAGATACTGTATTTGTATTTGGACAAAGGTATTTGTTTATGAACCAGAAAACTCACTCATTATTTGCTATTCTCTTGTTTAAAAAGTTTTAATAGTCCAGTCATGGAGCAGAAACAACATCACTTGACAAGGTATCAATCAAACACCACAAATAATAAACACCAAATATTCAAATTGAACAGTTTAAGAACAACCACAGACTGAAAAAACCTTGGTCAAACTATTCAGTGAATAGATATGAATATCAAATACATCCGCAGATATGAAGATGGATTCAAGGATAATTCACAATCCGAAAAAATATTTAAATCTGCAGCTAATATTATTCAAAATGCGTCATTTGACCACTTCTATTTCCAATAATTTTCTTTAAAAAATTGTATTCTTTTGATGCTAATGCTTCCTATGTGCAGCAAACTTCATCCAGAGCTTTCTGCTGAAGTGGACAAATGTGAAGTCATTTGACTCAGTTTTCTGCTTATGTACATACCACCAAAAAGGATAGAAAAGTGGTTTGATGGTTAAGACATAGGTCGGGGAGTCAGGAAATCTAGGTTTTATTCCCCTGTCAGCCATAGATTTCCCGTGTGACCTTGAGCAAGTTGCTCAACTTTTCTGTGTCTCATTTTCACTATCTGTAAAAGGGGATACAAGTGCTTTGAAGTTTAATTTTTTGTTTGTGAGAAACTAAAATATTACAGTAAAGAGCATCATAGAAATGCTTTTAAATAAAGAAAAGTTTGGATTCAGGATTGGGTTTTATTTCTCAAAATAAGATTAAAGGATATAAAGGCACTTTAGTCAATAGAAGTTAGCCAGAATGGTAGGAGAGCTAAGTTAATGTGGGAAAGGTGAGGAGAAGACAATGATGAGGGTAGGCTGACTTACTTCTGAGGTAACCCTCCCTCCACCACAATGAGCTATTCATAGGGCTGTGGAAGAGGGAGAAAAAAAGGTAAAAAGAAAAAGAGAATAGAAGGTGATAGAGGGCAAAATAAAGGGAGGGAAAAAGAGAGAAGAGGGTCAACAGCAATATGGGACAAGCTATCAACTATAGTTCTAATACTTTGCTTTCTGAAAACCATAAGCTATCTTAATTCAGTTAGCATCCACCAAGATCCTTTTCAGATGCTAAAAAAAACCTCCTGGCTACAGCAAACTTCATGAGAGGCTGTGCATGGCCTCCTTTGTCCTGCATGTAGAGTTATGATCAACTTATTTTTACTTCTAAACATCTTGTGTGTTACTTTCCCAGACTCTGTGATGTTATCACGCATTACTGCAGATTCCAGGATCTCAAAGGCACAAAATACTATAAACTTTACCCAGGCTTTGCTGAGCATGGTAATTTTCCGTGCAAACAATGCTTAAGTTTTAGGACCTGTGAACATAGGGTGCCAAACTATGCTAGCAAGAAGAGTGAGTGTCCACACTCAACACTGTCCAGAACCATAGTGTTTAGAACTCGAGAGAACTGAGGACAGTAACACAGTTTTGCTAATAGAATTTGGAGACTCCATCCTGACCTTACACAACGGTGTTGCAATCGTGTTAACCCTATTATGTCCATAACTGGACCCTTACACGTAGTCTAATATGGGTGCTGAACATGGTAATAACAATGCAGCTTATAACCAGGAGTGCCTATGCAAACCAAATTCCAACCGTGTTTGGGCATAATAATGTTTGAAAATGGTTTTAAGAATGTTGCAAGCACAAGTGTGGACAGGGCCAAAGATTTTGGTCCTTTCTGTCCTGTAAAAATGTCAGTGTTGCAGGACACAGATACAACAGGTTGTCAGTCTCCCAGTAAGAATAAAACATGCTTCAGAATGTAGTGTAGATGGGACAGAACTATGTTTTAAGTATGTTCATGGTCTGTATCACAGCCCTGCTAAAGTCTACAGCTGTACAGTTCACATCTAAATCACAGTTCGGTGGTCCCCTCTACTGTGCAAGACCAAACCATGTTTTAAGTGTGCTGGAGAAGTGTTGTATTGTAGATAACTGGGTACCCCAACCTGATAGTCACAATGTAGCTAGGACCTTACACAAAACCAACAACTTTTCAGGGCTAGTCTGTGCTAGAATCGTTACAGGGGCCCAGCTGTACTGATGTAGCTGCACCACTGTAGCGCTGCTCGTGCAGATGGTCTATGCCGATGGGAGAGAGTGCTCCCGTCGGCATAATTACTCCACCTCCCCAAAGAAGATAATTCTTTGGATTCCTACTAATCATTTAAATCGAAGGACTTCAGTTCAAGGTTACCTGGTTGATCAGACTAACATATCTGTCCACAACATTCAGCTTTCCAGTTTTATCAAATTAACCTTTAAGTCATTACATTTCTTGCATTTGCATTCTGGCTTTCCTTTCCAAAATGCTCTTTCTATAATGTGACCTAAATTAAATTGTAGTTTTGTGGAACATGCACCAAAAGCCACTGCAACTCTTTCTCATAGAATAGCTTTCAGTTCTTGAAATTTTCTCTGCTCCATTTCCTTCCCAGCAAGATCAGGCCTTTCGGTCTTAAGAGAATTGGGACCATACTGCCAAAAGAAAAAAAAGAAAAGATGGCCATGAATATTTTCTCAAATAAAAAAACTGAATTAACTTCAACTGTGTTAATGCCCCTTTTGTGTTTGCTTTCCATACATATTCTACTGAATAAGTTTATTGGAAGGAGTGTTCATGAAAACAGCATATTATAATTATTTCTATTGTTGTAGTGTCCAAAGGCCCAGTCAAAATCTAGGCCCCATTGGGCTAGGTGCTGTTTAAATCCTTAAAAGGAACTGGTCCTTGCCCCCAAAAGCTTATTATCTAAGCTGGCAGTTGATATAAAGGAAACAGATACTATCAAAATGTGTACAAGTATATAGATAGATTAAAAGCAAGATTTTTTTTTAAAAAATAACTAAGATTGCTACACACATAACACGTCTGACACAAAAACACAAAAGCAAGAAAATGAAAAGCTAACCTACCTAACACTCTCCTCCTTGAACTACAGATACACACCTTTGTCACTATCACATTCTACAAACCACACAACACTACATGAACTCTGCTTTCCTAAGGATGCAAGCCTTCCAGCAGCTCCTTTACCAAGGTATCCATTCTAGACACAACAGACTTCCCTCTGCACACCTGGTTCAACTATATTAGTTATGATTATTTGGTGTGTTTGGAGGGAAAACAAAGTACTTTGCTTAGTGATTCTTGAATGGCTCCTGATGCCTAGCCATTGCTGTAGAAAGCTAATTTTGGATGGCCACATCTAAATTTGATAGTGAACAGGTTTTAAGAAGATTCGGACAAATATCAAGAAAAAACATGTGAATATATTGTGAATGTTAGAGTTTCAGTTTGATTCATCCCTGTTTGAGCCCTATAAAATTCATGAAGGTTTGGAATAGACCTGCGTAATTTAGTCATATGTGTATTTGGTATCTTTAGTATCTTAGTCATTAATATACAAATTTGAAGTAGACCATGTACATGCAGCTTACTAGTGACTTTTGACTGACCAGTTTTGAAGTCTAAATATTGAATATCAACACTGGATACTTCATGCATAATCCACAGACTGCCTCTTCTTTGTGATATTTATCAAATATTTTCAAATACTACATAATTTTCAAACAGTGAGAGTGGTTCATGAATGTGTGAAAACCAAAGAAAGCCAAAACTTGTCAAACTTTCTCTGTTTCAGGGATTCTCTGACTTTTTCATAGTGTGGACCACGTATTAACAAAAAGATGGTCTGTTGGGGCCCCTAGCCCCTAATTCATAATCATATAACATCCCTATAGCAACTACAGTAATTGCCAACATAAAAAAAGTATTAAGGCTCACATATTCAGAAGTGGTCACTGATTTTGAATGCCTCAGTGTGGAAACCTTTTTCATTGAAAACCTGAACATTTTTTGATTTTTAAGTTTGTGGTTTTCTGATGAAAAACTGAAAATTTTAAAGGGAAGGAGATATGTTTGGCAAAATTTGTCATTTAGTCAAAACCCAATATTTTTGTTGAAAAAAGGTTTAGATAGAAAATTTTCAACCAGCTCTAGTCACAAGTTCAACCCCAAGTCAGTGAGCACTTCTGAAATTTTTGGCCATAATGTATTTTCATCTGTCTTTAATGCAAGTTAGCAGCTGAAGATAAGGAGGAGAGCCGGCCCTGTGTAATCATTCAGCTTTCTGCAGCTGGCAGTATTGCCAATCCCATGCATTCAAAAATCATAAGTCAGTCCCCCAAAAACCATGAGATAAACTTAAAACTCCTGAGATTTTTTTAATGATTTTTTGCTGTTTTTGTTATCATTTCCAAGATTTTCTTTGCAACCACGTGAGCTAAAAATGTAAGCTTTTTAATGAAAGCTGAAATTTTCATGTAATAACATGACTCCAGGAGCTGAGGCTTTAAGAAAAGACACTAAATATTACAAAACTTGAGCTAAAATCATGAGAGGTGGCAACACTGCCATCAGCAAATGCGCTGTTGCTCACCAGGGGTTCACAGACCACAACTTGAGAACTCTTCTAGTTTTAAGCAGCCTGATGTCTTGGGTCAGAATCGGATGTTACAGTCAAAGAAATCCAATAAACTAGCAGTGGCAAAACTGTCATGCAATCCAGAAAATATAAATATTGCCATGACTCCATGGGTTCATGGGAAAATGGTGAGTGATTCTGAAAATTCAATTCACAGAAACTTAGAAGAAGCCTGCCATTTAAATTGGTCTTTCCTCATTCCATAGGTCAAAGAAAAAACCTCTGCTTATCTGCAGTGAGGACAAAGGGAAAAACAGAATTAAATCATCATTTTTGTAAGGTTTCTTAAAGCGTTATTCAGCTAGCAAGGTCACAGTCCCCGGGACATCTGTTGTATTACTTTCTGCTCAGACTCACTCCTGGGATAATAGAAAGATATCACAAACACTCAATTCACTTGTTTGCAGCAAAGGGCCTCTAAACAAAACAGCTTTTGGCTATCCTTTTTTCCTAACTTGGATTTGAATGTCTAGCTTTCTAATCCAGAAAGCAGATGGTTTTACAATGCCTGGGAAGTGATTTTTAACATGTTCTGTATGAGCTAAACATGATCCAACCAATAGAAACTCTTACTGGGAGTTTAACCTCTTTTGGGGGATTTTTCTCTCTGGTAGATTTAGTGTTTAACATAGAACAGCTGGATACTGTAACATTTTTGGCACAAGAAGACCAAAACGGAAAGTTCTTTCCCAGTACAAAATTGTTTGCACTCTTTGTCCTCACAGTGCCACCTGACTCCCTCTGGAAGGATTAGATTTCTTCACATCCATCATATCGAAATAGTGCAATGTCAAGAGACCGGCAATACCCTTTGCTTGCCCATCCATGACTGACATTCAGTACATTGTTTTCTGAGTAGACCAAGAGGTTGACGTAAAGGTAAATTCCAGACCAACATCTTAGGACACAAGCCCTTTTGTATTCTGACTTTCTTCTACCCCTTCTAGCATTTTTGTTACCTCTGTTGGTGTTAGAGCACTTTCAAGTGCAAGCTTGCATGCTATCACTTTTCTAAAAATTTCTAGCTCATAACCATTTGCATTCAGCTCTAATTAAAAAGATATGTCAGCAAAAAAGCCAAACACAACAATTAATGTGTCAGGATCCAAAAGTGCATTTCACAATACCAGATCATATTACAGCTGATGTCAAAGCTAACACATTGTTAATCTAATAAAAGTGCACTGTCATTTATCAACATGCCTGCCCTGCCTATACTAGGATTTTATTTAAGAATTTGAATGAGAAACAAAAAACTATGATTTTCCATTAGCTTGTAATCTAAATTAACTAGTGATGAGCAAGCCTTAAGAGGTCTGAGTTTGAATAAGCACCAAGAAGCATGGAGGTGTACCTGTAGCTTTTTCAAACTGTCTGAACCTCTTAAAATGCAACAGAAATTAGGCTGGAAATTCCTAAGAACATGCATTTGCTGTTTTCTGCATCTATGCTATCATGAGGCCTCTCATGCTATCTTGTTATCTGTTAAGAGATTCCAACTGATCCTCTGCAAATACATCTGAGCTTTGGTTCTTACTACCTGCAGTATGATGGTTTCTTTTTAATGTACAATGAAGTGCATTTAATTGTATATGAATTATAATTCATATGAAATTTCATATGACTTCAGTGGGAGTTAAGTGCTTAGATGCTTTTGAATATCACATTAGGTGTTTATCTGCAGTTTAGGTGCCTAAATACCTTTACAAATCTGGCCCTAGAAACGTACTTTTCACTGGTTTTCAGTTAAACAAACTCCTACTGGCCTAAGTCACTTGTGAAAATAGAACTGAGGCTCCTAAGTCACAGAGGTACCTTCAGAAATGTTGCCCTAGGTGTCTAACCTACTTAAGTGCTTTGAAAAATCCCACTAGGTACCTAAATACCTTTGAAAATCTGGCCCTCCCTGCTTAAGTCACTTTTCAGAAATGGGACTTAGGCTCCGAAATAACCTAGGCAATATCCACAAAAGTATTTAGGCACCTACCTGTCTCTTTAGGCACTTCAGTCCACCCTTTAGGCTCACTGACAGTCCCAAAACTGCTGCTCAGCTAATCCACTAGGTACCTAAATTTCTTCTGGTTGGCATTTGCAAAGCTGCCTAAGTGCTGGCTCTGCCCCACAGCTAACAAGCTACTTCGACCATGTGCTCAAGCAAGGTGTGGCAGAAGGATTGTCAAGCTAGGCAGGGGAATGTCTATTTTGCCAGCAGGGCCCAATCCCATATGTGTGCTCTGAGAACACATAAGATCTCTCACAAAGACAGTTGGTGCAAGTAGGGCAGAAATTTGTGTATGTCCTCTGGTGGTTAAGGTACACACTTGGGATGTAGGAAATATGGATTCAAGTCCCTGATCGAATTAATAATTTTTATTTCAAAGTGCAACAGCTCCAACAGGAGAGATGGAGAAACCCACCCCAAGGTATCCAATAGCCTGGTGGTTAGGGCACTCACCCGAACTGTAGGTTCTAGTGTCTGCTCTGAGTCAGGCAGAGCAGGATTTGAACCCAAGTCTTTGTCCTGCTAGGTAAGCATCCTAACCACCATGCTATTGGGTATTTTGGAGATACTCGCTTGCTCTAGTTTTTCCACAAAACTTGCAAACAAGATTGTCAAAAGATTAGTTTCTTCCAAATGGATTTCAGTTAGAGCATAAACTATCTAAGCAGCTGGCCTGGCTCAGGTGCCTAACTAGAGAAAAGGGTTCATGGCTAAGGATCCCACGTGAAGAGAGGCACCTATCGGGCCTGTTAGGAGATTAAGGCCCAGATCAGCGGGAGTTAAATGACTTTGGCGGTCTGGGCCCACACCCTGCTACTTTCCTCTGTATTTTGTTCCTGGCTAGCTTAGGCAGCTCCCTGCTCATCATGCTGGTTTCTGAGGAGTCCCCTCTTTGATTCCTAACTCTCCCCATGTGTTGTACAGGGAGCTGGGGACATAACTCAGGGCTATGAATTCCACTGTGCAGCAGGGCCCCATTGTGTAAGTGGCCTAGGTACTTTTGAAAATTCCACCATATTTAGAAATCCCATATGGTATAACGTATCTTGTTGTGACTACAGTGGGCATTCTAGTTTTTTAAATAAACTTATACAATTATTAATATTTTTGGTTAATTTTTAAAAAAATTATTCTTAGGCCACACAGAATGGTTCACAAAGATATAGAGCTCAATTCGGTAACATTTACTCGTCTGTGCTGCCACTGAAGTCAACGGAACTCCTTCCAAATGTAAGGGGAGAAAAAATGGACCCACATTCTGCAAATGAACTATAAAACATGCAAATTTAGTAAAACGGATATGTCTTTTCTTTGATGTTTATTCATATTTTAGGCTTTATAACTCCTATTCCATTTTAAAAGTTCCTCCTTCCTGTAGCTGCTCTAGCATGGACATAATTGTGGGTCTCCGTAATGCTCCCATGTCTCCTGATGCACCCCATGGCATGATTAGCTTCTTACCCAACCACTAATGAATAAAACAGACCCAGTTACTAGATTTCCTGGGGTAAAAAATGGTGGAGGAAGGGAGGCAAACGGAACTTGACGCAGCACGTTGAAGTTCTAAAGTATTTTTTCCTTCTAATGCAGTCTGGCAGCAACAGTTTTCTTATAGATTCCACAAATGAAACCATTTATTTTTATTGTACATTCTGGCAAAATACATTATAGAACAGATTCACCCCTCATCCCAGAGAACTGTCTGTAGCCTACAGTACTTTGCCTTGATGAAAACGAAAACAAATTCTGATGATGATTGCACCTGACTTGTTGAAATACTTCATCTCCTACGCTGTGCACGACAAAAGCAAGTGGAATGTTTAAATCAGGGTTTTCTGGGGATTCTCATTGCCCATGATGGCCTTATAGCTGATGGGAAAGAATAATATATATAGTTAAAAATACCTAATAAAGAAATAGAATCATAAGTGCAAAATTGCTAAAGATGGCTGCCACGCCGTATTCAGGTGGGGATTTGAGAGCTCACCATTTCAAATGAGAAGTGAATTTTGTGAGCTGACTTGTGAAATTTTGAGGGTGCAAAGAAAATATGCAAAAGAAATGGCTGAAACACTGGGGAGATGGAAATATCAGTAGCCGCCTGCTCCTCAAATGTAACATGGGATCTGAAAGCCAGGCTGTGCTCTCTCTGCTCTTACCTTATCACCAGTCAGAAGGACTCTATAACTGCTTCTTAAGACAAGAAAGTAAGGTTTGCATGGGTCTCAAGGACTGATGGTAGGAGGTAGTTGGGATGCCCAGGGGTGTGGTTCTTGGAGGTTTGAGTTCCCAGAGAATCAACTGGGGTTGGCCCATTGGTTTCACATAAAAATATTTAATGTTTGAGCTGCAGATAAATCCCAGATTTTCCAGCAGAGTAGGTATTGTTATAGAGACAGGTCACCTTGTGAAAAGACTCTCAGTTCTGCACTGAGGTGTTAAGCATTCCTTGCTCTGCTAAAAAACATTTATATTCACTTCGTACATGAACTAGACAAAGGAAAGAGCAGAAAAAGTTGTAAAATATAATCAGAAAAGTTGGTGTACATACCAAGACCCTTAAGGACTTTATGATCAAAGTACAGCAATAGTTGCATATGCATTCCCCTGAGGCCCAATGTCTATCTAATAATCCCTGCCATTTTTATCAGGCAATAACTCATTGTTAACTGAACACTAAATCTTTACTGATAATAGTTTGGTCTAGTTCTAGAATTGGAGTTTAGAGGGTATGAACCAAACTTTCTCTGTACAAACTCTTCCACAACACAGGCAGCATAGCAGGTTTAGCTGCCCTGCAGCCATTGACTTCTAAGTCATGGTTGCATTCTGTCCTGCCTGGGGGTTAGGATTTGATCCCATTCCCACTGATGTCAACTGTGAAACTCCCCTTAATGCTTCTCTGATCAGAATTAACTAATCCTCCTTTTTTTCCACGCACTCTTAAGGCTACTTTGATGGGTGAACATGCTACACAGTGTGGCTATTTCCTGAATCTTTTCCCTTGCTGCTGACCGCTGACGCAGGTCCCACAGACCTGAAGAAGAGCTCTGTGTTAGCTGAAAGTTTCTCTCTCACCAACAGAAATTGACCCAATAAAAGATATTATCTCACACACCTTGTCTCTTAATTTATAGTCTGTCATCTCTAAAAATCTAGAGTAGACCCAGGCAAACAAACAATGTACTCAGTGAATTTAACCCTTTCCTCTGTTTTCAAATTGTGCGTGAAGAGAGTCCCATTTTTACTCATTTGTTTCCTGTTTAAAATTAATTGAATATTTTTGTCTTAATAAATTTCAGCTTATAGATTGCTGATGATCTGTTTGGTGTAAGTAATTCAGTATTTGCAATTCAATATTCCAAGTATGTGACTGCTCATCTAAATCATATAATATTGTTTCTGTTTCTTAAACAAATAACAAAACCTTTACAAAATATTTTCCTTCTTCCCAAAGTGAATTTTGGTATGACATGCAACATATTTTGCTTTGTGTTTGAACAAACAGAAAAGGGTGAGAATAGTTGTAACAAAATTCTATTTCTTTATTTTTCTAGTACTTATTTTAATGTATAGGTACACACAAAAGAGAGAGACACACACACACAAAGAAAGAAAGAAAGAAAGAAAGAAAGAAAGAACACCTATTCTCAATTCTAGGTGCCTTCAAAAATATTTATTCTAGGAGCCTTCAACAATATTTTATAGTGTAATTGTTATAAAATACAACTCCAATCCTAACTGCTCAGATTAAATAAAACAAACATTGACACATACTTGCTCCCCTCACTACCCCATGGAGAACAGATTAGGCTTTGCACTTTTGCAACACACCCTAACATTCAGCAGACCTGGGATATTTGTAACTAAAGAGGGAAAGGGGAAGGAGTGATTTCCAAAGTCAAGGGGCCCTCACTTGTTAGCAGCTCCCTGTCTCATATACTGTGGGAATATAGCTTGAATGTCCCAGCTGATTGCAACTGCCAAGTACTATGGCAGAGGTGAAAGGTGATTTTTCAGGTAAACAGAGGTTGCCAAAATTTTGCAAATAATTTTTCTCGGTATTCACTCAGCTCTAGTTGTCCTATAGGTTCCATGAGTTGGTTGTGTGTCAACACAAAGAATGAGAAATAGGAGCCAGATATCATGTCCTTTGAAGACAATGGCAGATTTCCCTTTATTTCAGGGCGTTTTGGATCAAGCCCTAATGGAGAAATAGTGCAATTTGTCCAAAACAACAAAATTATAAATACTCTTTTCTGCCAAAGAGGGTACAAGGAAAACAAGCTAATAAATTAGCCCTGATCTGGCAAAGCAAAATTATGCGCTAACTATAACCCCCATTTGATCCTACTTGCTACTGACTGTACTAAATACTAATTCTAGGCCCCAATCCTGCAAAGATTCAGAGCTTGTCTGCACTTGAAACACTACAGTGCTACAGCTGTGCTGCTGAAGTGTTTCAGTGTAGACTCCTCTCAGAGGTGTGGATTTTTCACACTCCTGACTGCATAGTTAAACTGACCTCATTTTCTAGTGTACACCAGGCCTTACCCAGGGACTTCTCCCTCAACTGGGATGCTGCATTAAGCATGTGTGTAAGTCTTTACAGGATATGGGACTACACGTAGATTAATCAAAGGCCAAGTTATTATACTTGTAATTGATTTATCGTACAGCCCTTGTTTGAAATTTTAAATAAATTGTGATTTTCTCCATTTGGCTTTATTAATGAGATTTCATTTGAAGGAATATTTTTAAGAATACCTTATTTCTGGCTCATGGCCAGCCCCCAAAGCAGTTGTGGTTCTTTCACAGAAATGCAGATCTTCACAAAAAATAAAACTTTTCAGCTTGTAATTCCCAAGTGACAGCCTCTCTAGCCAAATCACCCTTGGAAATATATTTTAAACCATCTGAGCAGGGGAAAATATTTGAATCTTTGCCTGTTTTGCTAAGGCTCAGCATCAAATTACACACACACACAGAGCTTCTGGTTCTTTTAAAATGTTTTATGTCTATATTATTTTGAAGTACATGGAAAGCGGTATTTTCTTAAATAAAATAAAGCTTACTGGCGCCAGTATTACATCAGTGACTGTAACCATTGTGTATGTTGTATCCCTCTTATGGATTTCTCAGTCTTAATGCAACTGACTCAATACACCAAATTAGATGGACGAGGAGATGGGAATGCAATTGAGTTCTTCTGGAAAACAACAGCACTGTCACTACTTGATTTAATATTTTTGGTGATGTATGCCACATCCTTCATCTTAAAATGGAGACTATGACTAAAAACTGGGATCGAAGCCCAGTTTTATGTTAGAAAGTTTTTTTCATTAGCAAATAAGAGCCAGGAACCTGCTACACTTAATAATGTGAATAATCATGAGTGTAATTTAAAGCTTAGAGGGAGGTGTATAGACAGAGAAGACACAGAGCCAGAACTTTAGCTGGTGTAAAATGCCATTGCTCCATTGACTTCACTCAACTCCAATGGAGTTAAACCAGTTCACATCATCTGAGGTCCTGCCCCAAAGGTGTGTGTTTGTGTGGACCATATATGTAGATATGATGTCCAAGTGATATATTACATTGCAAAGATATGTGATAAATAAATACCTGCGCAATTTATCAAAAACCTATGATTGTATCACCTGCCCATTAATCTGTCTCCCAGGACTCATTATAACATTCCAAACTCCCGAGCTACTTCAGACAGCACCATTTATTTTTTAAATCCACCTGCCAGAGAATATTTCCTCCTTCCCCTGCAAAAAAAAGTGGAATTTCTTGACAATTTAGATCTGCCAGAGGTCCATGACAGACAAGATTCAATCTTTTACCAGTAACAGTTTTTCCAGACATAAAAATATCATATCTTTAAAATCTAATATCTCCTGGTCCTGCAGGTCTTCAAAAAGGAGCATTATCCTATTGGAAGTGGGAGATTCTTAGCAGCTTCCCAATAGTACCCAGCCAGCACTCACTTTTAAGGCGCGAGACTTAAAGGGCCTTAGATTGGACTTTAGAACTGTGACATTCTTTTGTATGGAAAAGCTATTTTAAGGTTATTTTTAGAGGTGTTTTACATTTATTATTTTTAATTTTCCTCTCCCTCATGGTAATTAAAGGACCTGGCTTTACAGGCCAAGAGATACAAAACATAGTCCTTCTAAGATGTTTTTTTAAGAGCTCTAAAACATTCTTAAATGAGTTTGTACGTAATATATGTGGCATATACAACACACATGGTGTACTTTGGCGTAAAAGTTTTAATGACGACACTTGTTTGGGATGACCACATAAACTCTCATGTGGCATAATACAACCACCCCAAACTCATGCTGATAAAACCATTAAGTCATGCCCTGGTCAGTGTTTCATCTATAAACAGCCAAAAAACCCAGCACAACCCTATGTTAAAAGAATGTTAAAGTTGCAAAGTCAAGCACCCAAAAGTTAGGACATGGCAGATTTAAAGGGTCTTGTGAAACCTTAATTTGGCCCCCTTGTGAATATACATTATGATACAGTCCTTAATTACATGATCACACTATTTTTTCCCCCCACAGGACCCCTGCCTCATTCAGTGAGTGGATAGTTATTCAACATTTATTTTTTTTCTTCATACTCAATGTGTGGCCCCAGGCCTATTTAACACACATCATCCAAAACCTGTACTGAGTACACAATTATTAATTTCCTCCTGAGTGTTTTTGTGGTGCTCTCACCACAGTAGCAGTGGGTATGGCTACATTGCAGTTGGGAGCACGCCTTCCAGCCTGGGGAGAGAGACTCCCGCTAGCTCAGCTTGAGCTAGTACCCTAAAAATAGGAGTGTGGAAGTTGTGGCATCAGCAGAGGCGGGGCTATCCAATCCCCTCCCCCCAGATCTCACCACCACACCCTGTGCTCCTCTACAATCTATCACACACAGACCAGCTCTTTCCCTCCTTATCTTCTACTCCTAGCTCAGTACACCTGACATACACCCCAGCTCCTCTCTTCCTCTCCCTTTGTTTCTATCCAACTCAGCATCACCTGGCTCCTGTCCACATATACCCTCCCCCGCTGTGGCTCCCTCTACACCTCCCCACCCTCCGGCTCCTTCAACACTCCCCTCCGCAGCCATTCCTCACTCCTCTGCATTCCTGTGTTGCTTTGCCCTCCCTCGCTTCTGCCTGGGCTCAGCAGAGGAAGCATCAAGAGCACAGGAGAGACAGTCTTCCTCAACTCAGTTCCTGGGCTCAGCCCCATAGAGAGAGACAGCAGACAGGAGGAACCATTGTAGGGAAAATACTGCTCGGCCCTAGCTGCCCTGGGCTGGAGCATGTTCAGTGCAGAGGGTATCTTTGGGAACTTTATCTCCTAAACTCTTAACAAGTCCTTACTAAGAATGTGGGAACTGAGATATTTCGAAGACTTATAACTTGGCCAGATGCGAGTATTCTTTCACATGAACCACAAATGACACGTCACTGACATCAGGGCAAACCCCCTTACAAATGTCAAGTCTCTGCTTCAAAGTCTGAGTGTGCTAGTACTTCTCAATGAAGTGGCAATAAGATGAGTTTTAACATGAGCAAAACAATGTATTTTTCCTTAAAATCATTCTCAGAGGCAGCTGAACCCTTTTAGCTGAAACTTCCCCCCAAAATTCAGCTTTAAGTAGAAACACAGTATAGAAAATTTCAGGCTGAACAGTTAAAATTTGGCAAAATTACAAGCAACTAAAAGCAGGGGCTTTATAGTGGGAACCATACCTGGAGGCATAGCTCTACCTATATTGTATGATGTTGAATGTGAGATGGGTCTAAAATAGAACACCAGATTCAAATGTTAGCTGAAGTGTGATCCTAATCCAGATCTTAAAGAAGAGTTCATTATTTCAGACTATTATTTTTTGTTTATTTATGCAGCATCCAAACCTGCGCTAGACACTTTACTACAAAGCATACCCAAGCAATAAAAATAAAATAAAACGTCCCTGCCCTGACAGTTTATAATCCAAGTTGACATGACAGGAGAACACAAAGACATAGAGGATGGTAGGAAGCAGGGGCCAGGATTACAAATGTAAGATCATGAGTTGGCTTTGGCATATGTCCTGGAGTTTGTTTGTTAATGTATGCATTGTAGTAATTGATTTTTTTGTTTTTGGTGGGAAGGAAAGAGGTTGTGTGGGCTGGATGTGGATGGAAGGGAAATGGTGGGGGCTTGTGGTGATTATAAGGCAAAGAAAAGGAAGGAGGAAGAGAAGACAAGAGACAACGGGCAGGGGAAGTGAGGACTGGCAAACTAGATTATAGCCAAACTGCCACTTTTCCCAACACCTCTCTCTCTCTCATCTCTCTGGCAGAGAATATAAAATTTTATTGCATTCATTAATTTGTTTTCAAGAGTCACAAATTATGCTGTGATTTTATCTGCCAAGTCTGTACAAGCAGTTGGAATGCTACAGCCAAACCCTACTTGATCAGAGTAAAAGCTGGCAGCACCCAAGATTCTTCAGCTAGTAAAAGAACTCATTAGTTCACATTGCCCCTTTGCTTGGGAAGGGGGTTCCATGTTTCTTCACATTTCAGCTTCCTCACTGCCTTGTGAAGGACACCGTGTTGCAGTGATCCTCCCTATTGCCAAGGAATCGTGGGCCTAGCTCCCTCCAGAGTCCAGTTATTTCAGGTGTTGGCCAGAGGGAATTTTCTTCCCCCGGGGCTTAGCAGACGGCATTTATGATGCTCCCATAAATTAAATCCTTCTCTTTTACCATTTTTTTTCCAAACCAACGTCTCAGGAAAATATGACACAGTGGATAAGGGCTTGACTTTTGATTTTTTAAAAACCTCCAAGTTGAGGAACAGTACAGTGGCAAGGAACTCACTCACACTAGCCAATAGAGAAATCTTTATGAAATGCTAAAATAAACAAGTAAATGAGCTCACAATGGCTGCACTGCTCTCTCTCTCTTGCTCCCTACTGCAACAGAACTATCTGACAAGATGACAGAACCATCCCAAGCTTAAATAAATGTGGTCCAGTGGTCACAGCAGACACTGGGAACTGGGATTCATGGGTTATGTTGAGAGTTCTCCTTATAGACTTGCTACGTGACTTCTGGCTCTGTGCCACAGTTTAATCACCTGTAGTATGGTTATAATGATCCTTACCTCTCACAGTGGAGTTCCCTATATATGTGGAAGAAGGAACTAATATTTGCATAAAGGAGTATATGTTGTTTGCCCTTTTAAAGCATGGTGGACCTGTCACTTTAATGTGTGGCGCTCCAGGATGAATTCTGGTTGAGTTTGCCAAAGATTACTTCAAGGATCCCAAAAAAGAGAGCCTCTCCACAGCCCTTCTATTGGCCATGGTTTAAAGCCATAATATGGCCCACAGTAGTTAGAGATGGAAACAGTTTATAAAATCATACAACCCATCTCCTTACAAATCCAGGATTATTTTCTACACTATATTCTCTTGTGTTTTGTCCAGTCTAGTGTTAATAGCTAGAAGTGATGGGGCTTTCACCACTTCCCTTCCACCATCTGATATATCCCAGTCTCAGGAAATTTTCCCTTTCTTAATTTCATCCCACTGCTCCTAATTATACCCCTGTGATTACTAACCTAAACATGTATTCTCCCTTCTTGGTGTTGATAAGTATTGGGCCAGATCCTTAGCTGGTGTTAAACCATTGAAGTAAGTAGTTATACTGATTTATACCAACTGAGAATTAAGTCAATGGAGCTACACTGATTTGCACCACCTCAGGATCCAACCTTTCCAATATTTGCAGACAGTTATTATGTCCCCTCTCTCCACCTCCACTTAGTCATCACTATACCAAGCTAAACATCCTTAGCTCTCCTAGGGTTGCACATGATATACCAATGGTAAACTTAGTGTATATGAGCTTCTGACAAACAGATCTTGGCAGTTCTACCTCCCAAATCCTAGTTTTGCTTTTACAATGGACAGAAAACACAAAGGACAAAATGTCCTTCTGGAAAAGGACCAAACATTAACTGTTAAAATTCAAACAAGGGAATACGAGTCAGGCAATGAAGACTGCAGATTGTGATTTTTTCCCCATCAGAAATGAGAAATGAAACCCAGTTCAGATTTTTATTAAAAGCTGTAGCTGTCTGTGCTCTGAAACACCCTGGAGGTCTATAGATGATATCAGTATATAAATATTCAGGGCTTCCTGAGTATTTTTTTCAAAACAGACTCTATCCCCTCCCCTTCAATTTCTTTGACCTTTAGAAAACAGTCATTATTTGTAGCTTGATTTTTTCAAGATGTTCTTCAGTACATAAAGATGGCAGTGAATTCAATTTATAAGTCAACTCGAGAAATGCAGTATAATCGTCAGAAGATAGCATTGCTTTAGGCATGATTTTATTAAGTGAACAGCCGTTCAAACTATTTTACCTTGGAGCATATTATATCCATTCAAAGGAGGTGACTTCCTTCAACACTGCAGCCAAAATATTTTACAAGCGATATGATATTTGAATTATCCACAGGCATATGTACAGATACAGTATACAGCTGTATCTGAGATGATTCTTCTTCACTGCTGCTATAAAATACTGTAGAAAGGACTGATATATCCAAAGATCTTTTTTCCTCCTTCCCTTGAAGGGAGTAATGCTTTCATGATTTCCCACAGAACAGCTGCAAAAATACCCTCAATATGGCATCTGGAATTCTTGAAAGTGACTTGTGGATTTGTGGCTAATGAAACATTGCAAAATAACACTCACCATGTTGTAAAAAAATACCTGTAATGGTTTATTAGCCTCTTGTATGACAAAATGAAAGGTGCCCCAAGCATGTTATTCTGTTATAATTATAAAAAGCATAAAATGAGAAAGAAACGGTGTGACTGCCTGAATGTTCTGAAGTAGAACCTGATATGGAGACATGTCTTTATAACCTCAAAAAAGGATTAAAGACTATGTGGTATTAAAAATCATAATAGGATGACTGGAGAATCTCAGTGAAAATCAGTGAAGTTATGCCTGATTTGCATCAGAATGAGATCAAAATCTGGCCCCAAATATTTGCACTAATTCTACATTATCCAAGACAAGAATTTGTTTTTAAGATATGACCAGATTATGGTGGACATAGTAATCCATTATTAGTCAGGGCCAGTAATAGATGACTATGCCTGGCAGCAAGGAGGGGAGAGGGAAAGAACTGTTTCTTCCAAGGTCTCCTCAGCTCATTAGACATAACACACACCTATTATGTACCTTAATATTCTTTTCAGAGATTTCAATTTTTTATCATTACAAAACAAGACATAACAAGATACCGTACATGATCCTATTTCCAATTATATAATTATCTTGTGCACTAAAATGTTTATTACATAAACTAGCTTTTGCATCATAAACAATTAAATGTTCTGATCAGTTTGCCTGGAGAAAAACAGTCTTATTGATTTGTGCTTTATGCAAAATAAAGATCAGCTTCAGTAATCAATACTTCCTTAACTCAACCACTTACTAGGAGTTCTGGGGGAAATTGATATGGAGTTTGGCACAGATTGGCACACTCTATAGCAGAACAAGAGGGTATTGGGTAGAGCAGCCCAAGGAAGTTGCCGGGGCATGAGCAATAGCTCTATAACTATGGGGATCCACTGGCCATAACTCACACAACACATAGGTGCAGGTGTTCCTGCAGCCTGCTTTTTCAGCAGCCACAGAACAGCTGTACTGCGGCTCTCACTCTGCTGCCCCAAGTTGGGGAGGAAGAATCTGCTTTCTCATTGTCCCTCTGTAGGTTCCATGCACAAAGCTTTGCTCAGGGACCAAGATCTGCCCCTTGAGTGACAATTCACCCCAGTGCAGAGGACCATCACAAAGGCCATGAATCATGTCAGGTTCACTGAAGCCCAGTTTGGGGTGATTAAATTGGACTTCAGTAGTGCATAGGCCTTGTGGCACTGCAGCTGGGATGTTTGATTCCCAGTGTGGGTAGATAGACTTGTGCTAGCTCTGCTCCAGCTAGTACTCTTAAAGTATCAGTGTGGACATTGCAACACGGGCAAAGGCTCAGGCTAGCCCCCCAAGTTCACACCTAGGGGAGGGGCGAGCTCAGACTTGGGTGGCTACCCTGAGCCACCACCAATGCTGCAACATCCATACTGCTATTTTTAGCGCACTGGCCTGAGTAGAGCTAGCACAAGTCTTTCTACCCAGGCTGGGAATCAAACCTCCCAGCTGTAATGCACACCTGTTCCACAAGGCTTATGCACTCCTAAAGTCCAATTTAAACACCCCCAGGCTGGCTCTCTGCACAGGATTGAATTGCACTCTTGGTGACCATAAATAACTATTGGCTTCAGAAGGAATAATTTGTGCTCTTCTTGAGCCCAGTCAGATGTGTAGCAAGCAAGGAGTTGCCTGAATATATGAATATTTTAGAGTTAATGCAGAGCTCCAAATGCATACTCTCACTCTCACAAATATCCTGTGGATTTGAACACTCCTTGGACAATGCTGGATCCAAAACTTATGAACGTATCAAAAGAATAAGAGTTTTCAGCATTTAACATAAATATTAAAATAAAATTATTTTGATATCTGCAAGACACATCTTCTTCTTTTGCTTATCTCCATAATTAGAACATTCAAAAGACAGAAGGTTTTTTTAACCCTAGATAAACTATGAAATCGTTAAAATTATCTTTTACTACACCTTAAAAAACAAGGAGACAAGATAGAAGAGCAATTACTCCACCCGGCATCCTCAACATTCTTCCTCTATTTCTTTGCTTTCCCAGCTTCCTCCTGACTTCTTTTACTGACCAATATCTTGCCATCTGTTCCCTACATCAGGGTTTCTCAACTTGAGGGTCATGACCCAAAATTGTATCAAAGAGTCACAAGTCTAGCTGGGTTCAACTCACCACCTCTGG
Organism: Chelonia mydas; assembly: GCF_015237465.2. NCBI lineage: Eukaryota > Metazoa > Chordata > Testudines > Cheloniidae > Chelonia > Chelonia mydas. The sequence goes on from NC_051245.2 coordinate 87,989,640, forward strand.
GTGTTGCGCTGCTCTGGTTAGGACCAGCCTCCCATCTACCATGACGACAGCGGGCTGGCCAGACCAAATTTGAACAAGTGCTGCTGCAACATGTGCCTGGTTGCAGTGCCACTAACAAATTTTGTCTCAGGCAGCTCCCCCGCCCCATCTAGCGTTCATATTTTCAATGATGTCCCAAAAGTGGATGTGATTTGAGCCCAAAGTGAGAGTTTTCAATCTTGTGCATCAATTGTTTATATACTACCATCTTGGGCTGGGTTCGGCCTAATTTTGAACTCCTTGAACTTCATGGGTTCAAAAGTCCAACTCAGACACTAATATTATTAGGTTCACATTCTACTTAGGAGGCACTAGAGCTGCCTGAACTATTCATACCAAGCTATTTATTTGACAATTTAGTCCCGTTTTCTGTTAACAAATTATCCGCAAACAGACATAGATTTTGACACATTTGTTTATTATTCAATGAATGGTTTATGAGAATGTATTTCAGTCTATGGGATGCTTACAACTATTTGCCATGATTTCAGTTTCAAGCATTTACTAATTGTAATTTGCTATTCATGCCACAATTGTTCACAGGGTACTGTTTCTGCTCGCTGTTTGGATGACTCCCAAATTCGCAAAGAACTTTCAAGATGGCTGCCTGAACAGTCCTGGTACAAAAACTCGTGCAAATATTCAGATACTGGTGGGGATTGTGACATGTCATTCCTTCTTCTTTATGAAAATATGCTTATGATATGAATATGACATAACTGAGATATACTTTAGGCAAGATGGCTTATGTGAGATATCATTGGAAAAGTTATGATTTACTGAATGTGATTATCCAATTTGTATGCCTGTACCATTTCTGTATCTGAAGTTAGGAATATTGACTGTGTATCTGTATTTCAACTCTGCTACTTTGGGTGATGCCCACTGCTAACACTTCAGGTACAACAATTGAAAAGCCAGACAGGGCAGATGGTCCATCAGCGAGGACAACAGACTGTGAAAAGCTTGGCCTTCCTGTGGATGCTCCATACTGGCACTGACTCATGGACGCTGTGATCCTAGAGTCAGGTGGTCTTGTCACCTGATACTAAACATTACCTGGGACTTCTTGTAACTTTCCAGTGTAAGGGAAGGGGGGGGAACAAAGGATTCCCGCCTTATGTAAATCCTACTTAAGGGTGGAGAGGAAGGCAAACAGGACTCCTCCTCTCCATGGCCTGTCTGCCCAAGAAGAAAGACTTCAAAAGGAAAAGCAAGGGGGGAGTCCAGACTAAGACAGGGCCTAGTCTGAAAAGGAATATAACTGGAACTCTGAACCACAGAAGCTTTGCAAACTGCCTGCAACAATATCTAGGGTGAGAAATACTATTTGTAACCAATTTCTTTAGTGAAGCTAGCTTAGTAATCTGCTTTGTTCTGTTTGTTACCCCTTTTACCACTTAAAATCTGTCTTTTATAGTTAATAAAATTTGTTTTGTTTATTATTAAAGCCAGTTTCTGTAATTTCGAACTGTTGGTGTGTGGGTAAGAAGTATGCACACCTCTCTCCACGTTGAGGGAGGGGGCAAATTTCATAATATATCTTTGGGTCTGCACTCCAAGGGAAGTGGACATCTGAGTGCTGGAGCGAGTCCCTTAAGATGAGACTTCCCAGAGAGGATCTGTGTCTCTCTGTGCAGCTGGGTGTAGCCCTGCCTGTGTGCTTGGCTGGAAAAGGCTGGGGAGCCTAGCCCAGCAAGACCAGTTAAAAGGGGGCAGAATAGAATGACTCAGCAGCCTCCCAGCACACCAGGTGACATCCCAGAGGGTCTAACCCATCACAGGGGATTTGCAGTACTTTTGTTTCTGCAAACATCTCTGTGAACAAAATTTCTATCCAATGAACATCCTTGAAAAGCAAATAAAAGGGGTCACAACAGAATCAAAGCTAATTTATGACTTATGGAAACAAATACTGCAAAAAAACAGTCTCTCTCAAGTTTTGGAAGGAACTACCCACCCCACCCCCCCAAAAAAAGAGAGAGCGAGCGAGCGAGCAAGTAGGTGGCAGAGAGCAAAAATGGGGTGGGGAGTGGAATAGAGAGTAGACAGAGCGATACGTATCTGGGATAAAGGGAAGAGAGATAGAATAAAGAAGAAATGTTAATGAAAAATGACTACAGCAAGTGTGTATGCACACAGCCTGTTTCCAGGCCACTCATTTGTGCTAGTTTAACTTTTTGAGCCTCTGTCTCTTTATATAGAAAAAAAAATGCTCCCAAAATACAAGAAATGCTACTGCAAAAAAGTTTAAGTCTGTAGGGGGAAAAAGAGTTCTCAAAATGAACTAGTTTGCAACCCCAAAAAGAAACAGCTTGAGAGTGTTGCAAAATCTCACATTCCATAAAGTTTTCCTCTCCATATGAAAAAATTTCTTGAGCATAGCTTACAGTAGACCTTTGCTCTAACAAGCAAAGCAGACTTGAGCCTCCTTAGATGTGTAGCCACTAAGGAGTTGTCTACCTTTTCTAACTAAATCAAGGATTCTTGTGCAAAGGGACATCATATAACTCAGAAATTTTATTTTCTCATATAATATTAAGTTCTGCTGTATTTCTTGTCTATGTTGTGCCTTGTAGAGAAGTGGCTGGGAAACTTGTCTTAGACTGAACACCAGCGTGCAGTACATGATGGTAGCCAAAAAAATGCATAAGGAGCCCCATACATAGGTCTAGAAATATAGGTGGAACATTGATCATATTTGCCAGAACAGTGGCTAAGGAAACCCTGCCCAGTCACATCTGCACTGGCAGAACTACCAAGAGGGAGCCATATTATAGAGTTGTGGTATTGGTAGGGACACTATAAAACAGAGGTGGTAAAAATTTTGCTGCTTTTATAGTGTGTGAAGGCAATACTACTCGGTCCCAACTCGTCCATCAGATGTGCACACACAACCCTCATGGACTTCAAAGGGAGTTGTACACACACATTTCAAGGGACTATGAGGGCACTTATTCAAACAGAACTGAACACCCTTTTTTCCATTCTGTCTTAGGGCAGGTCCACCCCGTCCAGGTTGTGGGGGAATTGAAGTAGAACTGGGGTGGCCCAAGTGGCCTGGTCTCTCCAGCCACCATAGCAGCTCTGGCTCCTAAGGCAGTGTGGCCTAAAAGTTGGGCTCATTGCAGCAGTCCTTTGATGAGAGTCCGCAGTCCAAGTCACTCGGGCTACCCTTCCAGGAAGGGTCATGCAGCCTAACAGCTGGAGCCAATAGGACCACCCTTTGCAGCAGGGCAGCATGGCCTAACGGATGGAGCCAATAGGACTAACCTCTGTGGCAGGGCACAGTGGTTTCACAGTTCCAGGTTGTACCCCGGGGACTCCATCACAATCTGCTCGGTCTTGAACACTGTCATATGATCTAACACTGACTGGCGGACACTACACAAGGGGCAGAAAGCCAGCAATGTATAGAATTGGAGAGGATATGTGTGTGTCTAGTAGAATACCACAGGCATTGGCATTGCTAAGGAATTATTTAAGGTGAAACAATGAAATGTATCTGGGGATAATGAGGCAAAATTAATATAGGTAAAAATTGGACTCACTATCAGTAATGCTTCCTAACAGTGAGATCCACTGGACCATAGAATGGTCTCCCTAGGAAAGTGGTGGAGGAAATTCCATCTCTTTTCATTTAGGACATTAAAAATAAGCTGGACAAAGCACCAGAAAACATATTGCAAGGAATAATCCTGCACTGACTACATAATCCTGGGGATGGAGGAGGTGACCTAATAGGTCTTCTCCATCTCTGATTTCTTGGTAATGCCATTAAAGCACAGCCCTGGATGGGGCTACACCACCCCAATGGCATTGTGTCTGCAGCAAGCACCTATCTTTTGGAGTTCTGGAAAATGCAGAAATGCAGCTGCTACTAATCACCTTGTTACAGCATGTAGTGTAGCATCCGTTCTCCCTTGCATCCAGCTAGCTTAGTTTTGCATATCCTGACACACTCTCTGCCCCTTTGGGAAAGACGGAAAGGAGTGCGTGCCTCAGGAGAACACAAGGACTGTGATTGGCTTTACATTAGTTTAAAAGCCAATTTGAGTTAAACTAGTACAACTTTTGTGTGTTTACTGTTATGTGATGAAGCAAGGATACCAAGCTCAACAGACTTTGGATATGCCCCTGGGTGGTACCTTTCATTATAGCTATCTTAAATTACTATTCTAAAAGTTGATTTTCCAGGAACAGAGAAATGGGAGACCACATTAGTTAAGAACCCTACTCAGAACATAGTTGAGGCCATAAATACGTTGAAGCAATTATTGTGGTAGACTTAGTGTTGGCTGAAGCCATAGAAATGAAACCGCTACTCTTATTTTTGTCCTGGAGACAGTGGTTCTACAGAAGGAAATTCTTTGCTTTATCTACAAAGATGCTTGCTTCCCAGGACTCATCAGGCTGAGAAACTCAAGACTTGCCCATTTCTTCCTACTTCTGTTATACTGGCTTTAAAGAAGCACATCCAGAAAATGAAACATAACATTTAGTAGCCATTTTAGGGAGTTTGCTCCTGTCAATTTTTGGAAAATCTGCTAATCAGAACAGCCTAAAAACCAGCCAGCTGTTTTTGTGTGTGTTTATATTGACATGTCCAACAAATAACTCCCCTAATACTGTGATGTTTGAAATTGTTTTTACATATAGGCAATGTGTGGGGCTTAAATTCATCTTTTGTAAAATCTTTTTTCTAAGTGGCTTAACAGGTAACCAGAAATGACTTCTTTAACAGTTATTTTCACTGTTGTCACAATCAAAAAAGGGCTTTAATTCCTACTCTCTTTTTAAACTTGTTTTAACAACATGTGTGGTCTAGTTTGTAGTTTAGGTTGGAAGAGAGTTCAATAAAGCAGAGGTCCAAGTAGCATTGTGCAATATTTCCATGTTGACAGTACTGGATGCATTGGGCAAATACCCTCAGAAATACTTACTATTTCATATATAAATAACAATCTCCAATTTTATGAGGATGCCAATCAATTTCTAAGTAAATATTGTAAATTAAGAAGGAAAATCTAAAAGAGAGCCTTAAAATGAAACAGTTTTTAAGATAGTTTTTGTACACCGTTAACCCTTACAGCACTGCATTTTCAGGAATCTTATCCTTAATGTTCTGCAGTGAGAAACTTAGTAACAATCACTTCCCCCTTCCAACTCCTCCAAACCAAACAGTACTACTCCCCACTCTCCTGATCCTTTCTTCTCCCTCTCAAGATAAGATCTGCTCGATTTCTCTTCTTGACCACCCCAATACTTCAAGCAACAGAATGTGATCACCTCCTAACGGCTGATTCACTAGTTTCCCCTATTTTTGCATTATACTAGTCCACCTACTTCCCCAACTGCTGAATGGTGTCCTGCCAGCCCTTTGAGACGCTGATGCAATTGGCCTCACTCCTGATTCCCAGGGGAGTTGGAAATTGATAGCAGCGGATTTGGGGTGCATTGGGAACACCACTTGGAGGATGGGGAGGGCAACTTTCTGTGAGATGGGAAAGGCACGGTAAAGTCAAAAGTCCCAACCCTTAAATCCTTTAGAAACAGACAGTTCGCAGAAATCATATCACTGGGAATCAGCCAGTTTCCTAAGGGTTAACGCATTCCAGTTTGTACGTTTGTTACTGATTATATACACCCCTTAGCTGTCCCTTAGTATACCCGTTTGATATATACTGACTGATGAATGCATATACTGGAACATTATTTAGCTTTGAAATTGTTAAACAATTTTAAAAATTGACGGATCCACTCATAGGAGAAAAAAATCCTTATTTAAGATTTGTGTGTAATATATTTTAAACTTTCTTTGAAAAGCCTTGCAAAAATGTCATAAAAATGAACCAATCTGTGCACACAAAAAATCTATCTGCTCACCCTTTGTCATGATGACAGTGATGAAAAAAAATGAATGGTCCCAACTCCTCAAGTACTGCCAAGGAAAACACCTCAGGAGGAAAGATGGCCTTTTGCTGCCATGATTCTGAGACAGCTGTGTACCATGCCAGTACTCCAGCATAACTCAAGTCTTAAAGCATCCGGAAGAAGCCCTCTACCTTGTATAGGATTCCCCTTGGAGCAACTGGGGAACCCTGGTAGTGCTGCTGAGGAGTAATAGGGGATGGGTGCTGGGGCTCCAGAGCGCCATCCTTCCCCAACCCCCTCCACAACCTCTAAAAAAATGATTGTGGCCTCCCACAAATCTAATCCTCTGTTTGCAAGGATACTTTTAAAAATGTGAAGCAAGTGTAACTGATACAGTGATGTCTGGCTGAATCTGCAGAGCCTAAAACAATAGCTCTAAGAGGCATGAGCTTTCACTCAGTGGGATGTTAATTCACAAATATGATCATTTAAATGTCAGCATTTTTAACTATTTCTCTGCTGATCAAAGGGAAGAAGAGACAGGATTATAGTATGAGGATGTGCACATTCTACTGAGAGTAACAGATCATTTTGTTGCCATGAATAGGTGGCACTTGGGAGAATTTCAATTCCCCCACCCCTCCATCCCCCAATCTAACTTGGGAAGCCAACAAGCCAAAGGCGAGAAGCAGAATTTGCACAGGTATCTGAGCCCCACTGAAGAGAAGCAAAACCCCAGGAGCCTAGCAGAGCACCTGAGACCCACTAAGGGAGAGCCAAGACTGAGAAGTCCAGAGAATCTGATCCTCAGTGACTGGAGGCCCAGCGGGGTCAAACTAGGCATCAGAGTCTCATTGAGCTAAGTCTGTGGCGCTCAATAGTACCCAGGCTGTATCTGAATACCACTCAGATGAAGAACCCAGAGATTATCCATGCCACACTGAGGGGCAGCCAAATCCAATGAGGCTAGCTGAGTATGCATTGCCATATTTATGAACATCTGCCCAAGCTACCGTGAGTGGCATCTGATTTAGGCATCTCAAGTGGGTGGTCCTCAGTCTCTGGCTGGAGTGTTGAAAACTACCACTAAATTCTCCCTGCCCAATTCAACCCCTGCCATCACAGCAGCAACATCCATAGAGAGCTTTTTATTGGGTGTTGGGGAAGGTGGAATTCACTGCCACAAGATGTTTGAGCCACCTTTCAGCACAGGATGGAGAGAGAGTTAAGCACTGGAATAAGTTACCTCGGGGGGTTGTAGAATCCCTATCACTGGAGGTTTTTAAGAGGTTAGACAAACATGTCAGGGATGATCGGGAAGGAGAAAAGGACTAGATCAGTGTTTCTCAACCTTTTTGATACCAGGGACCAGCTTGCTGCCTTCCTAAACTGTGTCCGGGTCTCAGCGACGGCGCCAGTCCACGGATTGGTTGTTGAGAAACACTGGACTAGATGACCTCTTGAGGTCCCATCCAGGCATACATTTCTGTGAATCTATGATCATCTGCAGCCAAACACAGATTTCATTAACATTATTGGGCTCCAGAACAGTAAACTTAGTCAGCTAATTTATTCACAGTGTTCATCCCAGCTATTTTACAATGGCAGTTTTAAATCCGCTGAAATGCAGAAAAGGCAAAATAATCCACTAATATAATCCAAATTTGCCTAGGAATTACCTGAGACGCATTAACCAGATATACATGTATTTTTCGATTACATGTGAATGTGAACAGCTGAATTGTAATGTTGTCTCCTTTGTGTGTGTGTTTTTTTTGTTTATTGTCTGAACACACCCAAAATGTAAAATAGCTCTATGGGAAAAAGTGACAAAAATTTAAGGATGAGAAAAGAGTTGGAAAAAGAGATGCCCTAGGAAAGACAGTAAAAGACAGCAAGACTAAAGAAAATAAAAATGTGCGCATGAATGTTTGTCAATACATAGCTATGATACACTGGCCTTCCTCACAGCCAAGATGATCTTCCAGTGATGCCCATATAGACAACTAGTGTAAAGAACTGCATAAACTGCCAGTCCAGGAAAGGGCAATACACAGAAAACATAGCAGACTTCCAAATTTTTAAAACCATTTGGCCTTTATTTTTCAACTTATACAGCCAGCAAAGGTAATTAAAAGTCTATATAGGGTGCTTTGAAAATGGGAATGCAGAATAAGAGTTGCATTCTTGTTTATTTCTAGAGCTATTCGATTTCAGAAACCTAAAATTGGACATGACAAAAACAGGTCAGCTGCCGGAAAACTTGAACTCATAAGCGGGATTCCAAAGAGTGGTCTCCCTAGACCCTGTACCGCATGAAGAAGATTTCCTTCCTCCAAGAGAGAAAAATGTGTTCCCATTCCTGACCACTCTGGCAGCTGTTATACTTGGGGAGTGGTTATACTTGGGAACAGAATTTGGCCCTAAAAAAAAAAAAAAAGTCTGCTTCTCAAACATTTTTTTAGACCCTTGTTTTTGTTAATTTCTTTACTAAAACTGAGGGCATAAAAACCTGAGCAAATGCTACTTTGTGTGCACAAACAGATAGCACATTCAGTTACCTATTTTGAATGCTCAAATGCTATTTTTGCATGTATAAATGGATATGGCCACATATTTTGTGGACCTATTTTTGTACGCTCTTACGGTATGAAATTATTGTTAATAAACTTTGATAAAAGTCCACATTTACTATAGTTATTATTATGGGACTTGCATTCCTAGGTCAGTTAGGTGCTTTTGCAAATCCTATCCTACATTAAAAACCTAATGCTTCATGCCCTGCAAGAACGTTTTACCTAACACCTAAAATGAAAATGATTGCCAACATAATGGACTCTGGCCCATCCTCTGCCCCTAATCTGGCTTCAGGAAGAATCAGAATGTTCAGCTCCCAGTCAAGAGAGAGTCTGGGGATTGTGGTGAAAGCTCCTTTATTCCCCCTACTAACAGGTCCTAGAGACAATTTCTTTCATTCTTTGCAAGACACATTTATTTAGCAATTAAGTAAATTGCTAAATTAAATTAAATTAAATAAATTGCTTTTTCTGCTTCCTACTCAGAGAGTGAAACAGTTGGAGCAAATGAGTTTTGGAGATCAAAACATGGGTTGTGAGGAAGACACAGTTCAGCCCGCAAACCCAAGGCCTGGAGCCAGGAAGATCAAAAGTAACATCTATTATTTCAGTCCTTGGGCTAGAATAGGATTTTCTGTATCCCCTGCGTGAAACTTTGCAAATCTGTGTAATTGTGGATTCAGTGGCCCCTCTCTCGGGCCTGTCTACACTTACAGCGCTGCAGCTGCACCACTGTAGAACTTAGTGAAGATGCTACCTACGCTGACAGGACAGCTTCTCCCTTTGGTAGCTCCCGAGAGGTGGTAGCTATGTCAATGAGAGAAGGCCTCCTATTGACATAGTGCTGTCTACACTAGGAGTTTGGCTGGTATAACTATGTCGCAAAGGGGGGTGGAAAATCCACACCCCTAAGAGACGCAGTTATACCAACAAAAGTCTGTAGTGTAGTCCAGGGTTCATTCAGCTCATGGCTGTGGGCCTGAAACTCTCACACTCCTATAACTCCCTCTGCAACTGTATGTTTGGGGCAGACATGAATGTACCTCCTTGGCAGACAAGTGGTAAAGAACCCCCTGGCTCGGTAGCTCAATTTGCGATCTGCCCCACTCACCTTTATGCAGGAATACCACTAGGTTTTTGGCTTAACGGGCCTTGCAGAGGCTCTCTATGAGTGGCTGAAGTTCAATAGTGAACACACTGTTGAAGAAATGCATAAACTAGACCTGCCCAGTGTGTGGTATGTTCACTACTGTGGAAGGGCAAACACTAGAGGGAATTAACCACAATACCACCACCATTAAAGGGATGTTTAAAACAAATACATAGAACAGCGATTACATTTGATACCTCAGTTTGGTTGACAGCAAATTTTAGCTTTATTTTCTCATTGCTTTAAAAAGCAAGCAAGCAAGCATAAGTTCTGCGTGTATAGCAGCAGTAGAACGAGCACTGGTGCACTGGAGAAACAAACCAAGCGTAAAACTGATCACAATGGAGCAAATGTTGAGGAATGTTTTGCAACACAATCAATCATATTGATTTCTAATTGTATGGCATTTCTATTACACCTTGCATACAATTGCAGAAAGACAGCAATCCACGTAGGATAGAAACCCAAGCTCCCTTTGCTTCTGGAAAGTAGATTTAGTCCTAATTTTTGTGACAGATGGAGTTGATAGTTTCACGATGAAAAAAGCGCCAGTTTTTGACAGGCAGCAGACACTGATGCCTCTTGTGGTCAAAGCCCATGTTGCTCTGGAATTAAGGTAGCACCAAAATTAAAAGAAACATCTACAAATGCACTATCACCAACTCTGCAATGTACAGCTTATGCTGTTCTGAACATTTTATATTATATTTGTTATTTTAATCTTATATTTTCTTTTAAACAAAGGAAGAAGAATTAAGAATATAATCAGAATTGTAATGCATCCACGACGAGTCTTTTTCTTTCAATCAAAACTGATTTTTTTTAATCGCAGTTAATAAATTTCAGGCAACTTTTAAGAGCTCGTAGATCCCAATAAAGAATTCAAATAATCATTTCACACATTGGGAATCATATTTCAGTGTTCTATTTGCAAAATCTATTATAAATAATGTATATTAGAGAATAGGGGTTTTTTTTCTAAATCCTAGTAGTTCCGAGCATTGACTCCCTAGAGAAAATCTTCATGCAAATATATAATTTGAATTTGTTTAAAGGCAAAAGAAGTGAAAAACGGTGAAATGACAAGTGGTCATGCTTAAGTACTGCAGTCTTGATGTTCAGAGAAGTAGCGTTAATGGACCAAATTCTGTTCTCAATATATCGATACACTCCCATTGAAAAAAGAAAAGGAGTACTTGTGGCACCTTAGAGACTAACAAATTTATTTGAGCATCCCATGAAGTGAGCTGTAGAAAGTCTCTAAGGTGCCACAAGTCCCTCTTTTCTTTTTGAGAATACAAACTAACACGGCTGCTACTCTGAAACTCCCATTGAAGTCAGTAGCATTGCACAGATCTTAAAAGAACAGTTTGGTTCAGTATGAGACCGAGCCTACATTCCTCGCAGGAAGAATTCTTACTCCCATTGCGAGGGGCAGAACAGGATCAGCAAATGATGCAAAAGCCCTTTCTGTTTGCATATTGGTATATAATGGCATATTTGATATATAATAAATCTATAATTGTTTGGACTTCTATCAGTAAAATTTATAATGAAATTTATTTTACAGCATCTTTTAATAAGGTATGCCATGATGTTACATCTCAGGTAACTTCTGTAAACCAAACGCTGCTTTGTGATCGCTGGAAAACAGAGATGGGTGCAAAGCTTTGCTTGATCCAAACAGCTGCAAAGTTTCTCCTTGAAAAGCTGTGTTGTTGTGTAGCAGTAACTGTGGGCGCCTCCTTAACAGTAGGAGGGGCTCCTCGGGGGCTGCTGTCAATCTCGTTAAGCCTTTCCTTTCAAGCTTTGAATGTGAGCTGCCCGCCAGCCCCCCTTTCTCCCGTAGATCGTAAAGAAAAAAAAAGTTTCAACAACAGGCTGGACCAATAGTAAGTCGAAAAGCAGGGAAAGGGGGCCGAGCAAAGGGAGAAAAGTGGAGAAAAAGAGAAAGAGCGACTAGCGCGAGAGAGCGCAGGCTGGGGGCATGTGTAAAAGGAGAAGAAGCGTTGCTAATTGTTTTGTTTGTTTGCTTTTCCATGCATGCATAATGAGGCTTCATCAGAGCACGTTGCTGCTGCTCGGAGGCCACTTTTGTATTTAAAGCCTTGCAAGGAAAAAAAGCTCCACAGAGCAGAGCAGCTTGCGAGCTTGTTGACAACAGAAGCAGCATCAACCGCAGAGACAGAAAGAAAAGGGAGACCCTGAGCCAGCTATTTTTTCCCGTTGTCAATTTTCTTGCCAAAAAGGGGATTTCTTTCCCCGGCTTCCCGAAAGTGCAACAGTGTAAGCCAGCGAGCGGAGCCGGGACCGTGAATGGGATCGGAGCGGTGTGTGCGGCTGGCATGTGCGGCGATGCTGAGAGCGCAGAGTTGAAAGCTCCCGAAGCAGCAGCAGCTGGGCATTTATTTTGTGCAAAAAGAGGAAAGAAAGGGATCTGCATGAGAAGCAGGGCAGCACCATGAGCTCCCCCGGCGCAGCCTGCAAGCCCCCGAGTGCACTCAGGAGCCGCTCTCCTCCCAGCCCCCAGTTGCACTGATTAACTAAGGGAACTCTTGCGGCCACAGCAGCCCGGGACCGGGGGGTGGGGGTTGTACTGCAGCCCGCTGTTCCAGCCGCGGAGGAGCCGCGTGGATGGATTGATGAAGGGAAGCCTCATGCACACAGCTGGCAGGAGTTTTGCAAACTTTTCCACGGGCAGCTGCTCCTCCTCCTCCTCCCCCCATCGACCCTCTCGCAGCCGCCGCCGCCCGCAATGGTGGTAGGTTCGCCCGCTCTGCATGGAGGAGGCGGCGGCGGCGGCCGCCGGTGGCTGTTGCCGGGCGCCTGGCTGTGGCTGACGGTGGTGCTGGGCGCGGTGTCCCCCCCGCGGGTGCACGGCCGGAGGCTGATCTGCTGGCAGGCGGTGCTGCAGTGTCAGGGGGAGCCCGAGTGCAGCTACGCGTACAGCCAGTACGCCGAGGCGTGCGCCCCGGTGCTCCTGCAGCAGCACCCGGCCGGCAGCGCGGGGGCCGCCGCCGCCTCCTCCCGCCGGCGGTGCCCGAGCCACTGCATCGCGGCCCTGATCCAGCTCAACCACACGCGGCGGGGCCCGGCGCTGGAGGACTGCGACTGCGCGCAGGATGAGACCTGCTGGGCCACCAAGCGCGCCATCGAGCCCTGCCTGCCCCGCACCAGCGGCGGGGGCGGCGGGGCCGGGGCCGCGGCGGGCGGCGGCGGGGTGATGGGCTGCACCGAGGCCCGGCGGCGCTGCGACTGGGACAGCCGCTGCAGCGCGGCGCTGGGCCGCTACATGGTGTCCTGCGGCAAGCTCTTCAACGGGCTGCGCTGCACCGAGGAGTGCCGGGCCGTGATCGAGGACATGCTGGCCGTGCCCAAGGCCGTGCCGCTCAACGACTGCGTCTGCGACGGGCTGGAGCGGCCCATCTGCGAGACAATGAAGGAGAACATGGCCCGCCTCTGCTTCGGCGCCGAGGCGGGCGGCAACGGCGCCGGCAGCAGCGGCGGCTCGGACGGGGGCCCGGAGGATTACTACGAGGACGAGTACGAGGACGAGCCCAGCCCGCGGGGGCGGGACGAGCCGGACGAGCCCGGCCCCCAGCCCGGCTTCTCCGCGCCGGCCGCCGGCGCCGGCCGCGCGCCCGCCCCAGCGGCCTGGACCGCGCTGGCCTCCATTTTGCTGCTGCTGCTGCTGTAGCCGCCGAGTCCCCATTTGCTTCAGGGCTGGCGCGCGGCGCTTGGGACACGTGGGGGGATCCCCGGTCCCAGACGTGCCCCCTGGGATTATTTAGGGGGACACTCCCCTCCCCCATCTCCGTGGCCGTTTATCCAGACACGGCCTCTCCCTCCCCACCTCCCGCAATACTTCTCTGCACACCCTCTCGCCAGCACCTGCCTGGACATTTATCTTAGGCACTGTCCTGCCCTCCCCCACCCCGCAAACACCCCCCCTCCCCCGCCCCCAGTTAAAATCATTGTGATGGCGACGATAGCAGTTTATTGGCCTTGTAAACCGGCCCCTGTGTTCTGCCCGGGTGCTAAGGAGATGGAGAGAGATGGACGGAGGGAGGCGTCCAGGGCCGTGGTGTGGTTTGGCTTGCTTTTAGCGTGCACTATGCAATTTGTTCCACACCCCGGCTTGTTGTTAGCAGCAAGCCAATGAGTTAAGAAGAGGAACCGTTAGCAAAGCTACTGTAGGTCCATTACCATCCCACCAAAACAAAACACAAACAGTAAGGTGCTAATAGTTGTTAGTATTCCACATGAGGGTGAGAGAGAGGGGTGGGAAACCCGAACTTGCTGCCAAAACAACTGCCTTACTGGTTATAAGTAGCCAACAACTCAAATTCAAGTACCGTTCTCCATATCACCATTCAAAATATTCACAGTGATGCCTGAAAGAGGATTAGGTTTCAATTGCCTTTAATTAACTGGAGGGGGTGAAAAGTTTGGAACAAATCGATGGGATCTCAGCCTCCCCTCACATTCACTGTCCCCATAACAAATGCTTGCCAGCAAACATCTCTTTTTTTTCAACCTAACCAGAAAAAATGCAGATTTTTCAGAATTGTTGGCTGCACTGAACAATGCAACTTTTGTCTTAAAGGAGCTCTGCACTGCCATCTTCGAAAGACACTTTTTAAACTCAAGAACTTGTATGTACAAATATTCTGAAAAGTTATATTGTCTCTAGCCATATCAGGGTGCTGACCTCTGGTAAATCTTATATAAAATGTATTTAAAACTGGGGTTTGTTACCAGTCACACTACTTTGTATATAGAATTTTATAAATTGTATGCTTGGGGAATAATTTATTTTTTAAAAAATTAAAGTTTTAAGTCTACATCCTATTTGCCAGATAATTGCATTTGCTGTTCTTTTCTGGAAAGATACAGATTTCATTTTATGTGTAAAGGGATACAAGCAACAATAACTCAGTGAACTGTTCTGCAGAACATCAAATGTACAGTGTATTTTATAGTTTTGAAGTTAACTTTCTTATTTTAAGAGACTTTATGAACACTGTAGAATTATATAAATGCATTTCCGAGCTGCCTTAAGGTATTTTTATAGAAGGCATAAAAGATCCTATGTTTTAAATATCTATGGCTTTGTGTATTTCTTAAATGTGTAAATTAGTAAAGGAAGAGTTTTAAATATGGATGCATGATGATGTCCAGCGACACTGCTATTGAGTGAATTGTCAGTCCTGTTTGGGGGAACAGGGGAGGAAGGATAAATAATAAATAAATAAATTAAATAAAAACTCAGTATCTCTCTATGGTACTTTAAATAGATGTCAGTTACTGTTGCCCTTACTTTAATGAATAATTGGACATAAGTAGTAAACAGGACTTTGAAAATACTACCTTCAAAGCAAGTGGTTGATTTTTGTATGTGTTGGCATGGTAACATACCAGTGCAGAGCTGTGTAAAGCAATTCTCAGTTTGTCTTCCAAGGACTCTGCTCCTATATGTGTATAGAATTATCAAGAGAGCAGCTCTTTCCTTATGAAATGGAGGATGGTATTCCCACTGATGCTGCAAGAATTTCATATACATGCAAATATTTTGCCACACATACAGTGTCTCAAGCAACTTTCAGAAATATTTAGATTGTATACAGTAGATTATTGGCATTTGCAACAAAATTCATGAAAGTTTGCAAGCCAATTCGCCTTTCTCCATAGTGAAGAGTGCAAAAGTCAACAAACTGGGGTGATAAACAATTACCAGAACTTGTAATACTGTTCTTTGGAGTTGTTTTGCATTGGGCTGAAGCCTGGTTTTCTGCCAGAGCTACTGATCTACACTCAAACGCCCTTAGATAAATAATTAGACTCTTAAGCTGTGTCGAGTGCTGATACACTTGACCTTGTAAATAGAAATGTTTGCAGTAGGAATAAACTCCGGCATTGGAAAATCTTTTAAACATTAACACAAAGGAGGGAGCTTGGTCCTCTGGGGATTTGAGTTTGAACCGCGCCAAGCTAGGCACTTGCAAAAAAAAAAAAAAGTTTGTTTATCTTCTATTCAAGCTGTTTATTTAAAGCTTTTAGTTTTAAATGCGGTGATTGGAAGGCAAGACAGAAGTTTAAAAGCCACCACAAATAAACTTTGACTGAGGGGGCGACAGATTAGCAAAATAGTGTCTTTTTCATCTTAACAGATCTTGGGAGAAGATAAACGCACATCTGTCTAAACAACGAGGAGTCCTTGTGGCACCTTAGAGACTAACAAATTTATTTGGGCATAAGCTTTCGTGGGCTAAAACCCTGGCTAAAACCCACTTCATCATGGTTTTAGCCCACGAAAGCTTATGCCCAAATAAATTTGTTAGTCTCTAAGGTGCCACAAGGACTCCTCGTTGTTTTTGCTGATACAGACGAACACGGCTACCCACCCCTCTGAAACCACATCTGTCTGTTAAGTCAACTAACACAATTATAAATCCCCGTTTCTAGGATCAGTTATTTTAGATACTTTTTGTGGGGGGGGTCATTTCTTTAGTTCAGATGGTTTTGCTTAATTTCATTAACAATTGAACTGATATTCACACACAAGCATTAAAAAAAAAAAAAAAACCCACCTCCAAAATAGTTGTGATGCCGATCAAGCCTGAGTATTGTGTGTGGCTATGAGCTAAATTCGGGTGTTTTTTTTTTAAAGTCACCTGAACGGTTGAGTAAACTTATTGTTAAAATAAAGCTGAAAAGGTTGTTTCTTTAGGAAGAGAACAAAGAGGAGTTGGGAGAGACTTGTAAATGGAGTCAGCTTGCTTTACAAAAATGCTGAGTTTGCAATCCTGTAGGTATGATCTTAAATATTCTCCCCAGTCCTTGAAGGGATATTCTTAAACATATTTTCAGTTAATCAACTTTCTGTGTCCATTCAGACTATTTTGACTCGTTTTAAGTGAAAAAATTAAGTCCCACTAAAAGCCTCTGTTTTTCCTCAGTAAGGAGTAAAGGCATTAGCACTAGAAAAGGACTGATAATTAACTGCTACAATAAACTCAAGACTTGATTTTACAGGCCCCTGTCAAAAGCATCTGCCTGGAATAAATCAACACTGAGCACCACTGTGGAGGGAGGACACGAGTCTTTATGCTTCCTCCCCTGTAGAAAGTGTACACTGATCGGTGGCTCCTTTTAATTTAAATAGTGGTACACGAAGCACAGCCATACGCGCTGCATCCTGTGGTCTTCGCCTTATGAAAAAATAATAAAAGTAAGTTGGGTTATCAGAGCGAATGCTCCTGCCAGAGTGAATCAGCTACCCGGAGTGTATTGGCCTGTATCCCCATGCTGCGTGATTATACAGGGGTGAACGACTGTCAGATTTTAAATTCAGAGACAGGGAAGGTCGGAAGTTTTCGAATTTCTCAGGGGAGCGCTGTGGGCATCACTAGAAGAAGAAAGGACGTCAGTTTCCCTGATTGAGAGGGGATTTTCCCTAGGAAAGGAGGCCCTGATTTTCTAGATGTTTGAAAATGCTCCTTGTCTTGGCCCATTCCTAGCAATCTCTTCCGGGGAGAGAAGGAACTCTGTTCCATGCCATGTAAAATAATCCAGTGGCTTCAGCCCCCTTTTTATTCCCAGTTACCAGGTTTGAATTCTTGGTGACAGTTTATTTGTCTTTGGAGGCACTCCAGTGACAAATGTTTAAGGGAGTGTGGGACAATGGTGGAGAACAAGGAGGCAGTTCATTGAACTGACAGTGACCATACAGTAAATAGAGGCAGATTCAAGCTTCACTGGTCACCCAAGCTCACAGCAAAGCTTTTGTACACCATCACAATAGCCATAACATAAGGTCTCTGTTTATTTTAAACAATATATACCAATGTATGCAGGCAAGCAGAAGTACCCCGGTAAATAATTATGATGAAACCAAGATGTATAATAAGAAAAAATGAAATAATTGATTTTGGCCAGAGCATTTTTACACTCACATTGGAAAGCATGCAAGGTTATAGTTACAATGGACCTAGCTACGCTGTATGTAACACTTATCCGATCATTGGATCATGCATTGCCTACACCTATGTGTAACAAATGTGTACTACGTGGGTGGCAGGAGTATGCAAAGTATATATGCAGAGAACAGGAAACAACCTATCTCGATGCAATGCAAGATAGCTCGGTATTAAAGCAATATTGTCTCAGGTCGTTGTTGTTGTTTTTAAAGTACCCTGGGTTGGGTGGGGGCGGGGAAATTGTAAAGAAGCCAAGATTTTCAAGAACAAACTTGGAACATATAACCATAGCGTCAGCTTGAATCATGGAAAACATGCTCTACTGACTTGTAGGACCTGCCTCTTCAGAGCTGCTAAAAGAGATTCCGGTCGGTATCCTTTTGGCCCGGCACACCATACTACTCTCACGGAGTGCCCCGCTGCAATACACATGCAAATACAAGTTAAGTAGGTAGACTCGGGGCACAAAACATTTCCAACTGGAAAGATCAGTGCTCCTATGTGAGATTTCAAGTCTGTTCAAGGGTATAAACGTCTAGAAATCGATATGATTTGTAAGCAGCAAAGTCGAAAGTTACTGTATTTGACTTGCGGCATTGGCCGTGGTAGACAGTGGAAAAGGCTCACATTGACTGTCTGAATGACATAAGTAATGTCCTATTTGCATAAATACTTTCTAAGGCATCCATTTAATCAATTTCTTAAATAACAGAATGATCTACTACAAAATAGTGGACTGTATACACTATATTTTGGCACAAAGATGGTCATTCTCCCAGTAGTAACCAGGGGCTCTAAATAAATGATTTCAACAATGTTTTATTAAAGGAGGACAAGAGCCCTCGAGCTGCATTAATCGGGGAGAAGTCGAGTGGCACTTTTGTTATGGAAATGTTAAGCACATAATAGTTCAGGCAAACAATGTGGAGCCACTTCATTCTTTCAGCCACGCTGACACCTCTTAAAGAGGAACTGCAGGGAAGGATGTGGGAAAGATTTGCTTTCTGAGGAAGCTTTCAGCTAATATTTTGGAGGGTTACCTCCAAACCCCTTTTAGTGTGAATGGAACTGAAGGGTATAAACAACCAGTAAGGAGAAATGATTTAGGTACTTAAGGCTAGTGACACCTCCTGACTAAAAGCAAGTTGAGATGCTTTAGACAAAACAGTTTATTAAAGTTCTATGTGTGACTTTATGATGAGTCCAATGGATGTTATTCTACAGGGCTGGTAGATATCTCAGCTGCATATATTATATACAGATACATTATATAAACACATCCTGGTCTAGAGCTAACCTGATACTCTCAATACACCACAGAGAGAGAGGCACTAGGGACAAATGAGAATAGGGATGTACATGGGCCAGGATTAAGTAGGACTTGATAGAAGGTGTAGATAAGGTGCTTAAATGTGATCTGGTAAGAGACAGGAAACCAAATAATGCTTTGGTAAGAAGTTGATGCTGGCATGTTAGGAGAGGAAGCCAGTTTTAGTAGTGATATTATGAATAGACTAAAGGAAGGGAAAGTGAGTTTGGGAGCCCTTATATGAATAGGTGAGATAGCCTATGAATGGATAAGGGTTGGAGAGAAAGGCAAGGGCAGATTTTGTTGACAAGGAGAAAGAAGCAACACAGTTTACCAAGGGATTGGATGGGAGAGAAGTGGGAGTAAAGAAATGGTAAGAATTTAACAGTAGTTTTACAGGCTTGGAAATGGGAAGGATAGCGAGGTTATCAAGTAGAGACAGAGAAAGGAGAAGGATCAAAAAGAAAGGTGACAAGTTCAGTTTTGGAGAGAATAATTTTGAAATGGCATCTAGAAATCCAAGATGTGCCATAGAGGCAGCTAGAGATGTGAAACTGGCCAAAGGGTTTAAGAGTAATGAGTAATTAGACTGAATGAGTAATTAGATTGAAGCAGAGATGGTGATGGTTGAAGACAATGGGAAGAGATAAATTACTGGAAAAGAGTGCAGCAATGAATAGGGGATCAATAACAGAACTTGGAGGGACAGTACCAGGTAGGAGAGGAGATTGACTATTAAAGGAGATTTTGAAAGAATGGTTGATAAAGTAGAAGATAAGAGAAAACAGTGCTGCAGAAGCCAAGGGAAAGGTCTGAGGAGGAGAGAGTGATCAACAGTATTAAGAGCTGTAGACCAATTAAGAATGATGAGGCTAGAGAAGCACTCCTTACATTTAGCTTGAAAGAGGTCATTAATGTCTAGAGTGGAGGGGAAAGGGCAGAAACCAGATTGGAGAGTATCAGCAAGAGATTAGGAGGAGAGGAAATGAAGGCAGTGAGAGCTAACCCTTCACTCCAGGATTTTGGAGACAGAAGGGAGAAAAGATGTAGAATGGTAGTTAAAGAGAAAAATTTCTTCAAGATGGGGGGAATGTGTGTTTTGAAGCAGAGGAAAATAAGCCAGCAGTGAGAGAGCAGTTAAAATATAGCAGAGGAGAGGAATTAGAGAGGATCTAAGGCTGACAGAAGTTAAAAGGAGTGGGTTCCATGGTACAGGCTGAAGTGTAAGAGGCAGAAAGTAGAAAATACAGCCAAAAAATGAGCAAAGAAGGAGAGGCAACAATTTGGTATGGAGTGGGGGAGAAAAAGAATTCTTGTCCGATTATGTCAATTTTGAATTGAAGAAATTAGCTACACTGTGGACAGAGAAGGATTAGGTGGAAGAAGGGGACAGCCATCTGGGAAAAGGGTTTAAAAAGATAATTGGGATTATAAAAGAGATCTCTCTTCTCCTTCATTATGGGAAATATTTAGGCAACGTCAACACAGTATCTGAGAACATTTAAATATGCAAAAGACTTCACACTTCCCCCATACATCTTGCCATCTTGTATCTTGTTACCACAATGTGCATCCTGAGAAAATATGGTGCTCGATGTCATCCCAAAACACATATAATGGAAAGGTACCATCAAAAACTGCAAAAATCAAGCCACATCTGTTTAAAATGCATTGCATTAAAATCCTTCACAAACATCTTTTTCTTTTTGTGTAATCATAGAAATGTAGGGCTGGAAAGGCTGTCAAGAGGTCATCTAGTCCAGATTTCAGAGTAACAGCCATGTTAGTCTGTATTCGCAAAAAGAAAAGGAGTACTTGTGGCACCTTAGAGACTAACCAGAGTCTCTCAATCTTTTTGATACCAGGGACCGGCTTGCTTCTTTCCTAAACTGTGTCAGGGAGATCTCAGAGACTGGCGCCGGTCCACAGGCCAGTCATTGAGAAACACTGATCTAGTGCATTTCACCATGCTAAAGTAAGATTAAGTATATCTAGACCATCTCTGAAAGGTGTTTGTCTAACCACTTCTTAAAAACCTCAGAGATGGGGATTCGACAAGGTAATTCCTAGGAATTCCTCTAGGTAACCTGTTCCAGTGCTTAACTGGAACTGACTATAGTTAATTACAGTTAGACAGTTTTTCCTAATATTTAAATCTTTCTTGCTGCAAACTAAACAGATTACTTTTTGTCCTATCCTTGGTGGACATGAAGAGCAACTGATCACCATTCTCGTTATAACAGCCTTTTACATATTGAAGACTGTATCCAGTGTAGGGCATCACAAGTTACAAAAGATGTGAACAAATTGTAGAAAGTCCAGAGAGTGCAACAAAAATGATAAGAGGTTTGGAAAGCCTGTGAGGATTGAAAAAACTGGGTATATTTAGCCCATAGAAGAGAAGGCTAAAGAGGGTTGTAAATCTGAGGCCTCACCAGTGCCAACTACAGGCAGACAATTACCTCCTTTGGCTTACATTCAACATTCCTGTCAATTCTTCTCAGAATGACATTTGCATTTGTTGCCACAACATTGCACTCTGGGCTTATATTCAATATGTGATCCACTATAAATTCCAAATCCTTTTCTGCAGTAGGGCTGCCTACCAGTCATTCCCATTTTTTATTTGTGCATTTAATTTTCCTTCCTGTATGTAGAACTTTGCACTTGTGTGTATTGAATTTCATTTTATTGATTTAAGACCAATTCTCCAATTTATCAAGATCATTCTGGATTCTAATCTGGTCCTTGGAAGTGTTTACAATACTTCCCAGCATCATGTTAGCCACAAATTTTGTAAGCATACTCTCCACTCTATCATCCAAGTCAGTAATGAAAATATTGAATAGTACCAAACTCAAGACAGACCCCTGCAGGACCCCGCTTGATATGTCCCTTCAGTTTGACAGCAAACCATTGATAACTACTCTTTGAGAATGGTCTCTCAACCAGCTATGCACCCACTTTAGAGTAATTTCATGCAGACCATATTTCCCTAGTTTGCTTATAAGAACATCACGTGAAACAGTGTAAAAGCCTTACTAAAATCAAGAAACATTATGTCTACTGCTTCCCACAACCATTAGTCCAGTTATCTCATAAAAGAAGGAAATTAGACTGGCTTGGAATGATTTGTTCTTGAAAGATACATGTTGGCTATTTATTATCCTATTCTCCAGGTTTGAACAAACTGAATGTTTAATAATTTGTTCCAGTATCTTTCCAGCTATCAAAGTTAAGATGACTAGTCTATAATTCTGCAGGTCCTCTTTTTTCACTCTTTTAAAAAATAGGTACTATATTTGTCCTCCTTCAGTCCTCTGGGATATCACCTGTTCTGGAAGATAATTGTTAATGGTTCAGAGACTGCTTTGCCTGGTTCTTTAAGTACTCTAGGGTGAATTTCATCAGACCCTGCTGACTTAAATACATTCAACTTATCTTAATTTTCTCTAATTTGTTCTTTCCCTATTCCGGCCTGAGAGCCTTTTTCCTTGTTATTAATATTAATTATGTTAAGCATCTGGTCACAATTAATCTTTTAAATGAAGACTGAAGTAAATAAGGCACTAAATGCTTCAGCCTATGCATTCCTTCATCATTCTCTTACTTCCAATCTATTTATAAAACTTCTTATTGCCTTTTATGTCCCTTGCTGGATGTAATTCATTTTGTGTTTTAACCTTTCTGATTTTGTTCCTACATGCTTATGCTGTTCTGTTATACTCATTCTTAGCTGTTAAACTCATTCTTGTTTCCACTCTTTGTATGATTCCTTTTTGATTTTTAGATCCTTAAAGAGCTCCTGATGCAGCCACATCGGTCTCTCATAGGCACCAACTCCATGGGTGCTCCAGGGAAAAATTAGCGGGTGCTTAGTACACACAGGCAGAGAAGAGGAGGGACTGAGGTGCACCAATGCAGGGGTGGCCCTCCTTGTCCCTTCAATACCCTGGAGTTACAAGATCATTCTAAACTTGTTTAAATATTTTTAGTATCACATTTTAGTCACTTTTGGTGGGACCTGTGACCCTAATTCATTTAGGCACTTTTGAAAAATCTCACCATAAATTCTTATGCATCTAAATGTATTGTGGGTGTATATTAGTAAATAGGTATGTGATACAAGGAAAAGAAAAAGAAAAAACAACAACAACTGGATCTATCCCTGTGTGTCCTGGTCTCGCCCTTCAGTGGCTGGAGGCATCGAAAGAGTATATACATGAATGGAGGTGAGAAAATAACCATAACAAATAATTTACTCAACAAATTTAGCCTTTATTTATGATATAAAATTCCATTTTCAGTTACTCAGGTCTAGATTTCAGTGAAGTTACTCTGGATTTACAACAGTGTAAACAACAGCAGGATTTGGCCCATGGCATTATTTTAGTTCTTGATCTGAAAGACTGAAACTTTTATATTAAGGAAAGTTTGAAGAAGCCACAGGGGCTTTGGACTAATGAAGTTAACCCTGGGTGAAGACCTACAGTATCTAGCATGATTCGTATTGTGACCAAAGCATTTTTGTGTTGAGACACTAGGCATGTTAGAGTCCAGTTAGAGAAAACAATTGTTATTAGACACAAGTTATTTCTCTAGTGAAGGCAACGGTTCAGGAACAGGGAATAGAAAAGAACAATTGGGGAATTTTAGAAATTATTTATCTGTTGGGCCATACAGGCTTTGCCTCTGACTCCATTCCTGGAAAACTTGGGCTAAACTATAAGATTTAATGACTGGATGTAGAGTCTAAATATAATTTTTATCATCATATTCACAAATAACTGTAAAGGTGCTCAGGCCTAGATGGGAAGGGTGTGGGCTGAGTTTTCTCTGGTTTGTCTAAATCCTTCGGTGCTAACAAAGGCAAGGGCTTTTAGGAATCATGCTCCTCTTCCTGTATCAAGCACCATGCCATCCTGTATAAAGTATACCTGCAAATATACAGCTTAAAATTCATTTTCCACAAGCACTCATAGGAGCAAAGCTCATTTTCTTGAATGTTTTCAGAAAGTGGACACAAAAGGGACTAATGGAATATTATTTTTAAGTTTGAGCAAATACTTGCAGAAATGTTTTTTGCATTATTCACCTAGCTCTACATGTTATCCAAGGGTGACCGCACTGGAACCTAAAAGCCAAATGTGGCCCACTGCTGTTGAAATGGAAATGGACAGTTATTTTGGGAGTTGTAGATCTGCCCATTAAGCACCAAGGACAGCTGAGAGGGGAACAACAAAAGAGCTGTATGCAGGCCCCCAATCTGGACTTGGTTTTACATCACCCCTAACCCAGAGTAAGGCCTAAGGGCTACTCTAAACTACACCTGTTTTTCATTGTCCTCTGGGACTGTCACGTCACTGGAGATTGCTGGATCAAAATGTGCTCCAGCCATACTCCCTTCCTACCCTTGGAACTTCTCATATGACAGGGGATTAAGAGGGGGTGGCATAGAATGGGCTATGCCAGGTCCACTGCGTCTGAAAATTCTTCCACAATGTGGCAGCTTTGAGTCTCTTTTTGTTGCCAGAAAGGGCTTAGATCTGGCCCATAGTCTGTTTTGGCAGGACCTACATTAAAAATAAGGATGGCTATAGTAAATCAGATATGGCCTTTGGACTCCTGAAGTGTTACTAATATGACCTAATCAAAGCACATTGAATTAACAGGAGTCCTTGCATTGACTTCAGTTGTCTTTGGATTGAGCTTATGGTCCTTAATTAGGCAAAATTTACAGCATAAACAATTCTGCAATTAACTGGGATGTTTTTTTTTTTCTTTAGTTCAATTGTCACTTCTATCTTCTGTCTGAACATCATTTAAAAATGGGGCAGAAATATAGATTACTTAAAATCTGGAAATAATTAATGTACAACTATTTTATTGTCTGTTTTGGTTCTATATGATGATAATAAGTATGCATGATGCCATTATTTCGGAAATGTTAACATAGTAGCTCATGATAGATTTGAATGTTAACATTAGATTTAATGAGAGTACATATCTAGTGCAAAAACACCAGTGAAAGTGCCAAGGCTCAAGGCCAGAATAAAAAGCAATGAAACCAAAAATGCTGTTTGCTGGGAAATGGTGACATAAATTGCTTACCTTGGGAGATAATAGGTAGCTATCACTTGGCCAACAAGGCAATCTAATTTATGGAGGAGAAAACTATTTTTTCTTATCTGAAGTTTCAAAATAGTAAAATCATAAATCCTTAGGAGGGAGTCATGATTTCAAAGCTAATTTAACCTTTTACATGCTAGTAGCTCTATTCTATTATACTAGTCTGGAATTCCTTGTATAATGCAGAGGATACACACACACACACACACACACACACACTTGCAAAGAAAATCATTAATGCCATACTAAAGCTGGGACTTTAAATACAAAAATCAAAAAACCTAAACCTACCAACCAACTAACCAAACAAAAAACCAACAAAAAACCAACAAACAAATGGAGGAAAACTTTAACTGGTTTACTTTTTAAAAATAACTACTTATAAATAACTGTGGCTAAATGTTTAGTGTGAAGGAAAAGTAATAAATGGTATAATATGTCAGCTAGGCTTGCTTTTTTCCTAGGTTTTCTATTCTCCCATTTGTTTCAGATTTGTGGAAAAAAAGAAAAAGAATGTGAAAGACACGGTTTCAGAAATACACTGCCACTTTAAGAGGATACAACATGCCTATTAATAATTGTATTACTCCTCTATTATTGTTAAGAATAATGAAGGAATGGCAGCACTGGCCCCGAGCTGAATTTATCCTGAAATGTTTTCAATTAACTCTTGGCACCGTCAGGAAAGCTTCAAACCTTTCCCATGCTGAAATATGGAAAATCTGCAGGGAACATCTCAGCAGGAGTGGAATTTCATTAAAACAAGCACATCATAATTCAACGACTTCTGCACCCTCTTTAAGCCTTTCTATTGATAAGGAGTCTGGGGTGATTTTTATGGATTTGCAAAGAGAAATGATTTCATAAGATCTTTTCAGAGAGTTTGTTTTGGCCCAGGCCTTTGAGTTATCTGCTCTCTGATGAAAAAATGGTAAGACATTTGGCATAACTGTGACTACTAGATAAGAGGCAGAACTGACGAGACTTTAGGAGAGACTTTATCCTTCAGACAACTCCTTTCTGTAGTCTCTGTAGGAACTAACTCCACAACTATTTTTCCCAGATCTTTTAAAACTGAAATGCCATTGTAACAGAATGACCCATCTGGAGAGCAAAACAAAACAAAAACCATTTAAATTTCTTTGTAAATATACATTTAACTATATGTATCTCAATGTAATAAAATTTATATTCTTGTGTCCACGACAAACAAAATTACCATCTATTTGGGATTTATGAAGGAAATCTTTTAAAAGGTGGGGAATGTACAATATTTATTCAGTGCAAAGTACCTGCTTTGTGTTTTTTTCCTGCCCTCACTGTTCTCTCCCTTTATCCCTTTTACATCTTCTGGGTGGTCAGTGGTCTCTTCTTCATGATGCATCCAAAGAGTCAGGAAAAAGAGAAACAATTGCACATTTAAAAAACTACGGGCATCCATTATTTCTCACAGGAGACAAAACAAAGACACAAGTGCCCCTGTGGATAGACACCAGACTGGGTATAAGGAGATCTGGGATCTATATTTGGTTCTGCCACTGTGAGACCTTTGACAAATTATTCAACTGTCCCCTCAGCTTCCCTGTCTTTAAATGGAGATATAATACTTACCTACAGAAATGGGTCTCAACTTTTTCATCATTTGGGACCCCCAAAACACCCAAGGTTTCTTGATATATCCCACCCAACCATGCTGTTATATACCAGATATAGACGGCCTACAAAGCTTCCCTTACAGAGAGATACCAGAGATGTGACTTCCATGAGTTACTTCAATGCACTGCCAAGTGTGGCTGAGCTATTCTCAGGTAAGGTATGTTACACAAAGAGCCACGTAATCGCAAATACAGTTTAGCATTCCATTACATCCCCCCTTCAAGTTTTGCATTCCTATCACTTACAAAATGTCCATTATCACACTGTCTTTAAAGTTCAGCATGTATCAGTCTTTCAGATATCTCTGAATCATACTGGCTTTCTAATTACACGACCTGACCGTATAACAACTTGGTCATCCAGCTGTCCACTAGTCATCCAACTGACTCTCTGTGGTCGGTTTGGAATCTTTGAGTCATCTTCTTGTTCTACATCTACCATCTCTAGAGTTTGCTTTGTTGATTGTTCTTTCTGAGGAACAAACCCTAGATGTTGCTGATTTCTGTTGAACTCTCCTCTATCAGCCTCTATCACATATGATCTGGGCAATTAATTCCTTTTCTTCATGACAGCTGGCATTCCTCATCCTTTTTCTCCATCCAGTTTGATGCAAACACAGTCATTAGGTTCTAGACTAAGCAGTTCTCTAACTAAATGACATCTGTTGTAAAAGTGTTCATAAGGCTCTTTTTGCCTTTTTATTTGATTTGGCTATTCTCTTCATGTCTGGCCACTTTGGAGACTGGAAAAGAACTTGAGTCAGAACAGTAGTTCTGAGTTGTCTTCCCATCAGGATTTGTGCTGGATTATATCCAGTAGGTGCTGGTGGTGTTGAGTCATGCATTCCTTGCTCTGCTGAACTACATCTTCCTGCTGTAGGATTTTCTTGGCTGTCTGTACAGCTCTTTCAGTGTCTTCATTCACTTGTGGGTAATGTGGGCTGCTAATAATATGGTCAAAATCATATTTAGTTTGGAATTACTTAAATTCTTCCAGGGTGAATTGTGGTACCTTGTCCATCACTAGTTGGTCTTGAATACCGAAATGAGTAAAAGTGCACTTTAGTTTCTTGATAATACTGTGCCACATTATGACTTTCAAGTACATTATTTCTAGATACCTGCAAAAATAGTCCACTATGACCAGGTAATGATGTCCTCTGAATTCACATAAATCTGCAGTTAGTTTCCTCCAAGATCTATCTGGTAGAGGTATTGTTTTTTTAGGGTTCCTTGCATTGTGTTGGTCTGTTCTGCAACGTTCAGATGCAGATACTTTATGTCCTTGCTGATGCCTGGCCACCACACTGGCTGGTTGGTCCATTCGCTGCATTTTGTTAGTATTTGTTGTCCCTCATGGATGAGGTTTAGGATTTGTTCTCTCATTTCATTTGGAATTACAATGCAATCTCCTTTAATCACGAGTCCATCTAACTTGCTAAATTGTCCACAAAGTAGCTTCTTGTCATTTCCAGATGAAGTAAGAATTTTGTTTATAGTTGAGAAAGATTGTGAGATGGGGACCATGTGGGAGAGAAAATGTTTGTTTTGGGGGGTTGAGTTGTTAATGCGGCTGGTGGGCAGGCTGGTACTCTGTGAGCCTATCGGTTCACTGTATGCTAAGCAAGGCATCAAGCAATCCTGAGGTAAGTTAACCTATACTAGTGCAATCACATTTACTGTGCTGTCATTCCCCATGCACTGCTTCTCCTCTCTGATACCTGAATGCTTGTTATATGTCTTGCCCTGATATTCCAAATTAACAGAGTGTTGCTATAGAGTCACAGAGGCACACTCATGCCATTGGAATCCTCACCAGTTAGGTAAGGGAAGAAAAAGTCCCATAGGCACCAACTTCCCCTCTTTCCCGTGGGTGCTCGAAACAATCAGAATAACAGTGAGGATTCCTCCCCGCCCCCCAGACAGAATCGTATTGCTTGAAGGGACGAAGTGGCCTTTCCTTACTCCATTTAGAGAGAAGATGGAGGCACTACTTCTTCCCGTTCCTTTAGGAGGTCTACAAATAATAAAATGGATGGATGGAACTCCATGATTCAGGGATTAGTCATGACATTTAGAGTCCTTTCAACCTCAGGATACCTGAATTAGTAGTGAACGTAAGTAGTTATGAGTGTCCTAAGTGAAATGAGTTAGCTATTCCCAGCTGATTCCAGTTCATTCCAGTTCCCAGCTGATAAGTTTCTACATCACAAACAACTGCCACAAATTGCCATTAGTTGGCACTTTTGTTGGAAGACTTAGTGGGGAGACAAAGAATTGAATGTCCAAAGGAGAGAGAATTATCTTTTTTCCCCATATAGAAGGGCTCTCCCGGTTAGTATTAAGGGTAATACTGGGTGGTCAGTGTCTGGAAGCCTGCACTGATACTGTCCATGCTGTATCAGTTCTGTGGATAGAGGACTTCATGATGAAGTGGTTAAAGTACAGCAGTGTGGTGTCAGAAGGTCGGGCTTCTTTGGTTCTGACAGAGGTTTGCAGCATGACTGGGCAAGTCACTTATCCTCTCTGTAATTTGATTTCTCTAAAAAGTTGAAGAAAGTACCAACCACATGGAGTGTTGTGAGGTTTAATTCATTAATGTTTGTTAAGTACTTGGGGCTCCTCAGGTAGAAATTGCTATAGAAGTAAAAATTGTTAAAGGAACACTATCAACTTGAAATCTAGAAATTTTTTTTAAAAAGTGGTTACTTATCTCTGAATCCTTCTACCAATTTTTGTGATTTTACAAATATATTTCCTATCTTTTAAAATATTTTTCATTCCCCTGCTGCTGTGTGGACGACCCACACAAGCAGCAGAAAATTACTGTAGTATGCAAATGAAACACTGAAACTCACTACACAGAGAGTATTGTCAAATGCACAAAATATATACACCAAATATCTTTTTTTCCCTCTAATGTCTTACAAATAAGAGCTAAGGTGATTATAACTAACAATAAAGTTAAAAATAACTTCTGAGATGTTATCTATCTGGCATCTTTCATAAGCAAGCAAGCAAGAAAAAAAGGGTGCCCTTAATTTTGTTTTTTAACATGATATCAGTGCACTCTTTGAAATTCTCGAGGGCATCTTTTATAAAATTGAAGTTAGTTACAGATTCCTTCTATATAAAAGGTTTCCCTATCAACATTCTGCTCTATTATTTACATCGTATAAAATGAATGTTATTGATTCGTGTCAAGACATCTACCCTATTAATCAAATCTACAAAACCCCATGAATTCTCTTTCCATTTGTTTGTTTCTCCTAGCAGGTATCCTAACACAGCCCGGGTCTTCTGCTGGGACAGTAAACTTCTTATGGACCGCCAAGAGAACATGATACAGGACAGGAGAGAACAAAACATTGAGCATTCTGAATTAAGGGCAAATTCCACTTCAGTCTCTCATTCCCACAAAGAGATTTCTCACACTCTCATCCTTAATGTTCTCACAACTCACACACCCATCTGGCTCCTGCCATAGATTCATAGAATCATAGAATCAAAGAATATCAGGGTTGGAAGGGACCTCAGGAGGTCATCTAGTCCAAACCCCTGCTCAAAGCAGGACCAATCCCCAACTAAATCATCCCAGCCAGGGCTTTGTCAAGCCTGACCTTAAAAATACCTAAGGATGGAGATTCCACCACCTCCCTAGGTAACGCATTCCAGTGTTTCACCACCCTCCTAGTGAAAAAGTTTTTCCTAATATCCAACCGAAACCTCCCCACTGCAACTTGAGACCATTACTCCTTGTTCTGTCATCAGCTACCGCTGAAAACAGTCTAGATCCATCCTCTTTGGAACCCCCTTTCAGGTAGTTGAAAGCAGCTATCAAATCCCCCCTCATTCTTCTCTTCCGTAGATTAAACAATCCCAGTTCCCTCAGCCTCTCCTCATAAGTCATGTGTTCCAGACCCCTAATAATTTTTGTTGCCCTCCGCTGGACTCTTTCCAATTTTTCCACATCCTTCTTGTAGTGTGGGGCCCAAAACTGGACACAGTACTCCAGATGAGGCCTCACCAATGTCGAATAGAGGGGAACGATCACGTCCCTCGATCTGGTGGCAATGCCCCTACGTATACATCCCAAAGTGCCACTGGCCTTCTTGGCAACAAGGGCACACTGTTGACTGATATCCAGCTTCTCGTCCACTGTAACCCCTAGGTCCTTTTCTGCAGAACTGCTGCCGAGCCATTCGGTCCGTAGTCTGTAGCGGTGCATGGGATTCTTCCGTCCTAAGTGCAGGACTCTGCACTTGTCCTTGTTGAACCTCATCAGATTTCTTTTGGCCCAATCCTCTAATTTGTCTAGGGCCCTCTGTATCCTATCCCTACCCTCCAGCTTATCTACCTCTCCTCCCAGTTTAGTGTCATCCGCAAACTTGCTGAGGGTGCAATCCACACCATCCTCCAGATCATTAATGAAGATATTGAACAAAACCGGCCCCAGGACCGACCCTTGGGGCACTCCACTTGATACCGGCTGCTAACTAGACATGGAGCCATTGATCACTACCCACTGAGCCCGACAATCTAGCCAGCTTTCTATCCACCTTATAGTCCATTCATCCAGCCCATACTTCTTTAACTTGCTGGCAAGAATACTGTGGGAGACCGTGTCAAAAGCTTTGCTAAAGTCAAGGAACAACACGTCCACCGCTTTCCCCTCATCCACAGAGCCAGTTATCTCGTCATAGAAGGCAATTAGATTAGTCAGGCATGACTTGCCCTTGGTGAATCCATGCTGACTGTTCCTGATGACTTTCCTCTCCTCTAAGTGCTTCAGAATTGATTCCTTGAGGACCTGCTCCATGATTTTTCCGGGGACTGAGGTGAGGCTGACTGGCCTGTAGTTCCCAGGATCCTCCGTCTTCCCTTTTTTAAAGATGGGCACTACATTAGCCTTTTTCCAGTCGTCCGGGACTTCCACAGATCGCCATGAGTTTTCAAAGATAATGGCCAATGGCTCTGCAATCACATCCACCAACTTCTTTAGCACTCTCGGATGCAGCGCATCCGACCCCATGGACTTGTGCTCATCCAGCTTTTCTAAATAGTCCCGAACCACTTCTTTCTCCACAGAGGGCTGGTCACCTCCTCTCCGTGCTGTGCTGCCCAGTGCAGCAGTCTGGGAGCTGACCTTGTTCGTGAAGACAGAGGCAAAAAAAGCATTGAGTACATTAGCTTTTTCCACATCCTCCCTTATTCAGTAACGGGCCCACACTTTCCTTGACTTTCTTCTTGTTGCTAATATACCTGAAGAAACCCCTCTTGTTACTCTTAACATCTCTTGCTAGCTGCAACTCCAGGTGTGATTTGGCCTTCCTGATTTCACTCCTGCATCCCCGAGCAATATTTTTATACTCTTCCATGGTCATTTGTCCAATCTTCCACTTCTTGTAAGCTTCTTTTTTGTGTTCAAGATCAGCAAGGATTTCACTGTTAAGCCAAGCTGGTCGCTTGCCATATTTACTATTCTTTCTACACATCAGGATGGTTTGTCCCTGTAACCTCAATAAGGATTCTTTAAAATACAGCCAGCTCTCCTGGACTCCTTTCCCCCTCATGTTATTCTCTCAGGGGATCCTGCCCAATTCCTCTCCGTATTAGGCTCTTGCCATGATCTTCCTATTTAGAAAACAAAATTTGCATTTTACCTTCTCTGCTCTTGGCCCCTCTAGCATTTTGGCATCTGGTTTAGTGTTCTGTTTCCTCTCCTTGTGCTTTCCCACTATTTGGAGAGGTTAAAGCGGTACTGTGTGTAAGGCAGCGATTCCAGAACTCACTCACTCATCATCAATTCAGTATCATAATCATCACTACTGTGGCACTTATGAACACCAGTGGATGATCTGAACTCCATTGTGAATGGCACTTTCTTTTTTTTTTTTTTTTTTTTAAAGTGTGAGAGAAAATAGGTGACTCAGCCATGAGGGTTATAACCTACTCCTTTTAAAAGGTTCCAGGGGATCTTTAACTTCCCTCTCAACAGCCATCAGAAGCAGGAAAAAGCCCACCTCTATTTAATATCTGTAACTGTACAGCATCACATAGCAATACAATGGAGTGTTCACATTGAGCATGTTCAAATACAATTGTGAGGAATCAAATTAGCTGACACAATGCTGGCCAGGACTGATGGGTCTACACTGACCAGGTGGGGTTGGTTAAATCCTACTGGGGACAATTATCCTTGGAGGGATAATTAAAAGGTGGAAACGGAAAACTCATACCAAGTGGCATTGGGTCGTAAATTGAGATGCATCAGATTAAACAGATGATGGTAGTACAAATGAATACTAATTCCTCATTTTAGCTCTGAAATGACTTCTAGAGGACAAAGCTACTGTTGTTTAACTTAATGTATTTCATGTTCTCAAATCATTTATTAGTGGTGTGGCTGGTATGGCATCTTTCCCCATCTTCTCACTGGATACTATCATGTGTAGTTTCAATAATGCTGAATTTTGCTTATTAGTGCATACAATCTGCTAATGCTTTTTCAAAAAAAGAAAAGGAGTACTTGTGGCACCTTAGAGACTAACCAATTTATTTGAGCATAAGCTTTCGTGAGCTACAGCTCACTTCATCGGGTGCATAAAAATTGGTTAGTCTCTAAGGTGCCACAAGTACTCCTTTTCTTTTTGCGAATACAGACTAACACGGCTGCTACTCTGAAACCTACTGCTTTTTGACACTTTAGACATAAACTCTGTTTTCTCTCTAAAATGAAATATATTCATTGGTGTATTTCAAGTACCAGTTTGGATCACAGCCACCTCAGGAAGGATTTGCATTTAAAAATGAAATGATTGACATGGGGCGTAAATCTTTTTGTCTACTCTGGTCAGATTCTTATATGGCCTTCATCACAGTAGTAGATGAGATCCTTCCAGGAGTGCATTGAGTGATGTAAGTAGAATCTGCCATGTGTGGTTCTTTCTTTCTCTTCTTTTTCACAAGGAGATTTTTTTTGGAGGGGTTATTGCCGTTTAAAAAAAATAGTGTAATATATTATATATACACTGCACTATGTTTATATTAGCAAAAACCAGGTCAAAGAAATGCATCTTCCCTTGGAGCTGATGTTGCAGTGGTCCTTCGTTCCTGTGGTTGTGTTTGTTCTATAGTCTTGGACTGGCCCCTGAGAAAGTTCTGTCTCCTGCACAGAGGAGCTTTATCTCTAGCAATAGATAGGCAGCTCTGTAATGCCTGAGGAGCAGAGCTCCTGACTACCATTCTCATTTTGGCGCTCAAGGCAAATTTCTGGGTATCCTGGGCCCAAATGGCACTTCATGAATTTTACTGGCACGTCATTATTGATTAAACTATGAGAACTGGTTTCTTTCACACCTCTCAGATGATCCATAGAGGGAGCTGTTAAATCCATTCCATTATACTGCTTGATGTGTTGTGCAAGATGATGAAGAAAAATGGCTACAGGGTAGGAGCCTTGTAGCTTTTTCACCTTCCTCTGGACCACTGAGTAGCTCTCAAGCAGCCTTGAGCATCAGGGATCTGATCTTTCACCATTTAAGCCAATGGTAGTTTTGTCATTAACTTCAGGGAGTGCAGAACTGGGCCCAGGGATTTTGAGAATATCACATACAATAATTTTCTTGCAGTTGCAGCCAAGCAAGCTTTGATTGGTCTTTTCTGTGTTAAATAAGATAGCATGCAAAAGTACTGTATACCCTGATACAGGTAAAATATGAATGTTGTGCACTCCACCTACAAGCGGTTGTACGTATATTCTTTTAAATGCGTAGTTATTGTTTAATGAATCCAACCCGAAACTTGTATTTCTTAATGTATGTAACATGTCACTTTAAACCATATATTATTCTTTGATTTTGTGAAGCACAACACAAGTTTGGTAATAACAATATCTTATATAATTATTCTTATGTGGCCCCTCATTATCACAGTATCTGAGTGCTTCACAATCCTTAATGTATTTATTCTCACAATTCCCCTGCTAGGGAAGTATCCCCATTATACAGATGGGGAACTAAGGTACAGAAAGACTAGGTGACTAGCCAAAGATCACACAGGAAGTCTGAGGTAGGGCAAGAATTGAGCCCATGTCTCCTGAGTCTTAAGCTGATGCCTGAATCACTGGATAAAAACAACTATTATTGATTATTATTACTATTAATTTAGCGCTATGAATTTTACAGTGGAACTTCCAATTCATACCATGGGGGAGTTCTGCTAAAATCCTGATAGCACAATATGACCCAATCATTTCAAAACAAAAGTTCTTTTAATTTTAACAGTTTTATTGTTGTTATCATCAGTATTATTTTAGCAATATAATATCCTTATATTGTCTCAAGCATAACTCATTCTTTATAAATGCATTGGTGCTTACCACACATTTATATCCATCCCAATCATTCTCTCAGAACTAGACATTAGGAAGTTCAAATCCAAATAGTTTTCAGATCCAAGCTGCCACTTTGATTTCATCACATCAAACCCTTGTGAAGATCAAACCTTTGAAATGAGAAAAGATTTTTAATCCAGTTACACCAGATGGGGTCCAACTCTCCAGGTCCTGAGAGCTACAGGATTAGAATTTCTCAAACTTCCCCCACCGCCCCCCATCCCCACATGTGTGCACACACACACAGTCACAGACATACATACAAATGTACTGTCTAACTCCCTTTAAACATTTTTTAATGAGATGTATTCTAAATTAGCCACTGTACAAAAAGTAGGCAGCCTTTCTCTCTCTTTTTCTGACCTATGAACATTCATACTCACCATATGGTTATTGCTGACATTATTTTGCATGTCTTTTATTATTCAATCAAATGATTTCAAGGAATGATGAAATTCAAACTATGACGTTATAGTAAATGTGATACAGCATAAATCTCCATATAACCATGATATTATTTTCAATAGGGTTGAGCAAATTTTGTTTCACACTTTTTTCACTTTCTTTTTACCCATAAATTAAAAAAGTGATCTCTGATTCAGTCTGCAATAAACTTTATTTTTACACTAAATGTTGTATGGAAGTAGAAACTAGCTAGTTCCTTTATCCTATTTGCAGTTATCAGAGACAAGGGATCATAGTTGATGTTCTCAGATTCAAATACATTTTTGGGGACAAATATTACATTATAAAGCTGAATAATCCACTAGTATAATTATAAGAACCCACATACATTAGCCATGTTTAGCAATTCCTGGATTTTGGTAAATTTGATATATTTAAACTATATCCACAAAGTATGTATATATGTATTGCTACTAAATGGTTGGTATGTTGCTCTCTGACCCATGAAATGGGATCAAGAAATTAGTCATGAGCAGAAAGGCAGAATATGAGATGGGTAAAAGCATCAGTGAGAAAACAAAGCCGTGTTTAGTTTGTGGCAATTGCAGTTGGCATTCCTCCAAGGTATGTGTGTGTTGGGAGGAAGGGTTGTATGTCTATGTATATTTTGTTTGTTTAATCTTTTTTTTTTTACTGTCTAAATTGTCCAGAACCGAGTAGGCAAGAATTGTAGATGTTTTTCAGCACAATACAACTATAATTTGTATAGTTTCATTCAAACTGTATCCCCAAATACTTATATAATGTAATTCCCAAGCTATATCATAAGGAATGACAGAGGCAGAGACAAACTAACAGAACTAGGTGGGGGAGAAAGTGGTAAACTTTGTGTCGTTTTGTTCCTTTTCCAAGGAACAAAAAGACAGGCAACAAGTACCTTAAAAAAAAAAAAGCAATATCTCTAAACCCCATGTTTACAAGTCATTTTCTTTTTTTCCCCCTTGTGAGTGAAAGTAAAGCAGTTAAACTTTCAGCACAATGAGCAACAGCCCAGATTTATAGGGACCCCTCCTGGATCCTTTGCAAGTTCAATGATGGGCTCCCCAGACCAAGCCCCAGAACTGTCACTCCAAAAGGGGGGAAAAGGGGAGGTTTGTCTCTCTCTCTCTCTCTCTCTCTTTTTTTTTTTAAATCACCATTTATTATTAGAACACAGGCTTCCAAATGGCTAAGGAGAAGAGGGGTAGGGATGGGGGAATTGATATTTCTCCCCTCTCCCTTGTGTGGTCCAGTGTATTTAAAGCGGAGGCCTGTCTAGATTTACTGAGAAGGAGGAATGAGCTGATTTAACATGGATTGCAGCACAACAGAGAGAGAGAGAGAGAGAGAGAAAAGCTTCCAATCAAACTGTGAACTGTTTTGGTGTGTGTATGTGTAGGCATGTGTGAGTGAGTGAAGTGTCCAGTCTCTAGGCACCTCCTTTCTGAACACTCAAGGCCAGATAATTAATGTGACAGACAATTCCCCTTAACCCCATGCTCCCCTCACACACCAAGAGCCTGAATCTGGGTCAAGAAGTAAGAAGGGTTCCCTTGTAGTGAATAACAACAAAACAACAACCATTCCCTACCCCACACCAACAAGCAGTAATCAGCTGAAGAATCCAAGAATATATGAACACGTTATTTTTAAATGTGAGGGAATAAACTATGCCAGTTTAAGCACCTTCATAACTGCAGACTTGTAGTGCTTTAATTATACTGGTATAGTTATAGTGCACATAAAAGATGTACTGCTTTAGGGTTGGCAGTTTGGTTGGATGTGTTCCTGGAGGTTTCATCACGTGACATAATCTTTAATTAAAGCTTAATCTGTAATTCCTGGACTATCCTGGAGGATTGGCAACCCTAACTGCTTTAGCTATACTGGTGTAGTTGAAACAGTACATATTTTGTGTGTTGACCAGGCTGTAATGTTTTATACCCACTTTGCACACCTGTAAATGACAACACAAGGTGCAGAGCAGTAGCAGATCAGCCCTTATTTTTCCCTCCTCTACCATTTACAGAGCAAAATTATGTCACAGTTTCTGCCCAGAAAATAGATTTACATTAATGTTGCAAAAACAGCATTAATTCTGTATCTATATAAGGGGTGGCTACAACACTCCCCCAACCCATGCACAGTCTCTCAACTGACATTATTTGTGCCAAGTAGCAATCTGTGGGGGAGTGTGGAGCATGTGTGATCAGGGGATATATTTGCTAAAAATTCACAGAATATATCCCCAGACTCTAAGTCCTCAATGTGCATGTCCCCTCTGTGGGTATACGCATGGAGTACCTGTCAAGAATCGCAGAGCCAACTCTCTGAAGATTTTGAGGGATCAAGAAAAAGAGCAAAACACTTCTGTTCTGTCCTATGTCTGACTACAGATTTTCTGGTAGACATGTGAGCCCAAACATCAGGCGGGATTTGGCTCCTGACGTGCTGGACTGATATCTTCGTGGTCCTATGCACTGTCTGAATTATCTACATGTCCTTCTATCAAGGGGCAGAAAACCACATAAAGATAAATTCCTGTTAAAATATTTATATTAAAATCTTAAACAGGTTTTAATTCTTGCTTCTTGCATGCTGAGTCACTGGTGTAACTCACTGCAAAAGTCTGACTATCCCTTCAGCTGACTGATGTTTAAAGACATGGAAAAGTTTTGCTGTGGAAGAAAATAACCTGTCAACAAAGTGACACATATATGGGATGATTTAATAGCCAGCAACCCTTTACAAACTACAGTAAATTAATTATGCAAGCATCAAAGCCTCATGCTCTAACCAGTTAACCTGGAATGGATAGAAATAAAGATACAAAGAGCCCACTTGTGGTACCCTTGCACTGGTGAGCACTGACACAAACAGTCCCACTTATGTTAATGACTCATATGAGGAAGTGATCACCAACATGAATGAGGGCTATAAAGCTATGTGCAAAAGAACTGAGACAAACTGTTGACATGCAAATGATTGTATATTGTAGGCTGCAAGCATTTTATATTTGTAATATTTTTGTATGTTATGAAATTTGAGAAACTTTAGATTTGGACCTAACTTAGGTCCATCTCTACATCTTACCTGTTAAACCATAAAATTACCACAATCGTGTGATATCAACAGTGAGTATAAAACCTTTATGCCATTAGAGAATGTGTGCTTTTAGCTCAACTTTTATTACTTCTCTTAATTAACTTACAAAGCTTCAATAACAAAGACATGCCAAGTAGCTTTGACTTGACTGGGGAGGGATAAAGAGGGTTATTTCCTGCAAGAAGTGGGTCTTTTGAGCTGGGGAAAGTATCACCTACAGCAGCAAGAAATCTGCAACTTAATTCTCCCCATTCTTCCTCTCTCTCTCATTCACACACATGCAGGCTCCCATTAGACCTTGTTAAAGGGCTAGGGGGATGTATTTATTGTACTGTACTGATTTCTTCTCTCTTGTGGGGGGGGGGGGGAGGAGGGATACAGGGGGCATCTATGATGGCCCAAAAGGGTTTTTTAAAATGCAAAAGGCCCAATAAAGCAAAGGGGGTTCTCCCTTTTGAGGCCCCATCCTGGAAGAAACAGGCATCTTTGGCAATGAGAGATCATAAAACCTCCTGTAACAGTTTATCTGTACAACTGATCTGGGCTGGTGTCCTGAGCCAAAAAGCTGGGCTGGGGGAAGGGTGGTCAGTAGCAATCTCACTATACTCTGAGAGGCGGGGTGGGGGTGGGGGTGACTGGGCATGGTTGTTGTATAGATTTGGAAGGTAAAGGGAAAGCAGAATGGAGGGGTAGGTGTGTGTGTGTGTAGGGGTGGGGGGGGGGGGGGCTTCTGTGGCTTGGCCTTGCTTAGAAGTGAAGGAACAAAAGCCTCCATTTTGATGGCTCTTCTTCACTAAAGCCCCATCAGCTCCATTTACTAACACTCAATAGCTGAGGCCCAACAGCAGCAGTAGTAGCAGCTCCCGCCGAGCTCCCAGCCCCTCCTCAGATGCGCACTTCCCAGCAGAAAGGAGAATGAAGAAGGAGACAGAGAAAGAGAAAGAAAGAAGGCGAGGGGAGGGGGGAGGGGAGGGAAAGAAAAGGGAAAAAACCCTTGCTGACACGGGGCATAACTTAATTTTCACGGTGCCGGGACAGCTGTATCGTGTAATCTGCCATGGCATGCCATTAAAACTTCAATGCCTTTACTGACCCAGAAGGGAAACTCAGACCGTGGAGAGTCTTTTGAAAAGAAGTGGTGATCTTTCACGATTTATGAGCTTGTCTTAAAGAAACAGACTCCACTCACTTTAAATTAATCACCCTTTTCAGGGTACATTGAAATCTGGGGTCTCAGCTGAAGAGTGTGGAGACCTGGCACCTTGTGAATGCCTGCCCTGTCTTTATTATTATTATTTTTATTTTATTTTATTTTTCTGCCCACTGAAAAGCTTGGAGTGCAGAGGAACTGTATCTTGCAAATTGAGGTGCAAAATCCAATTACACCGACTCAGTGAAAGCTTGAATGGCGTAGCTGTGGAGCTTACACAGTCTTCTCCTTGCATACATTGTGCAAAAAGGAACAGAACCTGAGAAATATGAGGCGTTCAGGTCTTGAACACTAATGAAATGTGAGACATCAGCTATGATTCAGCAGCGAAAAACAAAATTGCAGCTATTTCCCCAGCGCCCATTCTTTGCACAGGCCAGAGAACAAAGGGTTCTAAACGCCCCTTAATAAAATTTAAACAATTTGGAAATCATAAAAAATGCCCGTTGTAAGGAAGTGTAGATAAAACACTTCCTTACAGTGTTCCTAGCAAAACAGGCAGGATTTACAACAAGAATTCCCAGGCCAGATCCTCAGCTGATGTAAATAGGCTTATCTCCATTGTCTTCAGTGGTGCTATGGTGATTTACCCCAGATGAGTCTCCAGTTCCCTCTGTTCAGCACTTGCCACAGAAGATTTCCAAGTTCACTTGGTTAGGAGCTTTCTTTGTATACTTTTTTTTAAATGCAATGATAATAAATGACTGTGCAATACGAAGATGCAGAGCAAGGTACCAGTAATGTACTTACAACTTTCAGTGTCTCTGAGCATCAACACTAATTTTCTCTCTGCAGTGAAAGCATTAAGGTGACCCTCCCTCCTGCAACTTAAGCCAAACAAAAAACTTCATTAAGACAGGGTTATTGCTTGAAATAAAGTAAGATATGGAATAAGATATGAGGTCAGAATTAAACTTTTTTTATGGAACCTAAGATCTGAATTAATTAATTAACCTACCTTAAGAGACTATTCCAATGACTCCCAAAATGTACTGAGTATCATTCTACTCTACCTTTGTTAGACGTCCATCTCTGTTCAGCAGCCCGTTTTGCCAGTCCTTTGAATAGTTAATTATGACAAGCGTTGTAAGTGAGCAGTCAAGAGACTGACAAAAATTGGCTGTTCAGCAGAGGTGGGCTTCTAACAAAGGCAGAGCAGAATGGTATGAAGTACGTTTGGGGATTCACGGGAATAATTGCTTAAGGTGGGTGGTCAGGTTCCACAAACAAGTTTAATTCACCTCATATCCATGCTAATGTTCCACCTACAACCAGAAACCCCCATAACCCCACTACATTTACATTTCCCCACTTTCCTCCCCCAGACACTCCATGTTGACATGTGAACCACTATCCAGCCACCACATTCTGTCCACAGATATGCCCATCCTCTATGCTATCAGTTTGACAGATCTAGCTTTTCCCTTTACAGATAATCTATAAGCACCTTTCCCCATCACTCATTCCATTAGGAGCTAGGGTACCAAGTCTTCACTATTCATACTCTATATACAGACTAGAAATCTCATTGTGTCTATCTGATTTCCCCCATTGATTTCCTCCTGACTAAGTGATCCTGTGCCCTTTAGATATAGCCCAGATATGCATCTTTACCCTGTACTCTCCAAGCAGGTGAAGAGCTGGCCCCTTAGATGCAGGTGTCAGTGCATTACATTCACAGAAACAGGCTGAGGTCTTATTTCTTTCTCCTGGAGGAGAGTTGTGAGAAAGCATGTGTGCAGAATGTACATGCCTCTTTCATTTATAATCAATGGTATGAAAAGTTTCCAGAGTCGCAATACTTTTGGGATCTCCACTCTCATTACGTGGAGAGCAGGTGAGTTTATAGGATTAGAGTCACAGCTGTGTATTTGGAACATTGGGCCAGATTCTGTGCTGCATCTCCTGAGCTTCCCTTTTATTCACTCAGCCCTGTTTGAGTAACCTTGAAATCTTCTGAGTATGGTTGAACACTCTTGGAGGATGGAGCACAAGACACCCACTGGCTCCTCAAAACCCAAATTTAGCAAGTTCCATTTCAAGACTCAGAAGGTGAGCACACAGGTGCACAAGGACACTAAATTCATTTTGTTGCCTTATGGCAAGATGATTGCATGTGTATAGAGACATGGTGATTTAGAGCAAGACCCTCAATAGCACATGTCCAGCTGACATCACTTGTGCTATTGTGTGAAGAACAGAAATGAGGAAGCAGAGTTCCCTTTGCATTGTGCAAAAAAAAAAAAAAAACTTTGTTCAGGAAAACAAAGGAATGAAATAAGAAGACTAACCTTGTTTGTGCCCAATACACTGAGAAAATTGGTGTTTTTATGTAAATATTGCCCCAGCGTGTTGCCCCGGTCAGTGAGACTGAGTTGTTTCCCACATAGAGTATGTGCAGAGGGTATAGGGAACAATGCTGTGGGTAAGGGTGAGAAGGCAGCTTTAGCTTATTCAGCAGAGATTTTGAAAACGGTGCTGTATGTATTTGGGAATTCATTTCACTTGCCTGTCTGGGTGAGACACTCCTCTTTTTCTCTTTTCTGTGGTCTTCCTTTGGATTTCTATCTGACCCCAAAAGCATGGAGTTGAAGGAAAGATGGAGAATCCCAAGGTATACACTAACTTGAAATGAAAAACCCAAATGGCAGAACAGCTGTGCATGTAATGCACACAGGAGAGTTATAGGTAGTTATTTTCCCATCTAAATGCTATAAAATAGAATGTACGAATGTATGAATACAGTCAAAATTAAGGTTTAAAATGTAAATGAATTCTTCCCCAGTAGAATTACTGCGAAGGCTGTTCCCCCCTCCCCCCCCCCCAAGATGAAGGAAATAAAAGTTATTATATTAAGAATATATATTGTGGAGATAAAGGAAGAAGGAGACACGCCTTGGGGCCCTATTTCACCCTGGGGTGTTCGCTACTTCCCACCACCCAACACAGATGTAATGAGGTTAAGTGGTGTCCGTATAAAATAAGTAAGAACTACTAATTATTCCTCAAGAAAGGCTTTTAATGTTTTTCGACTATAATAACAGCATAAACAAAACAAAAAAAAGGAAAACCAAAGACCAGCACTGAATAAGAATTAATTCAAAAGGCAGATTATATTGAAGACAAGCAGAAGTACATGTAATATTGTGGACCATTTGTGAGTTCCTGAACAGAGATTCTACATATGCTGGTCCTGGCAGGTCATAATAAAATCCCCAAAGACAAGCATAAGTAAAGCTCTTATTCACCAGTTTTGTATTCCTGGTGACAAAATATTTTAAAGGCAATACAACTATACATATAAAGAGCTTATGAATGACAGCACTACATGCATCCGCTTGGACTACTTCATAGAATCATAGAATATCAGGGTTGGAAGGGACCTCAGGAGGTCATCTAGTCCAACCCCCTGCTCAAAGCAGGACCAATCCCCAATTAAATCATCACAGCCAGGGCTTTGTCAAGCCTGACCTTAAAAACTTCTAAGGAAGGAGATTCTACCACCTCCCTAGGTAACGCATTCCAGTGTTTCACCACCCTCCTAGTGAAAAAGTTTTTCCTAATATCCAACCTAAACCTCCCCCACTGCAACTTGAGACCATTACTCCTTGTCCTGTCCTCTTCTACCACTGAGAATAGTCTAGAACCATCCTCTCTGGAACCACCTCTCAGGTAGTTGAAAGCAGCTATCAAATCCCCCCTCATTCTTCTCTTCTGCAGACTAAACAATCCCAGTTCCCTCAGCCTCTCCTCATATGTCATGTGTTCCAGACCCCTAATCATTTTTGTTGCTCTTCGCTGGACTCTCTCCAATTTATCCACATCCTTCTTGTAGTGTGGGGCCCAAAACTGGACACAGTACTCCAGATGAGGCCTCACCAATG
This sequence comes from Chelonia mydas, assembly GCF_015237465.2. Taxonomy (NCBI): domain Eukaryota; kingdom Metazoa; phylum Chordata; order Testudines; family Cheloniidae; genus Chelonia; species Chelonia mydas. The sequence goes on from NC_051245.2 coordinate 88,033,389, forward strand.
TCGAATAGAGGGGAACGATCACGTCCCTCGATCTGCTCGCTATGCCCCTACGTATACACCCCAAAATGCCATTGGCCTTCTTGGCAACAAGGGCACACTGCTGACTCATATCCAGCTTCTCGTCCACTGTCACCCCTAGGTCCTTGGTACTTGAAAGAGAAGCACAAATACATGCAAAGCTATTATGCATCAGCCACCTACTATTGACTTTATGCTACAGTATCGATACAACTATGATCAATTTGGCTCGAGTGACCAGACTTCTTAACTCCGTTGACTTACCCTGCATTCGTCAGAAAATACGTTACCCTTCAGTCGGCCGCTTTCCACACTGGCCAGGTATAGACAGTCGAGAAGTGCACATCCCTTTGGTTCAGGGGGTGTGGGTCAGGTTTCCCTTATGACTGAAAACACACACACAGTCCCGTGCCTTTGTCTTTTATATGGTCTGACGGCCATGTTTTAGAACAGACCAATTAGATCTTGAATGTGGGTAATTTGGGGTTGATAAGTACATAGGAGTCAGCATAAATTGTTATCTGGTTGCAGCGCATCCTGACCACACAAGCTTAAGCTTTATTTTTGCAAGGCTTACATTTTGAAGTATACGAAGTTTGAGGCCTAACATTTGCAATACTTCTATTCCGTTCAAGCTTGACAAGACAGTTGTTCAATTTATTCACATATATGTTTTGTTTGATCTTTCAAGGGAACCACGCTACAGAATAAATCAGTGGTCCCCAAACTTTTGAGTGTCGTGCCCCCTCCAGCCCCAAGCCAGGGCCGGGAGCAGGGCCATGGCTCGGGGTGGTGGGGGTGATGCAGACAGGGTAAGGGGGCTGCAGCTAGGGGTGGATCTGGTGCTGGAAGCGGGGACAAGGACAGAGCTGGAACCTGGGGCTGAGGCTGGGGCCGGTTGCGGGGCCAGAAGCGGAGCCGCGCCGAGGCTGGGGACAGGGACAGGCGCTGGGCCAGGAGCAGGGGATGCAGTTGCAGGCGAGACCGGAGCAGAGTTGAGGGCGGGGAGGGGCTGGGTAATGCTCCCTCCCCGCCCCCTGTGGGGGCTGGCCCAGCCCCCCCCCCCCAAAGTTTCCTCCACAACCCCTTAATGGAGTGTGCTCCACAGTTTGGGGACCTTTGGTATAAATCATGGTAATACAAATTATATACCTAAAATCCATTTCAGGTGGGCACAAAAATCCAGTCTGATATTTTATCTATCATCATAGGCATATGTCATTAATAATGTCAAATCAGATCACAAATCTATTAAAGGAGAAGATGCAATCGTGGCATCTTTATGCAGGCAAAAACTCTCAAATAATCCCTGTTTTAAAATTCTGGTTTAAGAATCAGGATTCTTGCAAGCTACTAAACCAGCTGAGTTAACAAGCCCTGCTAGGTACAAAGCTCAGGTTTAAAGAACTTGTAAGCCGTACAGACACACATGGTAGAATGTGTAGGTTCAGTGAACCAAAAAGCTCAGGTGCAAGAAATCCACAGACACGATTCCCATAGCAAACTCCAGAAGATAAATAGCTCCTCCTGTTCAAGAAATGTACAAGCTCCACTGCAGGAACTGGTGGAACTTATATAGTCAATAAACCAAACTTTGGTTCAAAGAAACTGTGCTAGAGAAACTTTCTGGTAGTGGAACAGCCATTTTTTGGGGTCATAATCTGCACATCACTTTTTATCCTGTTGAGAATTGCATATGCTTAAAAGAGTCTAAAGAGAAATAGGTGCTAGATGTCTGTATAAGAAAGTCTGAACTTCCAGTTCAGGTGTTGGATTACTAATTATAATATGAAATAGAAATGCCTTCATGGGATTAATTGATAAAAATTTAATTGATTAATGTTTCTATAATGCATTGAGTTTTAAGTATTGTTATATACAAATTATTATGATAACTGATCAAAATTTGAAAAACAACTAAGGAAATTCTCCAACCAATTTCTTTTGGCTCAGATAGAGTTTAGGTGAGAAATCAATATACCTCCAACAAACAGAACCTCATAAGAATACTCTAGTTTGATTTTAAAAAAACCGCAGCACTCTAAATGGTTAAAAATCAGGAAACTTGGAGTTAATGGTCCAGATTCAGTTATTATGCACAACATTTAAAATAGACAGCTGCAGGACCTGGTGCTGCCCCAGGTTCAGCGGGAGGGCTGTGGCACCTGCCTCTAAGGTAGTCTGCTGCAGGTGGGTGGTGAAAGGGCCAGCACCTCCCTGCTAAATCCTGTTAATTGGGGCCATGGAGAACCCTATAGACACTCATGCTGGAGATAAAGCATCCTTGGTGGTTCTGGTGGTGGAGAGAAGAGAGTTCTAGCTCCCAGGAGGTATTTCAATAGGTTCAGCAGTTCTCTGAAAATTCCCATCCAAAGAGACTCTCCAAAACACTTCATGTTAGTCCATCACTTATCAGAAGTAGAGCCTTGGTAAGATTTTTGCAGCTGGCACGAAACCAGTGAATTATTGACTCTTTGCTATTCCCTGTGAGGCTTTAGCCCCTTGGGTCCAGTCTGTTTATGGGTCCACCATTCCTTGGTGGGCTACTGAAGTCACACTAAAAATTAACATGGGGAAATTATTCCCCAGCCCAGAAGTAACACTACATTAGGTCCAGGAGGTCTCAGACTTGAGTCAATTAAAAATTACGCCATTACAATTGAGACTCACTATTTGGTGGGGCATTCCATTCCCTCACTTAGATTTTCCTTATCCATATTGTAGGTCTCTGTCTCTCTGGTGGTCTCGTGGGTATCCTGCATTATGATACAGTCTTGCCATTTTTTCCATAGCACCCATGACTCATTCAATGCACAGGCTTGACTGTACTCATTGCATGAATCAGGGCTGTGAAATGAATGAAGATATTGCCTACAGCATCCAGGGTCATTCATTGCCAAAGGTGGAAACTGGGGGGGCCAGAGACCTGCATGAAAGGAAAGGGTTGTTTTACAGATAAGGTAGTTGACTGGGATCCAGGAGAACTTGGTTATAGCTGTAGCTCTGTCATAGACTTCCTATATAGTCACCTAAATGAAAATATTGAGATATCCACTATTTATGTGTCCTTTATTTTCTGTGTGCATATATTTAGACACCTAAGGTCTGAAGTTCAGAAGCGCTGAGCACTACCAAGTCCAACTGAAGTCAATGGGAACTATGAATGCTCACCACCTCTGAAAAAATCAGATCTCAGACTGGGCACCCAATCAGCAAAGTATCCAAAATTAGTGGACACCTACACATTTTGACCTTAACCTATTTGTGCCTAAGTTCCACACATGTAAAATGAGGAGAGTAATACTTTCTTATCTCACAATGGGGTTGTGAAGATAAATTCACTAATGTTTGTGAATTATTCAGATACCAGGGCAATGAGTGTCAAAGAAAAGCCTATGAGGAAATTAATAATTTGCTATTCAGTGCAGGTCTTGGATGGTGTGCAGTAAATAAGACATGAAGCCATAGACTGATGAGGAAAACAAATATTGAGTAGCTATTTTCTTCACGGAGTACTATCCACCATGTGCACTGAATGAAGCAGAGGTCTTGTGAGAAAATACTATGTGATCATGTAACTGAAGACTACATCATAATGCATTTGCACAAGGGAGGACAAATTAAGGGCTCAAAGGCAACAGTAATTCTAACACTACTTAACTTTTGAGTATGTGACTTTGCAATCTTAATAATATCCTAAGCAGAATGCCACCCATTTTGCATCCATTGCAACCCATACCACCCTCACCACAGGGTTGTGTTCTACAGACAAGAGTGAGTTATGAATTAGATCTGGGTGAATAACAATTTTTTCAGGTCACTGGCAATTCAAAAAAATGTGTTTCAGGTACGAAGCAGCTGTAAACTCAACTGGCCCCTGTGGACTTTGTGCTGCACCAGCATGACAAAAACCATCCAGAGCCATGAATCTAGCCATTAGCATTAAAATAAAAAAACAATTTAAGGCTGATCCTTCAAATCTTCAAATCATTAGAAATATCACATGGTAACATGCTGAGTTTGATTAAAAACCATAAATGAACAGGTTTCAGAGTAGCAGCCGTGTTAGTCTGCATTCGCAAAAAGAAAAGGAGGACTTGTGGCACCTTAGAGACTAACCAATTTATTTAAGCATAAGCTTTGGTGAGCTACAGCTCACTTCATCAGATGCATTCGATGAACTGAGCTGTAGCTCACGAAAGCTTATGCTCAAATAAATTGGTTAGTCTCTAAGGTGCCACAAGTCCCCCTTTTCTTTTTTCATAAATGAACAGTAAACATTCTGGTGTTGCTAAATTATAAACTGTTAAAAATTGCCATTTCCCTTTTGTCATTTACAGTCCTCTGCAAAAAGTCGGCAGCCTACCAAAATAATAAATGGCAATAAACATCGGAGGCCAGACTTACATCACTACCAAAGCAGAATCCACAGCAAACACTGCATTTGGAGCTGTTGGAGCAACTTGGGCTGTGGGAAACGGGAGTGGGGCTGGGCTTGGCTCCCTTTGCTTCCAAGTATGCACTATGACCCCAGTCACCCATTCCTACCGCTGGGGACACTACTTGGACCAGGAACTCTCCATCTCTTGGGGAGAGGGAGAGCCAACTGGGCTGGGCTGCCTCTGACTACACCCTGCACATGACACGAGACCTACCTCTGGGATAGCAGCCTTCTCCTAACACAGTCAACTACCACCTAAAGTAGTTAGTCCTGCAGCTCAAGTGACAGAAGCCTGCACTATCATGCTGAAGGATCAGGGGTCAAGTCTTGCTAATGAGGGAGTTATTAGAACTGTATATAGTGTCAGTGACTGGAACATGGGTTGTTGTGCCCAATGGTTAGAGCAGTAGTGGTAGTTAGGAATCAGAGACCAGGGTCACAGCTGGAGTCAAAAGCCAGGCACTAAAGCCAAGGATCAAAGCCAAAGTCGGGAATTGGAGAAGAGGGTCAGGGCCAGGTTACCTGGAGTGAGGCAAGGTAGGAACAGGGTTGGGAACCAGCTGGCACAGGAGCTATTGCAGCCATGAACAAATGCTTTGAGCAGCCACTGCCACTGCTGGCCTTGAGAGCTGGTCTGCTCTTCCCACCAATCAGGCTGTATAGCCGATCAGGCAACTTACTACAGGCCATTTTTGCTCCTGAGGTTGATGGAAGACTGGCTCTGTTGCAGGCCCGCTTTCCTGACATGTAGCATAATTTGTTTTGGGTTGTTTTTTTTTTCCTTTTAAAAAGTACATCAAAAGAACATTATTTAGGTAGCTACATCACACATTTGAAAGTTAGGAAATACCAGATATATGGTTGTCTGTGCTCCATTGTACATACCCTTTAAGATACGGTCTTTAATTACACAATCACATAGTATTTTTTACGAGACCACTGCCTCCTTCAGTGTACATACTAGATACACACTGAGACAGAATGATGATTGCACAGGCAACCAGAAATCTAACGTTCCTTAATTTCCAAGCTCATGACTTTTCAACCTAACATTCTTTTAATGTACTTGTGTGGGTATGAGTGTAACATAGAATATGGGGATTTTATTCCACTCTCCCTCTGGAAGGGGAGTGGAACAAAAAGCAGCAGGGGTACAGCACAGGAGGTT